>NW_027363672.1:0-550686 GCF_046119375.1 Phyllobates terribilis | reverse complement strand
TCATTTCTGGTATATGAATAACATGATGTTTTTCAATGGCAAAAATCAATGAATATTGTAAATGCACAAACAGTAATTTCTCCGCATTGCAAGGTGCAATTCTGAAATTTTTTGCTTTTTCCTGCTCCTCTTAGCATAATAAAGAAGATTCAAAGAAAGTGAGATGCCAGCTCCTTTCATTCAGTCAGTAGCTTCAATCATTTCTGGACGTTTTTCAATGGCAAACATCAATGAATATTGTAAATGCACAAACAGTAATTTCTTCGCATTGCAAGGTGCAATTCTGAAATTTTTTGCTTTTTCCTGCTCCTCTTAGCATGATAAACAAGATTCAAAGAGAGTGAGATGCCAGCTCCTTTCATTCAGTCAGTAGCTTCAATCATTTCTGGACGTTTTTCAATGGCAAAAATCAATGAATATTGTAAATGCACAAACAGTAATTTCTCCGCATTGCAAGGTGCAATTCTGAAATTTTTTACTTTTTCCTGCTCCTCTTAGCATGATAAAGAAGATTCAAAGAGAGTGAGATGCCAGCTCCTTTCATTCAGTCAGTAGCTTCAAACATTCCTGGTATATGAATAACATAATGTTTTTCAATGGCAAAAATCAATGAATATTGTAAATGCACAAACAGTAATTTCTCCGCATTGCAAGGTGCAATTCTGAAATTTTTTGCTTTTTCCTGCTCCTCTTAGCATGATAAAGAAGATTCAAAGAGAGTGAGATGCCAGCTCCTTTCATTCAGTCAGTAGCTTCAATCATTTCTGGACGTTTTTCAATTGCAAAAATCAATGAATATTGTAAATGCACTAACAGTAATTTCTCCGCATTGCAAGGTGCAATTCTGAAATTTTTTGCTTTTTCCTGCTCCTCTTAGCATGATAAAGAAGATTCAAAGAGAGTGAGATGCCAGCTCCTTTCATTCAGTCAGTAGCTTCAAACATTTCTGGTATATGAATAACATGATGTTTTTCAATGGCAAAAATCAATGAATATTGTAAATGCACAAACAGTAATTTCTCCGCATTGCAAGGTGCAATTCTGAAATTTTTTGCTTTTTCCTGCTCCTCTTAGCATGATAAAGAAGATTCAAAGAGAGTGAGATGCCAGCTCCTTTCATTCAGTCAGTAGCATCAATCATTTCTGGTATATGAATAACATGATGTTTTTCAATGGCAAAAATCAATGAATATTGTAAATGCACAAACAGTAATTTCTCCGCATTGCAAGGTGCAATTCTGAAATTTTTTGCTTTTTCCTGCTCCTCTTAGCATGATAAAGAAGATTCAAAGAGAGTGAGATGCCAGCTCCTTTCGTTCAGTCAGTAGCTTCAATCATTTCTGGACGTTTTTCAAAGGCAAAAATCATTGAATATTGTAAATGCACAAACAGTAATTTCTCCGCATTGCAAGGTGCAATTCTGAAATTTTTTACTTTTTCCTGCTCCTCTTAGCATGATAAAGAAGATTCAAAGAGAGTGAGATGCCAGCTCCTTTCATTCAGTCAGTAGCTTCAATCATTTCTGGTATATGAATAACATGATGTTTTTCAATGGCAAAAATCAATGAATATTGTAAATGCACAAACAGTAATTTCTCCGCATTGCAAGGTGCAATTCTGAAATTTTTTGCTTTTTCCTGCTCCTCTTAGCATGATAAAGAAGATTCAAAGAGAGTGAGATGCCAGCTCCTTTCATTCAGTCAGTAGCTTCAATCATTTCTGGACGTTTTTCAATGGCAAAAATCATTGAATATTGTAAGTGCACAAACAGTAATTTCTCCGCATTGCAAGGTGCAATTCTGAAATTTTTTACTTTTTCCTGCTCCTCTTAGCATGATAAAGAAGATTCAAAGAGAGTGAGATGCCAGCTCCTTTCATTCAGTCAGTAGCTTCAATCATTTCTGGTATATGAATAACATGATGTTTTTCAATGGCAAAAATCAATGAATATTGTAAATGCACAAACAGTAATTTCTCCGCATTGCAAGGTGCAATTCTGAAATTTTTTGCTTTTTCCTGCTCCTCTTAGCATGATAAAGAAGATTCAAAGAGAGTGAGATGCCAGCTCCTTTCATTCAGTCAGTAGCTTCAATCATTTCTGGACGTTTTTCAATGGCAAAAATCAATGAATATTGTAAATGCACAAACAGTAATTTCTCCGCATTGCAAGGTGCAATTCTGAAATTTTTTGCTTTTTCCTGCTCCTCTTAGCATGATAAACAAGATTAAAAGAGAGTGAGATGCCAGCTCCTTTCATTCAGTCAGTAGCTTCAATCATTTCTGGACGTTTTTCAATGGCAAAAATCAATGAATATTGTAAATGCACAAACAGTAATTTCTCCGCATTGCAAGGTGCAATTCTGAAATTTTTTGCTTTTTCCTGCTCCTCTTAGCATGATAAAGAAGATTCAAAGAGAGTGAGATGCCAGCTCCTTTCATTCAGTCAGTAGCTTCAAACATTCCTGGTATATGAATAACATGATGTTTTTCAATGGCAAAAATCAATGAATATTGTAAATGCACAAACAGTAATTTCTCCGCATTGCAAGGTGCAATTCTGAAATTTTTTGCTTTTTCCTGCTCCTCTTAGCATGATAAAGAAGATTCAAAGAGAGTGAGATGCCAGCTCCTTTCATTCAGTCAGTAGCTTCAATCATTTCTGGACGTTTTTCAATTGCAAAAATCAATGAATATTGTAAATGCACAAACAGTAATTTCTCCGCATTGCAAGGTGCAACTCTGAAATTTTTTGCTTTTTCCTGCTCCTCTTAGCATGATAAAGAAGATTCAAAGAGAGTGAGATGCCAGCTCCTTTCATTCAGTCAGTAGCTTCAATCATTTCTGGACGTTTTTCAATGGCAAAAATCATTGAATATTGTAAGTGCACAAACAGTAATTTCTCCGCATTGCAAGGTGCAATTCTGAAATTTTTTACTTTTTCCTGCTCCTCTTAGCATGATAAAGAAGATTCAAAGAGAGTGAGATGCCAGCTCCTTTCATTCAGTCAGTAGCTTCAATCATTTCTGGTATATGAATAACATGATGTTTTTCAATGGCAAAAATCAATGAATATTGTAAATGCACAAACAGTAATTTCTCCGCATTGCAAGGTGCAATTCTGAAATTTTTTGCTTTTTCCTGCTCCTCTTAGCATGATAAAGAAGATTCAAAGAGAGTGAGATGCCAGCTCCTTTCATTCAGTCAGTAGCTTCAATCATTTCTGGACGTTTTTCAATGGCAAAAATCAATGAATATTGTAAATGCACAAACAGTAATTTCTCCGCATTGCAAGGTGCAATTCTGAAATTTTTTGCTTTTTCCTGCTCCTCTTAGCATGATAAACAAGATTAAAAGAGAGTGAGATGCCAGCTCCTTTCATTCAGTCAGTAGCTTCAATCATTTCTGGACGTTTTTCAATGGCAAAAATCAATGAATATTGTAAATGCACAAACAGTAATTTCTCCGCATTGCAAGGTGCAATTCTGAAATTTTTTGCTTTTTCCTGCTCCTCTTAGCATGATAAAGAAGATTCAAAGAGAGTGAGATGCCAGCTCCTTTCATTCAGTCAGTAGCTTCAAACATTCCTGGTATATGAATAACATGATGTTTTTCAATGGCAAAAATCAATGAATATTGTAAATGCACAAACAGTAATTTCTCCGCATTGCAAGGTGCAATTCTGAAATTTTTTGCTTTTTCCTGCTCCTCTTAGCATGATAAAGAAGATTCAAAGAGAGTGAGATGCCAGCTCCTTTCATTCAGTCAGTAGCTTCAATCATTTCTGGACGTTTTTCAATTGCAAAAATCAATGAATATTGTAAATGCACAAACAGTAATTTCTCCGCATTGCAAGGTGCAACTCTGAAATTTTTTGCTTTTTCCTGCTCCTCTTAGCATGATAAAGAAGATTCAAAGAGAGTGAGATGCCAGCTCCTTTCATTCAGTCAGTAGCTTCAATCATTTCTGGTATATGAATAACGTGATGTTTTTCAATGGCAAAAATCAATGAATATTGTAAATGCACAAACAGTAATTTCTCCGCATTGCAAGGTGCAATTCTGAAATTTTTTGCTTTTTCCTGCTCCTCTTAGCATGATAAAGAAGATTCAAAGAGAGTGAGATGCCAGCTCCTTTCATTCAGTCAGTAGCTTCAAACATTTCTGGTATATGAATAACATGATGTTTTTCAATGGCAAAAATCAATGAATATTGTAAATGCACAAACAGTAATTTCTCCGCATTGCAAGGTGCAATTCTGAAATTTTTTGCTTTTTCCTGCTCCTCTTAGCATGATAAAGAAGATTCAAGGAGAGTGAGATGCCAGCTCCTTTCATTCAGTCAGTAGCTTCAAACATTTCTGGTATATGAATAACATGATGTTTTTCAATGGCAAAAATCAATGAATATTGTAAATGCACAAACAGTAATTTCTCCGCATTGCAAGGTGCAATTCTGAAATTTTTTGCTTTATCCTGCTCCTCTTAGCATGATAAAGAAGATTCAAAGAGAGTGAGATGCCAGCTCCTTTCATTCAGTCAGTAGCTTCAATCATTTCTGGACGTTTTTCAATGGCAAAAATCATTGAATATTGTAAATGCACAAACAGTAATTTCTCCGCATTGCAAGGTGCAATTCTGAAATTTTTTACTTTTTCCTGCTCCTCTTAGCATGATAAAGAAGATTCAAAGAGAGTGAGATGCCAGCTCCTTTCATTCAGTCAGTAGCTTCAATCATTTCTGGTATATGAATAACATGATGTTTTTCAATGGCAAAAATCAATGAATATTGTAAATGCACAAACAGTAATTTCTCCGCATTGCAAGGTGCAATTCTGAGATTTTTTGCTTTTTCCTGCTCCTCTTAGCATGATAAAGAAGATTCAAAGAGAGTGAGATGCCAGCTCCTTTCATTCAGTCAGTAGCTTCAATCATTTCTGGACGTTTTTCAATGGCAAAAATCAATGAATATTCTAAATGCACAAACAGTCATTTCTCCGCATTGCAAGGTGCAATTCTGAAATTTTTTGCTTTTTCCTGCTCCTCTTAGCATGATAAACAAGATTCAAAGAGAGTGAGATGCCAGCTCCTTTCATTCAGTCAGTAGCTTCAATCATTTCTGGACGTTTTTCAAAGGCAAAAATCAATGAATATTGTAAATGCACAAACAGTAATTTCTCCGCATTGCAAGGTGCAATTCTGAAATTTTTTGCTTTTTCCTGCTCCTCTTAGCATGATAAAGAAGATTCAAAGAGAGTGAGAAGCCAGCTCCTTTCATTCAGTCAGTAGCTTCAATCATTTCTGGACGTTTTTCAATTGCAAAAATCAATGAATATTGTAAATGCACAAACAGTAATTTCTCCGCATTGCAAGGTGCAATTCTGAAATTTTTTGCTTTTTCCTGCTCCTCTTAGCATGATAAAGAAGATTCAAAGAGAGTGAGATGCCAGCTCCTTTCATTCAGTCAGTAGCTTCAATCATTTCTGGTATATGAATAACATGATGTTTTTCAATGGCAAAAATCAATGAATATTGTAAATGCACAAACAGTAATTTCTCCGCATTGCAAGGTGCAATTCTGAAATTTTTTGCTTTTTCCTGCTCCTCTTAGCATGATAAAGAAGATTCAAAGAGAGTGAGATGCCAGCTCCTTTCATTCAGTCAGTAGCTTCAATCATTTCTGGACGTTTTTCAATGGCAAAAATCAATGAATATTGTAAATGCACAAACAGTAATTTCTCCGCATTGCAAGGTGCAATTCTGAAATTTTTTGCTTTTTCCTGCTCCTCTTAGCATGATAAAGAAGATTCAAAGAGAGTGAGATGCCAGCTCCTTTCATTCAGTCAGTAGCTTCAATCATTTCTGGACGTTTTTCAATGGCAAAAATAAATGAATATTGTAAATGCACAAACAGTAATTTCTCCGCATTGCAAGGTGCAATTCTGAAATTTTTTGCTTTTTCCTGCTCCTCTTAGCATGATAAAAAAGATTCAAAGAGAGTGAGATGCCAGCTCCTTTCATTCAGTCAGTAGCTTCAAACATTTCTGGTATATGAATAACATGATGTTTTTCAATGGCAAAAATCAATGAATATTGTAAATGCACAAACAGTAATTTCTCCGCATTGCAAGGTGCAATTCTGAATTTTTTTGCTTTTTCCTGCTCCTCTTAGCATGATAAAGAAGATTCAAAGAGAGTGAGACGCCAGCTCCTTTCGTTCAGTCAGTAGCTTCAATCATTTCTGGACGTTTTTCAATGGCAAAAATCATTGAATATTGTAAATGCACAAACAGTAATTTCTCCGCATTGCAAGGTGCAATTCTGAAATTTTTTACTTTTTCCTGCTCCTCTTAGCATGATAAAGAAGATTCAAAGAGAGTGAGATGCCAGCTCCTTTCATTCAGTCAGTAGCTTCAATCATTTCTGGTATATGAATAACATGATGTTTTTCAATGGCAAAAATCAATGAATATTGTAAATGCACAAACAGTAATTTCTCCGCATTGCAAGGTGCAATTCTGAAGTTTTTTGCTTTTTCCTGCTCCTCTTAGCATGATAAAGAAGATTCAAAGAGAGTGAGATGCCAGCTCCTTTCATTCAGTCAGTAGCTTCAATCATTTCTGGACGTTTTTCAATGGCAAAAATCATTGAATATTGTAAATGCACAAACAGTAATTTCTCCGCATTGCAAGGTGCAATTCTGAAATTTTTTACTTTTTCCTGCTCCTCTTAGCATGATAAAGAAGATTCAAAGAGAGTGAGATGCCAGCTCCTTTCATTCAGTCAGTAGCTTCAATCATTTCTGGTATATGAATAACATGATGTTTTTCAATGGCAAAAATCAATGAATATTGTAAATGCACAAACAGTAATTTCTCCGCATTGCAAGGTGCAATTCTGAAATTTTTTGCTTTTTCCTGCTCCTCTTAGCATAATAAAGAAGATTCAAAGAAAGTGAGATGCCAGCTCCTTTCATTCAGTCAGTAGCTTCAATCATTTCTGGACGTTTTTCAATGGCAAACATCAATGAATATTGTAAATGCACAAACAGTAATTTCTTCGCATTGCAAGGTGCAATTCTGAAATTTTTTGCTTTTTCCTGCTCCTCTTAGCATGATAAACAAGATTCAAAGAGAGTGAGATGCCAGCTCCTTTCATTCAGTCAGTAGCTTCAATCATTTCTGGACGTTTTTCAATGGCAAAAATCAATGAATATTGTAAATGCACAAACAGTAATTTCTCCGCATTGCAAGGTGCAATTCTGAAATTTTTTACTTTTTCCTGCTCCTCTTAGCATGATAAAGAAGATTCAAAGAGAGTGAGATGCCAGCTCCTTTCATTCAGTCAGTAGCTTCAAACATTCCTGGTATATGAATAACATAATGTTTTTCAATGGCAAAAATCAATGAATATTGTAAATGCACAAACAGTAATTTCTCCGCATTGCAAGGTGCAATTCTGAAATTTTTTGCTTTTTCCTGCTCCTCTTAGCATGATAAAGAAGATTCAAAGAGAGTGAGATGCCAGCTCCTTTCATTCAGTCAGTAGCTTCAATCATTTCTGGACGTTTTTCAATTGCAAAAATCAATGAATATTGTAAATGCACTAACAGTAATTTCTCCGCATTGCAAGGTGCAATTCTGAAATTTTTTGCTTTTTCCTGCTCCTCTTAGCATGATAAAGAAGATTCAAAGAGAGTGAGATGCCAGCTCCTTTCATTCAGTCAGTAGCTTCAAACATTTCTGGTATATGAATAACATGATGTTTTTCAATGGCAAAAATCAATGAATATTGTAAATGCACAAACAGTAATTTCTCCGCATTGCAAGGTGCAATTCTGAAATTTTTTGCTTTTTCCTGCTCCTCTTAGCATGATAAAGAAGATTCAAAGAGAGTGAGATGCCAGCTCCTTTCATTCAGTCAGTAGCATCAATCATTTCTGGTATATGAATAACATGATGTTTTTCAATGGCAAAAATCAATGAATATTGTAAATGCACAAACAGTAATTTCTCCGCATTGCAAGGTGCAATTCTGAAATTTTTTGCTTTTTCCTGCTCCTCTTAGCATGATAAAGAAGATTCAAAGAGAGTGAGATGCCAGCTCCTTTCGTTCAGTCAGTAGCTTCAATCATTTCTGGACGTTTTTCAAAGGCAAAAATCATTGAATATTGTAAATGCACAAACAGTAATTTCTCCGCATTGCAAGGTGCAATTCTGAAATTTTTTACTTTTTCCTGCTCCTCTTAGCATGATAAAGAAGATTCAAAGAGAGTGAGATGCCAGCTCCTTTCATTCAGTCAGTAGCTTCAATCATTTCTGGTATATGAATAACATGATGTTTTTCAATGGCAAAAATCAATGAATATTGTAAATGCACAAACAGTAATTTCTCCGCATTGCAAGGTGCAATTCTGAAATTTTTTGCTTTTTCCTGCTCCTCTTAGCATGATAAAGAAGATTCAAAGAGAGTGAGATGCCAGCTCCTTTCATTCAGTCAGTAGCTTCAATCATTTCTGGACGTTTTTCAATGGCAAAAATCATTGAATATTGTAAGTGCACAAACAGTAATTTCTCCGCATTGCAAGGTGCAATTCTGAAATTTTTTACTTTTTCCTGCTCCTCTTAGCATGATAAAGAAGATTCAAAGAGAGTGAGATGCCAGCTCCTTTCATTCAGTCAGTAGCTTCAATCATTTCTGGTATATGAATAACATGATGTTTTTCAATGGCAAAAATCAATGAATATTGTAAATGCACAAACAGTAATTTCTCCGCATTGCAAGGTGCAATTCTGAAATTTTTTGCTTTTTCCTGCTCCTCTTAGCATGATAAAGAAGATTCAAAGAGAGTGAGATGCCAGCTCCTTTCATTCAGTCAGTAGCTTCAATCATTTCTGGACGTTTTTCAATGGCAAAAATCAATGAATATTGTAAATGCACAAACAGTAATTTCTCCGCATTGCAAGGTGCAATTCTGAAATTTTTTGCTTTTTCCTGCTCCTCTTAGCATGATAAACAAGATTAAAAGAGAGTGAGATGCCAGCTCCTTTCATTCAGTCAGTAGCTTCAATCATTTCTGGACGTTTTTCAATGGCAAAAATCAATGAATATTGTAAATGCACAAACAGTAATTTCTCCGCATTGCAAGGTGCAATTCTGAAATTTTTTGCTTTTTCCTGCTCCTCTTAGCATGATAAAGAAGATTCAAAGAGAGTGAGATGCCAGCTCCTTTCATTCAGTCAGTAGCTTCAAACATTCCTGGTATATGAATAACATGATGTTTTTCAATGGCAAAAATCAATGAATATTGTAAATGCACAAACAGTAATTTCTCCGCATTGCAAGGTGCAATTCTGAAATTTTTTGCTTTTTCCTGCTCCTCTTAGCATGATAAAGAAGATTCAAAGAGAGTGAGATGCCAGCTCCTTTCATTCAGTCAGTAGCTTCAATCATTTCTGGACGTTTTTCAATTGCAAAAATCAATGAATATTGTAAATGCACAAACAGTAATTTCTCCGCATTGCAAGGTGCAACTCTGAAATTTTTTGCTTTTTCCTGCTCCTCTTAGCATGATAAAGAAGATTCAAAGAGAGTGAGATGCCAGCTCCTTTCATTCAGTCAGTAGCTTCAATCATTTCTGGTATATGAATAACGTGATGTTTTTCAATGGCAAAAATCAATGAATATTGTAAATGCACAAACAGTAATTTCTCCGCATTGCAAGGTGCAATTCTGAAATTTTTTGCTTTTTCCTGCTCCTCTTAGCATGATAAAGAAGATTCAAAGAGAGTGAGATGCCAGCTCCTTTCATTCAGTCAGTAGCTTCAAACATTTCTGGTATATGAATAACATGATGTTTTTCAATGGCAAAAATCAATGAATATTGTAAATGCACAAACAGTAATTTCTCCGCATTGCAAGGTGCAATTCTGAAATTTTTTGCTTTTTCCTGCTCCTCTTAGCATGATAAAGAAGATTCAAGGAGAGTGAGATGCCAGCTCCTTTCATTCAGTCAGTAGCTTCAAACATTTCTGGTATATGAATAACATGATGTTTTTCAATGGCAAAAATCAATGAATATTGTAAATGCACAAACAGTAATTTCTCCGCATTGCAAGGTGCAATTCTGAAATTTTTTGCTTTATCCTGCTCCTCTTAGCATGATAAAGAAGATTCAAAGAGAGTGAGATGCCAGCTCCTTTCATTCAGTCAGTAGCTTCAATCATTTCTGGACGTTTTTCAATGGCAAAAATCATTGAATATTGTAAATGCACAAACAGTAATTTCTCCGCATTGCAAGGTGCAATTCTGAAATTTTTTACTTTTTCCTGCTCCTCTTAGCATGATAAAGAAGATTCAAAGAGAGTGAGATGCCAGCTCCTTTCATTCAGTCAGTAGCTTCAATCATTTCTGGTATATGAATAACATGATGTTTTTCAATGGCAAAAATCAATGAATATTGTAAATGCACAAACAGTAATTTCTCCGCATTGCAAGGTGCAATTCTGAGATTTTTTGCTTTTTCCTGCTCCTCTTAGCATGATAAAGAAGATTCAAAGAGAGTGAGATGCCAGCTCCTTTCATTCAGTCAGTAGCTTCAATCATTTCTGGACGTTTTTCAATGGCAAAAATCAATGAATATTCTAAATGCACAAACAGTCATTTCTCCGCATTGCAAGGTGCAATTCTGAAATTTTTTGCTTTTTCCTGCTCCTCTTAGCATGATAAACAAGATTCAAAGAGAGTGAGATGCCAGCTCCTTTCATTCAGTCAGTAGCTTCAATCATTTCTGGACGTTTTTCAAAGGCAAAAATCAATGAATATTGTAAATGCACAAACAGTAATTTCTCCGCATTGCAAGGTGCAATTCTGAAATTTTTTGCTTTTTCCTGCTCCTCTTAGCATGATAAAGAAGATTCAAAGAGAGTGAGAAGCCAGCTCCTTTCATTCAGTCAGTAGCTTCAATCATTTCTGGACGTTTTTCAATTGCAAAAATCAATGAATATTGTAAATGCACAAACAGTAATTTCTCCGCATTGCAAGGTGCAATTCTGAAATTTTTTGCTTTTTCCTGCTCCTCTTAGCATGATAAAGAAGATTCAAAGAGAGTGAGATGCCAGCTCCTTTCATTCAGTCAGTAGCTTCAATCATTTCTGGTATATGAATAACATGATGTTTTTCAATGGCAAAAATCAATGAATATTGTAAATGCACAAACAGTAATTTCTCCGCATTGCAAGGTGCAATTCTGAAATTTTTTGCTTTTTCCTGCTCCTCTTAGCATGATAAAGAAGATTCAAAGAGAGTGAGATGCCAGCTCCTTTCATTCAGTCAGTAGCTTCAATCATTTCTGGACGTTTTTCAATGGCAAAAATCAATGAATATTGTAAATGCACAAACAGTAATTTCTCCGCATTGCAAGGTGCAATTCTGAAATTTTTTGCTTTTTCCTGCTCCTCTTAGCATGATAAAGAAGATTCAAAGAGAGTGAGATGCCAGCTCCTTTCATTCAGTCAGTAGCTTCAATCATTTCTGGACGTTTTTCAATGGCAAAAATCAATGAATATTGTAAATGCACAAACAGTAATTTCTCCGCATTGCAAGGTGCAATTCTGAAATTTTTTGCTTTTTCCTGCTCCTCTTAGCATGATAAAAAAGATTCAAAGAGAGTGAGATGCCAGCTCCTTTCATTCAGTCAGTAGCTTCAAACATTTCTGGTATATGAATAACATGATGTTTTTCAATGGCAAAAATCAATGAATATTGTAAATGCACAAACAGTAATTTCTCCGCATTGCAAGGTGCAATTCTGAATTTTTTTGCTTTTTCCTGCTCCTCTTAGCATGATAAAGAAGATTCAAAGAGAGTGAGACGCCAGCTCCTTTCGTTCAGTCAGTAGCTTCAATCATTTCTGGACGTTTTTCAATGGCAAAAATCATTGAATATTGTAAATGCACAAACAGTAATTTCTCCGCATTGCAAGGTGCAATTCTGAAATTTTTTACTTTTTCCTGCTCCTCTTAGCATGATAAAGAAGATTCAAAGAGAGTGAGATGCCAGCTCCTTTCATTCAGTCAGTAGCTTCAATCATTTCTGGTATATGAGTAACATGATGTTTTTCAATGGCAAAAATCAATGAATATTGTAAATGCACAAACAGTAATTTCTCCGCATTGCAAGGTGCAATTCTGAAATTTTTTGCTTTTTCCTGCTCCTCTTAGCATGATAAAGAAGATTCAAAGAGAGTGAGATGCCAGCTCCTTTCATTCAGTCAGTAGCTTCAATCATTTCTGGACGTTTTTCAATGGCAAAAATCAACGAATATTGTAAATGCACAAACAGTAATTTCTCCGCATTGCAAGGTGCAATTCTGAAATTTTTTGCTTTTTCCTGCTCCTCTTAGCATGATAAAGAAGATTCAAAGAGAGTGAGATGCCAGCTCCTTTCATTCAGTCAGTAGCTTCAATCATTTCTGGACGTTTTTCAATGGCAAAAATCAACGAATATTGTAAATGCACAAACAGTAATTTCTCCGCATTGCAAGGTGCAATTCTGAAATTTTTTGCTTTTTCCTGCTCCTCTTAGCATGATAAAGAAGATTCAAAGAGAGTGAGATGCCAGCTCCTTACATTCAGTCAGTAGCTTCAATCATTTCTGGTAAATGAATAACATGATGTTTTTCAATGGCAAAAATCAATGAATTTTGTAAATGCACAAACAGTAATTTCTCCGCATTGCAAGGTGCAATTCTGAAATTTTTTGCTTTTTCCTGCTCCTCTTAGCATGATAAAGAAGATTCAAAGAGAGTGAGATGCCAGCTCCTTTCAATCAGTCAGTAGCTTCAATCATTTCTGGACGTTTTTCAATGGCAAAAATCAATGAATATTGTAAATGCACAAACAGTAATTTCTCCGCATTGCAAGGTGCAATTCTGAAATTTTTTGCTTTTTCCTGCTCCTCTTAGCATGATAAAGAAGATTCAAAGAGAGTGAGATGCCAGCTCCTTTCATTCAGTCAGTAGCTTCAATCATTTCTGGACGTTTTTCAATGGCAAAAATCAATGAATATTGTAAATGCACAAACAGTAATTTTTCCGCATTGCAAGGTGCAATTCTGAAATTTTTTGCTTATTCCTGCTCCTCTTAGCATGATAAAGAAGATTCAAAGAGAGTGAGGTGCCAGCTCCTTTCATTCAGTCAGTAGCTTCAAACATTTCTGGTATATGAATAACGTTTTTCAATGGCAAAAATCAATGAATATTGTAAATGCACAAACAGTTATTTCTCCGCATTGCAAGGTGCAATTCTGAAATTTTTTGCTTTTTCCTGCTCCTCTTAGCATGATAAAGAAGATTCAAAGAGAGTGAGATGCCAGCTCCTTTCATTCAGTCAGTAGCTTCAATCATTTCTGGACGTTTTTCAATGGCAAAAATCAATGAATATTGTAAATGCACAAACAGTAATTTCTCCGCATTGCAAGGTGCAATTCTGAAATTTTTTGCTTTTTCCTGCTCCTCTTAGCATGATAAAGAAGATTCAAAGAGAGTGAGATGCCAGCTCCTTTCATTCAGTCAGTAGCTTCAATCATTTCTGGACGTTTTTCAATGGCAAAAATCAATGAATATTGTAAATGCACAAACAGTAATTTCTCCGCATTGCAAGGTGCAATTCTGAAATTTTTTACTTTTTCCTGCTCCTCTTAGCATGATAAAGAAGATTCAAAGAGAGTGAGATGCCAGCTCCTTTCATTCAGTCAGTAGCTTCAATCATTTCTGGACGGTTTTCAATGGCAAAAATCAATGAATATTGTAAATGCACAAACAGTAATTTCTCCGCATTGCAAGGTGCAATTCTGAAATTTTTGCTTTTTCCTGCTCCTCTTAGCATGATAAAGAAGATTCAAAGAGAGTGAGGTGCCAGCTCCTTTCATTCAGTCAGTAGCTTCAAACATTTCTGGTATATGAATAACATGTTTTTCAATGGCAAAAATCAATGAATATTGTAAATGCACAAACAGTAATTTCTCCGCATTGCAAGGAGCAATTCTGAAATTTTTTGCTTTTTCCTGCTCCTCTTAGCATGATAAAGAAGATTCAAAGAGAGTGAGATGCCAGCTCCTTTCATTCAGTCAGTAGCTTCAATCATTTCTGGACGTTTTTCAATGGCAAAAATCAATGAATATTGTAAATGCACAAACTGTAATTTCTCCGCATTGCAAGGTGCAATTCTGAAATTTTTTGCTTTTTCCTGCTCCTCTTAGCATGATAAAGAAGATTCAAAGAGAGTGAGATGCCAGCTCTTTTCATTCAGTCAGTAGCTTCAATCATTTCTGGACGTTTTTCAATGGCAAAAATCAATGAATATTGTAAATGCACAAACAGTAATTTCTCCGCATTGCAAGGTGCAATTCTGAAATTTTTTGCTTTTTCCTGCTCCTCTTAGCATGATAAAGAAGATTCAAAGAGAGTGAGATGCCAGCTCCTTTCATTCAATCAGTAGCTTCAAACATTTCTGGTATATGAATAACATGATGTTTTTCAATGGCAAAAATCAATGAATATTGTAAATGCACAAACAGTAATTTCTCCGCATTGCAAGGTGCAATTCTGAAATTTTTTGCTTTTTCCTGCTCCTCTTAGCATGATAAAGAAGATTCAAAGAGAGTGAGATGCCAGCTCCTTTCATTCAGTCAGTAGCTTCAATCATTTCTGGACGTTTTTCAATGGCAAAAATCAATGAATATTGTAAATGCACAAACAGTAATTTCTCCGCATTGCAAGGTGCAATTCTGAAATTTTTTGCTTTTTCCTGCTCCTCTTAGCATGATAAAGAAGATTCAAAGAGAGTGAGATGCCAGCTCCTTACATTCAGTCAGTAGCTTCAATCATTTCTGGTAAATGAATAACATGATGTTTTTCAATGGCAAAAATCAATGAATTTTGTAAATGCACAAACAGTAATTTCTCCGCATTGCAAGGCGCAATTCTGAAATTTTTTGCTTTTTCCTGCTCCTCTTAGCATGATAAAGAAGATTCAAAGAGAGTGAGATGCCAGCTCCTTTCAATCATTCAGTAGCTTCAATCATTTCTGGACGTTTTTCAATGGCAAAAATCAATGAATATTGTAAATGCACAAACAGTAATTTCTCCGCATTGCAAGGTGCAATTCTGAAATTTTTTGCTTTTTCCTGCTCCTCTTAGCATGATAAAGAAGATTCAAAGAGAGTGAGATGCCAGCTCCTTTCATTCAGTCAGTAGCTTCAATCATTTCTGGACGTTTTTCAATGGCAAAAATCAATGAATATTGTAAATGCACAAACAGTAATTTTTCCGCATTGCAAGGTGCAATTCTGAAATTTTTTGCTTATTCCTGCTCCTCTTAGCATGATAAAGAAGATTCAAAGAGAGTGAGGTGCCAGCTCCTTTCATTCAGTCAGTAGCTTCAAACATTTCTGGTATATGAATAACGTTTTTCAATGGCAAAAATCAATGAATATTGTAAATGCACAAACAGTTATTTCCCTTCATTGCAAGGTGCAATTCTGAAATTTTTTGCTTTTTCCTGCTCCTCTTAGCATGATAAAGAAGATTCAAAGAGAGTGAGATGCCAGCTCCTTTCATTCAGTCAGTAGCTTCAATCATTTCTGGACGTTTTTCAATGGCAAAAATCAATGAATATTGTAAATGCACAAACAGTAATTTCTCCGCATTGCAAGGTGCAATTCTGAAATTTTTTGCTTTTTCCTGCTCCTCTTAGCATGATAAAGAAGATTCAAAGAGAGTGAGATGCCAGCTCCTTTCATTCAGTCAGTAGCTTCAATCATTTCTGGACGTTTTTCAATGGCAAAAATCAATGAATATTGTAAATGCACAAACAGTAATTTCTCCGCATTGCAAGGTGCAATTCTGAAATTTTTGCTTTTTCCTGCTCCTCTTAGCATGATAAAGAAGATTCAAAGAGAGTGAGGTGCCAGCTCCTTTCATTCAGTCAGTAGCTTCAAACATTTCTGGTATATGAATAACATGTTTTTCAATGGCAAAAATCAATGAATATTGTAAATGCACAAACAGTAATTTCTCCGCATTGCAAGGAGCAATTCTGAAATTTTTTGCTTTTTCCTGCTCCTGTTAGCATGATAAAGAAGATTCAAAGAGAGTGAGATGCCAGCTCCTTTCATTCAGTCAGTAGCTTCAATCATTTCTGGACGTTTTTCAATGGCAAAAATCAATGAATATTGTAAATGCACAAACTGTAATTTCTCCGCATTGCAAGGTGCAATTCTGAAATTTTTTGCTTTTTCCTGCTCCTCTTAGCATGATAAAGAAGATTCAAAGAGAGTGAAATGCCAGCTCTTTTCATTCAGTCAGTAGCTTCAATCATTTCTGGACGTTTTTCAATGGCAAAAATCAATGAATATTGTAAATGCACAAACAGTAATTTCTCCGCATTGCAAGGTGCAATTCTGAAATTTTTTGCTTTTTCCTGCTCCTCTTAGCATGATAAAGAAGATTCAAAGAGAGTGAGATGCCAGCTCCTTTCATTCAATCAGTAGCTTCAAACATTTCTGGTATATGAATAACATGATGTTTTTCAATGGCAAAAATCAATGAATATTGTAAATGCACAAACAGTAATTTCTCCGCATTGCAAGGTGCAATTCTGAAATTTTTTGCTTTTTCCTGCTCCTCTTAGCATGATAAAGAAGATTCAAAGAGAGTGAGATGCCAGCTCCTTTCATTCAGTCAGTAGCTTCAATCATTTCTGGACGTTTTTCAATGGCAAAAATCAATGAATATTGTAAATGCACAAACAGTAATTTCTCCGCATTGCAAGGTGCAATTCTGAAATTTTTTGCTTTTTCCTGCTCCTCTTAGCATGATAAAGAAGATTCAAAGAGAGTGAGGTGCCAGCTCCTTTCATTCAGTCAGTAGCTTCAAACATTTCTGGTATATGAATAACATGTTTTTCAATGGCAAAAATCAATGAATATTGTAAATGCACAAACTGTAATTTCTCCGCATTGCAAGGTGCAATTCTGAAATTTTTTGCTTTTTCCTGCTCCTCTTAGCATGATAAAGAAAATTCAAAGAGAGTGAGATGCCAGCTCCTTTCATTCAGTCAGTAGCTACAATCATTTCTGGACGTTTTTCAATGGCAAAAATCAATGAATATTGTAAATGCACAAACAGTAATTTCTCCGCATTGCAAGGTGCAATTCTGAAATTTTTTGCTTTTTCCTGCTCCTCTTAGCATGATAAAGAAGATTCAAAGAGAGTGAGATGCCAGCTCCTTTCATTCAGTCAGTAGCTTCAATCATTTCTGGACGTTTTTCAATGGCAAAAATCAATGAATATTGTAAATGCACAAACTGTAATTTCTCCGCATTGTAAGGTGCAATTCTGAAATTTTTTGCTTTTTCCTGCTCCTCTTAGCATGATAAAGAAGATTCAAAGAGAGTGAGATGCCAGCTCCTTTCATTCAGTCAGTAGCTTCAATCATTTCTGGACGTTTTTCAATGGCAAAAATCAATGAATATTGTAAATGCACAAACAGTAATTTCTCCGCATTGCAAGGTGCAATTCTGAAATTTTTTGCTTTTTCCTGCTCCCCTTAGCATGATAAAGAAGATTCAAAGAGAGTGAGATGCCAGCTCCTTTCATTCAGTCAGTAGCTTCAATCATTTCTGGACGTTTTTCAATGGCAAAAATCAATGAATATTGTAAATGCACAAACAGAAATTTCTCCGCATTGCAAGGTGCAATTCTGAAATTTTTTGCTTTTTCCTGCTCCTCTTAGCATGATAAAGAAGATTCAAAGAGAGTGAGATGCCAGCTCCTTTCATTCAGTCAGTAGCTTCAAACATTTCTGGTATATGAATAACATGATGTTTTTCAATGGCAAAAATCAATGAATATTGTAAATGCACAAACAGTAATTTCTCCGCATTGCAAGGTGCAATTCTGAAATTTTTGCTTTTTCCTGCTCCTCTTAGCATGATAAAGAAGATTCAAAGAGAGTGAGATGCCAGCTCCTTTCGTTCAGTCAGTAGCTTCAATCATTTCTGGACGTTTTTCAAAGGCAAAAATCATTGAATATTGTAAATGCACAAACAGTAATTTCTCCGCATTGCAAGGTGCAATTCTGAAATTTTTTACATTTTCCTGCTCCTCTTAGCATGATAAAGAAGATTCAAAGAGAGTGAGATGCCAGCTCCTTTCATTCAGTCAGTAGCTTCAATCATTTCTGGTATATGAATAACATGATGTTTTTCAATGGCAAAAATCAATGAATATTGTAAATGCACAAACAGTAATTTCTCCGCATTGCAAGGTGCAATTCTGAAATTTTTTGCTTTTTCCTGCTCCTCTTAGCATGATAAAGAAGATTCAAAGAGAGTGAGATGCCAGCTCCTTTCATTCAGTCAGTAGCTTCAATCATTTCTGGACGTTTTTCAATGGCAAAAATCAATGAATATTGTAAATGCACAAACAGTAATTTCTCCGCATTGCAAGGTGCAATTCTGAAATTTTTTGCTTTTTCCTCCTCCTCTTAGCATGATAAAGAAGATTCAAAGAGAGTGAGGTGCCAGCTCCTTTCATTCAGTCAGTAGCTTCAAACATTTCTGGTATATGAATAACATGTTTTTCAATGGCAAAAATCAATGAATATTGTAAATGCACAAACAGTAATTTCTCCGCATTGCAAGGAGCAATTCTGAAATTTTTTGCTTTTTCCTGCTCCTCTTAGCATGATAAAGAAGATTCAAAGAGAGTGAGATGCCAGCTCCTTTCATTCAGTCAGTAGCTTCAATCATTTCTGGACGTTTTTCAATGGCAAAAATCAATGAATATTGTAAATGCACAAACTGTAATTTCTCCGCATTGCAAGGTGCAATTCTGAAATTTTTTGCTTTTTCCTGCTCCTCTTAGCATGATAAAGAAGATTCAAAGAGAGTGAGATGCCAGCTCCTTTCATTCAGTCAGTAGCTTCAATCATTTCTGGACGTTTTTCAATGGCAAAAATCAATGAATATTGTAAATGCACAAACAGTAATTTCTCCGCATTGCAAGGTGCAATTCTGAAATTTTTTGCTTTTTCCTGCTCCTCTTAGCATGATAAAGAAGATTCAAAGAGAGTGAGATGCCAGCTCCTTTCATTCAGTCAGTAGCTTCAAACATTTCTGGTATATGAATAACATGATGTTTTTCAATGGCAAAAATTAATGAATATTGTAAATGCACAAACAGTAATTTCTCCGCATTGCAAGGTGCAATTCTGAAATTTTTTGCTTTTTCCAGCTCCTCTTAGCATGATAAAGAAGATTCAAAGAGAGTGAGATGCCAGCTCCTTTCATTCAGTCAGTAGCTTCAATCATTTCTGGACGTTTTTCAATGGCAAAAATCAATGAATATTGTAAATGCACAAACAGTAATTTCTCCGCATTGCAAGGTGCAATTCTGAAATTTTTTGCTTTATCCTGCTCCTCTTAGCATGATAAAGAAGATTCAAAGAGAGTGAGGTGCCAGCTCCTTTCATTCAGTCAGTAGCTTCAAACATTTCTGGTATATGAATAACATGTTTTTCAATGGCAAAAATCAATGAATATTGTAAATGCACAAACAGTAATTTCTCCGCATTGCAAGGTGCAATTCTGAAATTTTTTGCTTTTTCCTGCTCCTCTTAGCATGATAAAGAAAATTCAAAGAGAGTGAGATGCCAGCTCCTTTCATTCAGTCAGTAGCTTCAATCATTTCTGGACGTTTTTCAATGGCAAAAATCAATGAATATTGTAAATGCACAAACAGTAATTTCTCCGCATTGCAAGGTGCAATTCTGAAATTTTTTGCTTTTTCCTGCTCCTCTTAGCATGATAAAGAAGATTCAAAGAGAGTGAGATGCCAGCTCCTTTCATTCAGTCAGTAGCTTCAATCATTTCTGGACGTTTTTCAATGGCAAAAATCAATGAATATTGTAAATGCACAAACTGTAATTTCTCCGCATTGTAAGGTGCAATTCTGAAATTTTTTGCTTTTTCCTGCTCCTCTTAGCATGATAAAGAAGATTCAAAGAGAGTGAGATGCCAGCTCCTTTCATTCAGTCAGTAGCTTCAATCATTTCTGGACGTTTTTCAATGGCAAAAATCAATGAATATTGTAAATGCACAAACTGTAATTTCTCCGCATTGTAAGGTGCAATTCTGAAATTTTTTGCTTTTTCCTGCTCCTCTTAGCATGATAAAGAAGATTCAAAGAGAGTGAGATGCCAGCTCCTTTCATTCAGTCAGTAGCTTCAATCATTTCTGGACGTTTTTCAATGGCAAAAATCAATGAATATTGTAAATGCACAAACAGTAATTTCTCCGCATTGCAAGGTGCAATTCTGAAATTTTTTGCTTTTTCCTGCTCCTCTTAGCATGATAAAGAAGATTCAAAGAGAGTGAGATGCCAGCTCCTTTCATTCAGTCAGTAGCTTCAAACATTTCTGGTATATGAATAACATGATGTTTTTCAATGGCAAAAATCAATGAATATTGTAAATGCACAAACAGTAATTTCTCCGCATTGCAAGGTGCAATTCTGAAATTTTTTGCTTTTTCCTGCTCCTCTTAGCATGATAAAGAAGATTCAAAGAGAGTGAGATGCCAGCTCCTTTCATTCAGTCAGTAGCTTCAAACATTTCTGGTATATGAATAACATGATGTTTTTCAATGGCAAAAATCAATGAATATTGTAAATGCACAAACAGTAATTTCTCCGCATTGCAAGGTGCAAGTCTGAAATTTTTTGCTTTTTCCTGCTCCTCTTAGCATGATAAAGAAGATTCAAAGAGAGTGAGATGCCAGCTACTTTCATTCAGTCAGTAGCTTCAATCATTTCTGGACGTTTTTCAATGGTAAAAATCAATGAATATTGTAAATGCACAAACAGTAATATCTCCGCATTGCAAGGTGCAATTCTGAAATTTTTTGCTTTTTCCCGCTCCTCTTAGCATGATAAAGAAGATTCAAAGAGAGTGAGATGCCAGCTCCTTTCATTCAGTCAGTAGCTTCAATCATTTCTGGACGTTTTTCAATGGCAAAAATCAATGAATATTGTAAATGCACAAACAGTAATTTCTCCGCATTGCAAGGTGCAATTCTGAAATTTTTTGCTTTTTCCTGCTCCTCTTAGCATGATAAAGAAGATTCAAAGAGAGTGAGATGCCAGCTCCTTTCATTCAGTCAGTAGCTTCAATCATTTCTGGTAAATGAATAACATGATGTTTTTCAATGGCAAAAATCAATGAATTTTGTAAATGCACAAACAGTAATTTCTCCGCATTGCAAGGCGCAATTCTGAAATTGTTTGCTTTTTCCTGCTCCTCTTAGCATGATAAAGAAGATTCAAAGAGAGTGAGATGCCAGCTCCTTTCATTCAGTCAGTAGCTTCAATCATTTCTGGACGTTTTTCAATGGCAAAAATCAATGAATATTGTAAATGCACAAACAGTAATTTCTCCGCATTGCAAGGTGCAATTCTGAAATTTTTTGCTTTTTCCTGCTCCTCTTAGCATGATAAAGAAGATTCAAAGTGAGTGAGATGCCAGCTCCTTTCATTCAGTCAGTAGCTTCAATCATTTCTGGACGTTTTTCAATGGCAAAAATCAATGAATATTGTAAATGTACAAACAGTAATTTCTCCGCATTGCAAGGTGCAATTCTGAAATTTTTTGCTTTTTCCTGCTCCTCTTAGCATGATAAAGAAGATTCAAAGAGAGTGAGGTTCCAGCTCCTTTCATTCAGTCAGTAGCTTCAAACATTTCTGGTATATGAATAACATGTTTTTCAATGGCAAAAATCAATGAATATTGTAAATGCACAAAGAGTAATTTCTCCGCATTGCAAGGTGCAATTCTGAAATTTTTTGCTTTTTCCTGCTCCTCTTAACTTGATAAAGAAGATTCAAAGAGAGTGAGATGCCAGCTCCTTTCATTCAGTCAGTAGCTTCAATCATTTCTGGACGTTTTTCAATGGCAAAAATCAATGAATATTGTAAATGCACAAACTGTAATTTCTCCGCATTGTAAGGTGCAATTCTGAAATTTTTTGCTTTTTCCTGCTCCTCTTAGCATGATAAAGAAGATTCAAAGAGAGTGAGATGCCAGCTCCTTTCATTCAGTCAGTAGCTTCTATCATTTCTGGACGTTTTTCAATGGCAAAAATCAATGAATATTGTAAATGCACAAACAGTAATTTCTCCGCATTGCAAGGTGCAATTCTGAAATTTTTTGCTTTTCCTGCTCCTCTTAGCATGATAAAGAAGATTCAAAGAGAGTGAGATGCCAGCTCCTTTCATTCAGTCAGTAGCTTCAAACATTTCTGGTATATGAATAACATGATGTTTTTCAATGGCAAAAATCAATGAATATTGTAAATGCACAAACAGTAATTTCTCCGCATTGCAAGGTGCAAGTCTGAAATTTTTTGCTTTTTCCTGCTCCTCTTAGCATGATAAAGAAGATTCAAAGAGAGTGAGATGCCAGCTACTTTCATTCAGTCAGTAGCTTCAATCATTTCTGGACGTTTTTCAATGGTAAAAATCAATGAATATTGTAAATGCACAACAGTAATTTCTCCGCATTGCAAGGTGCAATTCTGAAATTTTTTGCTTTTTCCTGCTCCTCTTAGCATGATAAAGAAGATTCAAAGAGAGTGAGATGCCAGCTCCTTTCATTCAGTCAGTAGCTTCAATCATTTCTGGACGTTTTTCAATGGCAAAAATCAATGAATATTGTAAATGCACAAACAGTAATTTCTCCGCATTGCAAGGTGCAATTCTGAAATTTTTTGCTTTTTCCTGCTCCTCTTAGCATGATAAAGAAGATTCAAAGAGAGTGAGATGCCAGCTCCTTTCATTCAGTCAGTAGCTTCATCATTTCTGGTAAATGAATAACATGATGTTTTTCAATGGCAAAAATCAATGAATTTTGTAAATGCACAAACAGTAATTTCTCCGCATTGCAAGGCGCAATTCTGAAATTGTTTGCTTTTTCCTGCTCCTCTTAGCATGATAAAGAAGATTCAAAGAGAGTGAGATGCCAGCTCCTTTCATTCAGTCAGTAGCTTCAATCATTTCTGGACGTTTTTCAATGGCAAAAATCAATGAATATTGTAAATGCACAAACAGTAATTTCTCCGCATTGCAAGGTGCAATTCTGAAATTTTTTGCTTTTTCCTGCTCCTCTTAGCATGATAAAGAAGATTCAAAGTGAGTGAGATGCCAGCTCCTTTCATTCAGTCAGTAGCTTCAATCATTTCTGGACGTTTTTCAATGGCAAAAATCAATGAATATTGTAAATGTACAAACAGTAATTTCTCCGCATTGCAAGGGCAATTCTGAAATTTTTTGCTTTTCCTGCTCCTCTTAGCATGATAAAGAAGATTCATAGAGAGTGAGGTTCCAGCTCCTTTCATTCAGTCAGTAGCTTCAAACATTTCTGGTATATGAATAACATGTTTTTCAATGGCAAAAATCAATGAATATGTAAATGCACAAAGAGTAATTTCTCCGCATTGCAAGGTGCAATTCTGAAATTTTTTGCTTTTTCCTGCTCCTCTTAACTTGATAAAGAAGATTCAAAGAGAGTGAGATGCCAGCTCCTTTCATTCAGTCAGTAGCTTCAATCATTTCTGGACGTTTTTCAATGGCAAAAATCAATGAATATTGTAATGCACAAACTGTAATTTCTCCGCATTGTAAGGTGCAATTCTGAAATTTTTTGCTTTTTCCTGCTCCTCTTAGCATGATAAAGAAGATTCAAAGAGAGTGAGATGCCAGCTCCTTTCATTCAGTCAGTAGCTTCTATCATTTCTGGACGTTTTTCAATGGCAAAAATCAATGAATATTGTAAATGCACAAACAGTAATTTCTCCGCATTGCAAGGTGCAATTCTGAAATTTTTTGCTTTTTCCTGCTCCTCTTAGCATGATAAAGAAGATTCAAAGAGAGTGAGATGCCAGCTCCTTTCATTCAGTCAGTAGCTTCAAACATTTCTGGTATATGAATAACGATGTTTTTCAATGGCAAAAATCAATGAATATTGTAAATGCACAAACAGTAATTTCTCCGCATTGCAAGGTGCAAGTCTGAAATTTTTTGCTTTTTCCTGCTCCTCTTAGCATGATAAAGAAGATTCAAAGAGAGTGAGATGCCAGCTACTTTCATTCAGTCAGTAGCTTCAATCATTTCTGGACGTTTTTCAATGGTAAAAATCAATGAATATTGTAAATGCACAAACAGTAATTTCTCCGCATTGCAAGGTGCAATTCTGAAATTTTTTGCTTTTTCCTGCTCCTCTTAGCATGATAAAGAAGATTCAAAGAGAGTGAGATGCCAGCTCCTTTCATTCAGTCAGTAGCTTCAATCATTTCTGGACGTTTTTCAATGGCAAAAATCAATGAATATTGTAAATGCACAAACAGTAATTTCTTCGCATTGCAAGGTGCAATTCTGAAATGTTTGCTTTTTCCTGCTCCTCTTAGCATGATAAAGAAGATTCAAAGAGAGTGAGATGCCAGCTCCTTTCATTCAGTCAGTAGCTTCAATCATTTCTGGTAAATGAATAACATGATGTTTTTCAATGGCAAAAATCAATGAATTTTGTAAATGCACAAACAGTAATTTCTCCGCATTGCAAGGCGCAATTCTGAAATTTTTGCTTTTTCCTGCTCCTCTTAGCATGATAAAGAAGATTCAAAGAGAGTGAGATGCCAGCTCCTTTCATTCAGTCAGTAGCTTCAATCATTTCTGGACGTTTTTCAATGGCAAAAATCAATGAATATTGTAAATGCACAAACAGTAATTTCTCCGCATTGCAAGGTGCAATTCTGAAATTTTTTGCTTTTTCCTGCTCCTCTTAGCATGATAAAGAAGATTCAAAGAGAGTGAGATGCCAGCTCCTTTCATTCAGTCAGTAGCTTCAATCATTTCTGGATGTTTTTCAATGGCAAAAGTCAATGAATATTGTAAATGCACAAACTGTAATTTCTTCGCATTGCAAGGTGCAATTCTGAAATTTTTTGCTTTTCCTGCTCCTCTTAGCATGATAAAGAAGATTCATAGAGAGTGAGATGCCAGCTCCTTTCATTCAGTCAGTAGCTTCAATCATTTCTGGACGTTTTTCAATGGCAAAAATCAATGAATATTGTAATTGCACAAACAGTAATTTCTCCGCATTGCAAGGTGCAATTCTGAAATTTTTTGCTTTTTCCTGCTCCTCTTAGCATGATAAAGAAGATTCAAAGAGAAGTGAGATGCCAGCTCCTTTCATTCAGTCAGTAGCTTCAAACATTTCTGGTATATGAATAACATGATGTTTTTCAATGGCAAAAATCAATGAATATTGTAAATGCACAAACAGTAATTTCTCCGCATTGCAAGGTGCAATTCTGAAATTTTTTGCTTTTTCCTGCTCCTCTTAGCATGATAAAGAGATTCAAAGAGAGTGAGATGCCAGCTCCTTTCATTCAGTCAGTAGTTTCAATCATTCTGGACGTTTTTCAATGGCAAAAATCAATGAATATTGTAATGCACAAACAGTAATTTCTCCGCATTGCAAGGTGCAATTCTGAAATTTTTTGCTTTTTCCTGCTCCTCTTAGCATGATAAAGAAGATTCAAAGAGAGTGAGATGCCAGCTCCTTTCATTCAGTCAGTAGCTTCAATCATTTCTGGACGTTTTTCAATGGCAAAAATCAATGAATATTGTAAATGCACAAACTGTAATTTTCTCCGCATTGTAAGGTGCAATTCTGAAATTTTTTGCTTTTTCCTGCTCCTCTTAGCATGATAAAGAAGATTCAAAGAGAGTGAGATGCCAGCTCCTTTCATTCAGTCAGTAGCTTCAATCATTTCTGGACGTTTTTCAATGGCAAAAATCAATGAATATTGTAATGCACAAACAGTAATTTCTCCGCATTGCAAGGTGCAATTCTGAAATTTTTGCTTTTTCCTGCTCCTCTTAGCATGATAAAGAAGATTCAAAGAGAGTGAGATGCCAGCTCCTTTCATTCAGTCAGTAGCTTCAATCATTTCTGGACGTTTTTCAATGGCAAAAATCAATGAATATTGTAAATGCACAAACAGTAATTTCTTCGCATTGCAAGGTGCAATTCTGAAATGTTTTGCTTTTTCCTGCTCCTCTTAGCATGATAAAGAAGATTCAAAGAGAGTGAGATGCCAGCTCCTTTCATTCAGTCAGTAGCTTCAATCATTTCTGGTAAATGAATAACATGATGTTTTTCAATGGCAAAAATCAATGAATTTTGTAAATGCACAAACAGTAATTTCTCCGCATTGCAAGGCGCAATTCTGAAATTTTTTGCTTTTTCCTGCTCCTCTTAGCATGATAAAGAAGATTCAAAGAGAGTGAGATGCCAGCTCCTTTCATTCAGTCAGTAGCTTCAATCATTTCTGGGACGTTTTTCAATGGCAAAAATCAATGAATATTGTAAATGCACAAACAGTAATTTCTCCGCATTGCAAGGTGCAATTCTGAAATTTTTGCTTTTTCCTGCTCCTCTTAGCATGATAAAGAAGATTCAAAGAGAGTGAGATGCCAGCTCCTTTCATTCAGTCAGTAGCTTCAATCATTTCTGGATGTTTTTCAATGGCAAAAGTCAATGAATATTGTAAATGCACAAACTGTAATTTCTTCGCATTGCAAGGTGCAATTCTGAAATTTTTTGCTTTTCCTGCTCCTCTTAGCATGATAAAGAAGATTCATAGAGAGTGAGATGCCAGCTCCTTTCATTCAGTCAGTAGCTTCAATCATTTCTGGACGTTTTTCAATGGCAAAAATCAATGAATATTGTAATTGCACAAACAGTAATTTCTCCGCATTGCAAGGTGCAATTCTGAAATTTTTTGCTTTTTCCTGCTCCTCTTAGCATGATAAAGAAGATTCAAAGGAGTGAGATGCCAGCTCCTTTCATTCAGTCAGTAGCTTCAAACATTTCTGGTATATGAATAACATGATGTTTTTCAATGGCAAAAATCAATGAATATTGTAAATGCACAAACAGTAATTTCTCCGCATTGCAAGGTGCAATTCTGAAATTTTTTGCTTTTTCCCTGCTCCTCTTAGCATGATAAAGAAGATTCAAAGAGAGTGAGATGCCAGCTCCTTTCATTCAGTCAGTAGCTTCAATCATTTCTGGACGTTTTTCTGGACGTTTTTCAATGGCAAAAATCAATGAATATTGTAAATGCACAAACAGTAATTTCTCCGCATTGCAAGGTGCAATTCTGAAATTTTTTGCTTTTTCCTGCTCCTCTTAGCATGATAAAGAAGATTCAAAGAGAGTGAGATGCCAGCTCCTTTCATTCAGTCAGTAGCTTCAATCATTTCTGGACGTTTTTCAATGGCAAAAATCAATGAATATTGTAAATGCACAAACTGTAATTTCTCCGCATTGTAAGGTGCAATTCTGAAATTTTTTGCTTTTTCCTGCTCCTCTTAGCATGATAAAGAAGATTCAAAGAGAGTGAGATGCCAGCTCCTTTCATTCAGTCAGTAGCTTCAATCATTTCTGGACGTTTTTCAATGGCAAAAATCAATGAATATTGTAAATGCACAAACAGTAATTTCTCCGCATTGCAAGGTGCAATTCTGAAATTTTTTGCTTTTTCCTGCTCCTCTTAGCATGATAAAGAAGATTCAAAGAGAGTGAGATGCCAGCTCCTTTCATTCAGTCAGTAGCTTCAAACATTTCTGGTATATGAATAACATGATGTTTTTCAATGGCAAAAATCAATGAATATTGTAAATGCACAAACAGTAATTTCTCCGCATTGCAAGGTGCAAGTCTGAAATTTTTTGCTTTTTCCTGCTCCTCTTAGCATGATAAAGAAGATTCAAAGAGAGTGAGATGCCAGCTACTTTCATTCAGTCAGTAGCTTCAATCATTTCTGGACGTTTTTCAATGGTAAAAATCAATGAATATTGTAAATGCACAAACAGTAATTTCTCCGCATTGCAAGGTGCAATTCTGAAATTTTTTGCTTTTTCCTGCTCCTCTTAGCATGATAAAGAAGATTCAAAGAGAGTGAGATGCCAGCTCCTTTCATTCAGTCAGTAGCTTCAATCATTTCTGGACGTTTTTCAATGGCAAAAATCAATGAATATTGTAAATGCACAAACAGTAATTTCTCCGAATTGCAAGGTGCAATTCTGAAATTTTTTGCTTTTTCCTGCTCCTCTTAGCATGATAAAGAAGTTTCAAAGAGAGTGAGATGCCAGCTCCTTTCATTCAGTCAGTAGCTTCAATCATTTCTGGTAAATGAATAACATGATGTTTTTCAATGGCAAAAATCAATGAATTTTGTAAATGCACAAACACTAATTTCTCCGCATTGCAAGGCGCAATTCTGAAATTTCTTGCTTTTTCCTGCTCCTCTTAGCATGATAAAGAAGATTCAAAGAGAGTGAGATGCCAGCTCCTTTCATTCAGTCAGTAGCTTCAATCATTTCTGAACGTTTTTCAATGGCAAAAATCAATGAATATTGTAAATGCACAAACAGTAATTTCTCCGCATTGCAAGGTGCAATTCTGAAATTTTTTGCTTTTTCCTGCTCCTCTTAGCATGATAAAGAAGATTCAAAGAGAGTGAGATGCCAGCTCCTTTCATTCAGTCAGTAGCTTCAATCATTTCTGGACGTTTTTCAATGGCAAAAATCAATGAATATTGTAAATGCACAAACAGCAATTTCTCCGCATTGCAAGGTGCAATTCTGAAATTTTTTGCTTTTTCCTGCTCCTCTTAGCATGATAAAGAAGATTCAAAGAGAGTGAGGTGCCAGCTCCTTTCATTCAGTCAGTAGCTTCAAACATTTCTGGTATATGAATAACATGTTTTTCAATGGCAAAAATCAATGAATATTGTAAATGCACAAACAGTAATTTCTCCGCATTGCAAGGAGCAATTCTGAAATTTTTTGCTTTTTCCTGCTCCTCTTAGCATGATAAAGAAGATTCAAAGAGAGTGAGATGCCAGCTCCTTTCATTCAGTCAGTAGCTTCAATCATTTCTGGACGTTTTTCAATGGCAAAAATCAATGAATATTGTAAATGCACAAACAGTAATTTCTCCGCATTGCAAGGTGCAATTCTGAAATTTTTTGCTTTTTCCTGCTCCTCTTAGCATGATAAAGAAGATTCAAAGAGAGTGAGATGCCAGCTCCTTTCATTCAGTCAGTAGCTTCAATCATTTCTGGACGTTTTTCAATGGCAAAAATCAATGAATATTGTAAATGCACAAACTGTAATTTCTCCGCATTGCAAGGTGCAATTCTGAAATTTTTTGCTTTTTCCTGCTCCTCTTAGCATGATAAAGAAGATTCAAAGAGAGTGAGATGCCAGCTCCTTTCATTCAGTCAGTAGCTTCAAACATTTCTGGTATATGAATAACATGTTTTTCAATGGCAAAAATCAATGAATATTGTAAATGCACAAACAGTAATTTCTCCGCATTGCAAGGTGCAATTCTGAAATTTTTGGCTTTTTCCTGCTCCTCTTAGCATGATAAAGAAGATTCAAAGAGAGTGAGATGCCAGCTCCTTTCATTCAGTCAGTAGCTTCAAACATTTCTGGTATATGAATAACATGATGTTTTTCAATGGCAAAAATCAATGAATATTGTAAATGCACAAACAGTAATTTCTCCGCATTGCAAGGTGCAATTCTGAAATTTTTTGCTTTTTCCTGCTCCTCTTAGCATGATAAAGAAGATTCAAAGAGAGTGAGATGCCAGCTCCTTTCATTCAGTCAGTAGCTTCAAACATTTCTGGTATATGAATAACATGATGTTTTTCAATGGCAAAAATCAATGAATATTGTAAATGCACAAACAGTAATTTCTCCGCATTGCAAGGTGCAATTCTGAAATTTTTTGCTTTTTCCTGCTCCTCTTAGCATGATAAAGAAGATTCAAAGAGAGTGAGATGCCAGCTCCTTTCATTGAGTCAGTAGCTTCAATCATTTCTGGACTTTTTTCAATGGCAAAAATCATTGAATATTGTAAATGCACAAACAGTAATTTCTCCGCATTGCAAGGTGCAATTCTGAAATTTTTTACTTTTTCCTGCTCCTCTTAGCATGATAAAGAAGATTCAAAGAGAGTGAGATGCCAGCTCCTTTCATTCAGTCAGTAGCTTCAATCATTTCTGGTATATGAATAACATGATGTTTTTCAATGGCAAAAATCAATGAATATTGTAAATGCACAAACAGTAATTTCTCCGCATTGCAAGGTGCAATTCTGAAATTTTTTGCTTTTTCCTGCTCCTCTTAGCATGATAAAGAAGATTCAAAGAGAGTGAGATGCCAGCTCCTTTCATTCAGTCAGTAGCTTCAATCATTTCTGGACGTTTTTCAATGGCAAAAATCAATGAATATTGTAAATGCACAAACAGTAATTTCTCCGCATTGCAAGGTGCAATTCTGAAATTTTTTGCTTTTTCCTGCTCCTCTTAGCATGATAAAGAAGATTCAAAGAGAGTGAGATGCCAGCTCCTTTCATTCAGTCAGTAGCTTCAATCATTTCTGGACGTTTTTCAATGGCAAAAATCAATGAATATTGTAAATGCACAAACTGTAATTTCTCCGCATTGTAAGGTGCAATTCTGAAATTTTTTGCTTTTTCCTGCTCCTCTTAGCATGATAAAGAAGATTCAAAGAGAGTGAGATGCCAGCTCCTTTCATTCAGTCAGTAGCTTCAATCATTTCTGGACGTTTTTCAATGGCAAAAATCAATGAATATTGTAAATGCACAAACAGTAATTTCTCCGCATTGCAAGGTGCAAGTCTGAAATTTTTTGCTTTTTCCTGCTCCTCTTAGCATGATAAAGAAGATTCAAAGAGAGTGAGATGCCAGCTACTTTCATTCAGTCAGTAGCTTCAATCATTTCTGGACGTTTTTCAATGGTAAAAATCAATGAATATTGTAAATGCACAAACAGTAATTTCTCCGCATTGCAAGGTGCAATTCTGAAATTTTTTGCTTTTTCCTGCTCCTCTTAGCATGATAAAGAAGATTCAAAGAGAGTGAGATGCCAGCTCCTTTCATTCAGTCAGTAGCTTCAATCATTTCTGGACGTTTTTCAATGGCAAAAATCAATGAATATTGTAAATGCACAAACAGTAATTTCTCCGCATTGCAAGGTGCAATTCTGAAATTTTTTGCTTTTTCCTGCTCCTCTTAGCATGATAAAGAAGTTTCAAAGAGAGTGAGATGCCAGCTCCTTTCATTCAGTCAGTAGCTTCAATCATTTCTGGTAAATGAATAACATGATGTTTTTCAATGGCAAAAATCAATGAATTTTGTAAATGCACAAACACTAATTTCTCCGCATTGCAAGGCGCAATTCTGAAATTTTTTGCTTTTTCCTGCTCCTCTTAGCATGATAAAGAAGATTCAAAGAGAGTGAGATGCCAGCTCCTTTCATTCAGTCAGTAGCTTCAATCATTTCTGAACGTTTTTCAATGGCAAAAATCAATGAATATTGTAAATGCACAAACAGTAATTTCTCCGCATTGCAAGGTGCAATTCTGAAATTTTTTTGCTTTTTCCTGCTCCTCTTAGCATGATAAAGAAGATTCAAAGAGAGTGAGATGCCAGCTCCTTTCATTCAGTCAGTAGCTTCAATCATTTCTGGACGTTTTTCAATGGCAAAAATCAATGAATATTGTAAATGCACAAACAGCAATTTCTCCGCATTGCAAGGTGCAATTCTGAAATTTTTTGCTTTTTCCTGCTCCTCTTAGCATGATAAAGAAGATTCAAAGAGAGTGAGGTGCCAGCTCCTTTCATTCAGTCAGTAGCTTCAAACATTTCTGGTATATGAATAACATGTTTTTCAATGGCAAAAATCAATGAATATTGTAAATGCACAAACAGTAATTTCTCCGCATTGCAAGGAGCAATTCTGAAATTTTTTGCTTTTTCCTGCTCCTCTTAGCATGATAAAGAAGATTCAAAGAGAGTGAGATGCCAGCTCCTTTCATTCAGTCAGTAGCTTCAATCATTTCTGGACGTTTTTCAATGGCAAAAATCAATGAATATTGTAAATGCACAAACAGTAATTTCTCCGCATTGCAAGGTGCAATTCTGAAATTTTTTGCTTTTTCCTGCTCCTCTTAGCATGATAAAGAAGATTCAAAGAGAGTGAGATGCCAGCTCCTTTCATTCAGTCAGTAGCTTCAATCATTTCTGGACGTTTTTCAATGGCAAAAATCAATGAATATTGTAAATGCACAAACTGTAATTTCTCCGCATTGCAAGGTGCAATTCTGAAATTTTTTGCTTTTTCCTGCTCCTCTTAGCATGATAAAGAAGATTCAAAGAGAGTGAGATGCCAGCTCCTTTCATTCAGTCAGTAGCTTCAAACATTTCTGGTATATGAATAACATGTTTTTCAATGGCAAAAATCAATGAATATTGTAAATGCACAAACAGTAATTTCTCCGCATTGCAAGGTGCAATTCTGAAATTTTTGGCTTTTTCCTGCTCCTCTTAGCATGATAAAGAAGATTCAAAGAGAGTGAGATGCCAGCTCCTTTCATTCAGTCAGTAGCTTCAAACATTTCTGGTATATGAATAACATGATGTTTTTCAATGGCAAAAATCAATGAATATTGTAAATGCACAAACAGTAATTTCTCCGCATTGCAAGGTGCAATTCTGAAATTTTTTGCTTTTTCCTGCTCCTCTTAGCATGATAAAGAAGATTCAAAGAGAGTGAGATGCCAGCTCCTTTCATTCAGTCAGTAGCTTCAAACATTTCTGGTATATGAATAACATGATGTTTTTCAATGGCAAAAATCAATGAATATTGTAAATGCACAAACAGTAATTTCTCCGCATTGCAAGGTGCAATTCTGAAATTTTTTGCTTTTTCCTGCTCCTCTTAGCATGATAAAGAAGATTCAAAGAGAGTGAGATGCCAGCTCCTTTCATTGAGTCAGTAGCTTCAATCATTTCTGGACTTTTTTCAATGGCAAAAATCATTGAATATTGTAAATGCACAAACAGTAATTTCTCCGCATTGCAAGGTGCAATTCTGAAATTTTTTACTTTTTCCTGCTCCTCTTAGCATGATAAAGAAGATTCAAAGAGAGTGAGATGCCAGCTCCTTTCATTCAGTCAGTAGCTTCAATCATTTCTGGTATATGAATAACATGATGTTTTTCAATGGCAAAAATCAATGAATATTGTAAATGCACAAACAGTAATTTCTCCGCATTGCAAGGTGCAATTCTGAAATTTTTTGTTTTTTCCTGCTCCTCTTAGCATGATAAAGAAGATTCAAAGAGAGTGAGATGCCAGCTCCTTTCATTCAGTCAGTAGCTTCAAACATTTCTGGTATATGAATAACATGATGTTTTTCAATGGCAAAAATCAATGAATATTGTAAATGCACAAACAGTGATTTCTCCGCATTGCAAGGTGCAATTCTGAAATTTTTTGCTTTTTCCTGCTCCTCTTAGCATGTTAAAGAAGATTCAAAGAGAGTGAGATGCCAGCTCCTTTCGTTCAGTCAGTAGCCTCAATCATTTATGGACGTTTTTCAATGGTAAAAATCAATGAATATTGTAAATGCACAAACAGTAATTTCTCCGCATTGCAAGGTGCAATTCTGAAATTTTTTGCTTTTTCCTGCTCCTCTTAGCATGATAAAGAAGATTCAAAGAGAGTGAGATGCCAGCTCCTTTCATTCAGTCAGTAGCTTCAAACATTTCTGGTATATGAATAACATGATGTTTTTCAATGGCAAAAATCAATGAATATTGTAAATGCACAAACAGTAATTTCTCCGCATTGCAAGGTGCAATTCTGAAATTTTTTGCTTTTTCCTGCTCCTCTTAGCATGATAAAGAAGATTCAAAGAGAGTGAGATGCCAGCTCCTTTCATTCAGTCAGTAGCTTCAATCATTTCTGGTATATGAATAACATGATGTTTTTCAATGGCAAAAATCAATGAATATTGTAAATGCACAAACAGTAATTTCTCCGCATTGCAAGGTGCAATTCTGAAATTTTTTGCTTTTTCCTGCTCCTCTTAGCATGATAAAGAAGATTCAAAGAGAGTGAGATGCCAGCTCCTTTCATTCAGTCAGTAGCTTCAATCATTTCTGGACGTTTTTCAATGGCAAAAATCAATGAATATTGCAAATGCACAAACAGTAATTTCTCCGCATTGCAAGGTGCAATTCTGAAATTTTTTGCTTTTACCTGCTCCTCTTAGCATGATAAAGAAGATTCAAAGAGAGTGAGATGCCAGCTCCTTTCATTCAGTCAGTAGCTTCAATCATTTCTGGACGTTTTTCAATGGCAAAAATCAATGAATATTGTAAATGCACAAACAGTAATTTCTCCGCATTGCAAGTTGCAATTCTGAAATTTTTTGCTTTTTCCTGCTCCTCTTAGCATGATAAAGAAGATTCAAAGAGAGTGAGATGCCAGCTCCTTTCATTCAGTCAGTAGCTTCAAACATTTCTGGTATATGAATAACATGATGTTTTTCAATGGCAAAAATCAATGAATATTGTAAATGCACAGACAGTAATTTCTCCGCATTGCAAGGTGCAATTCTGAAATTTTTTGCTTTTTCCTGCTCCTCTTAGCATGATAAAGAAGATTCAAAGAGAGTGAGATGCCAGCTCCTTTCGTTCAGTCAGTAGCTTCAATCATTTCTGGACGTTTTTCAATGGCAAAAATCATTGAATATTATAAATGCACAAACAGTAATTTCTCCGCATTGCATAGTGCAATTCTGAAATTTTTTACTTTTTCCTGCTCCTCTTAGCATGATAAAGAAGATTCAAAGAGAGTGAGATGCCAGCTCCTTTCATTCAGTCAGTAGCTTCAATCATTTCTGGTATATGAATAACATGATGTTTTTCAATGGCAAAAATCAATGAATATTGTAAATGCACAAACAGTAATTTCTCCGCATTGCAAGGTGCAATTCTGAAATTTTTTGCTTTTTCCTGCTCCTCTTAGCATGATAAAGAAGATTCAAAGAGAGTGAGATGCCAGCTCCTTTCATTCAGTCAGTAGCTTCAATAATTTCTGGACGTTTTTCAATGGCAAAAATCAATGAATATTGTAAATGCACAAACAGTAATTTCTCCGCATTGCAAGGTGCAATTCTGAAATTTTTTGCTTTTTCCTGCTCCTCTTAGCATGATAAACATGATTCAAAGAGAGTGAGATGCCAGCTCCTTTCATTCAGTCAGTAGCTTCAATCATTTCTGGACGTTTTTCAATGGCAAAAATCAATGAATATTGTAAATGCACAAACAGTAATTTCTCCGCATTGCAAGGTGCAATTATGAAATTTTTTGCTTTTTCCTGCTCCTCTTAGCATGATAAAGAAGATTCAAAGAGAGTGAGATGCCAGCTCCTTTCATTCAGTCAGTAGCTTCAAACATTTCTGGTATATGAATAACATGATGTTTTTCAATGGCAAAAATCAATGAATATTGTAAATGCACAAACAGTAATTTCTCCGCATTGCAAGGTGCAATTCTGAAATTTTTTGCTTTTTCCTGCTCCTCTTAGCATGATAAAGAAGATTCAAAGAGAGTGAGATGCCAGCTCCTTTCATTCAGTCAGTAGCTTCAATCATTTCTGGATGTTTTTCAATGGCAAAAATCAATGAATATTGTAAATGCACAAACAGTAATTTCTCCGCATTGCAAGGTGCAATTCTGAAATTTTTTGCTTTTTCCTGCTCCTCTTAGCATGATAAACAAGATTCAAAGAGAGTGAGATGCCAGCTCCTTTCATTCAGTCAGTAGCTTCAATCATTTCTGGACGTTTTTCAATGGCAAAAATCAATGAATATTGTAAATGCACAAACAGTAATTTCTCCGCATTGCAAGGTGCAATTCTGAAATTTTTTGCTTTTTCCTGCTCCTCTTAGCATGATAAAGAAGATTCAAAGAGAGTGAGATGCCAGCTCCTTTCATTCAGTCAGTAGCTTCAAACATTTCTGGTATATGAATAACATGATGTTTTTCAATGGCAAAAATCAATGAATATTGTAAATGCACAAACAGGAATTTCTCCGCATTGCAAGGTGCAAGTCTGAAATTTTTTGCTTTTTCCTGCTCCTCTTAGCATGATAAAGAAGATTCAAAGAGAGTGAAATGCCAGCTACTTTCATTCAGTCAGTAGCTTCAATCATTTCTGGACGTTTTTCAATGGTAAAAATCAATGAATATTGTAAATGCACAAACAGTAATTTCTCCACATTGCAAGGTGCAATTCTGAAATTTTTTGCTTTTTCCTGCTCCTCTTAGCATGATAAAGAAGATTCAAAGAGAGTGAGATGCCAGCTCCTTTCATTCAGTCAGTAGCTTCAAACATTTCTGGTATATGAATAACATGATGTTTTTCAATGGCAAAAATCAATGAATATTGTAAATGCACAAACAGTAATTTCTCCGCATTGCAAGGTGCAATTCTGAAATTTTTTGCTTTTTCCTGCTCCTCTTAGCATGATAAAGAAGATTCAAAGAGAGTGAGATGCCAGCTCCTTTCATTCAGTCAGTAGCTTCAATCATTTCTGGATGTTTTTCAATGGCAAAAATCAATGAATATTGTAAATGCACAAACAGTAATTTCTCCGCATTGCAAGGTGCAATTCTGAAATTTTTTGCTTTTTCCTGCTCCTCTTAGCATGATAAACAAGATTCAAAGAGAGTGAGATGCCAGCTCCTTTCATTCAGTCAGTAGCTTCAATCATTTCTGGACGTTTTTCAATGGCAAAAATCAATGAATATTGTAAATGCACAAACAGTAATTTCTCCGCATTGCAAGGTGCAATTCTGAAATTTTTTGCTTTTTCCTGCTCCTCTTAGCATGATAAAGAAGATTCAAAGAGAGTGAGATGCCAGCTCCTTTCATTCAGTCAGTAGCTTCAATCATTTCTGGATGTTTTTCAATGGCAAAAATCAATCAATATTGTAAATGCACAAACTGTAATTTCTCCGCATTGCAAGGTGCATTTCTGAAATTTTTTGATTTTTCCTGCTCCTCTTAGCATGATAAAGAAGATTCAAAGAGAGTGAGATGCCAGCTCCTTTCATTCAGTCAGTAGCTTCAATCATTTCTGGACGTTTTTCAATGGCAAAAATCAATGAATATTGTAAATGCACAAACAGTAATTTCTCCGCATTGCAAGGTGCAATTCTGAAATTTTTTGCTTTTTCCTGCTCCTCTTAGCATGATAAAGAAGATTCAAAGAGAGTGAGATGCCAGCTCCTTTCATTCAGTCAGTAGCTTCAATCATTTCTGGTATATGAATAACATGATGTTTTTCAATGGCAAAAATCAATGAATATTGTAAATGCACAAACAGTAATTTCTCCGCATTGCAAGGTGCAATTCTGAAATTTTTTGCTTTTTCCTGCTCCTCTTAGCATGATAAAGAAGATTCAAAGAGAGTGAGATGCCAGCTCCTTTCATTCAGTCAGTAGCTTCAATCATTTCTGGACGTTTTTCAATGGCAAAAATCAATGAATATTGCAAATGCACAAACAGTAATTTCTCCGCATTGCAAGGTGCAATTCTGAAATTTTTTGCTTTTACCTGCTCCTCTTAGCATGATAAAGAAGATTCAAAGAGAGTGAGATGCCAGCTCCTTTCATTCAGTCAGTAGCTTCAATCATTTCTGGACGTTTTTCAATGGCAAAAATCAATGAATATTGTAAATGCACAAACAGTAATTTCTCCGCATTGCAAGTTGCAATTCTGAAATTTTTTGCTTTTTCCTGCTCCTCTTAGCATGATAAAGAAGATTCAAAGAGAGTGAGATGCCAGCTCCTTTCATTCAGTCAGTAGCTTCAAACATTTCTGGTATATGAATAACATGATGTTTTTCAATGGCAAAAATCAATGAATATTGTAAATGCACAGACAGTAATTTCTCCGCATTGCAAGGTGCAATTCTGAAATTTTTTGCTTTTTCCTGCTCCTCTTAGCATGATAAAGAAGATTCAAAGAGAGTGAGATGCCAGCTCCTTTCGTTCAGTCAGTAGCTTCAATCATTTCTGGACGTTTTTCAATGGCAAAAATCATTGAATATTATAAATGCACAAACAGTAATTTCTCCGCATTGCATAGTGCAATTCTGAAATTTTTTACTTTTTCCTGCTCCTCTTAGCATGATAAAGAAGATTCAAAGAGAGTGAGATGCCAGCTCCTTTCATTCAGTCAGTAGCTTCAATCATTTCTGGTATATGAATAACATGATGTTTTTCAATGGCAAAAATCAATGAATATTGTAAATGCACAAACAGTAATTTCTCCGCATTGCAAGGTGCAATTCTGAAATTTTTTGCTTTTTCCTGCTCCTCTTAGCATGATAAAGAAGATTCAAAGAGAGTGAGATGCCAGCTCCTTTCATTCAGTCAGTAGCTTCAATAATTTCTGGACGTTTTTCAATGGCAAAAATCAATGAATATTGTAAATGCACAAACAGTAATTTCTCCGCATTGCAAGGTGCAATTCTGAAATTTTTTGCTTTTTCCTGCTCCTCTTAGCATGATAAACATGATTCAAAGAGAGTGAGATGCCAGCTCCTTTCATTCAGTCAGTAGCTTCAATCATTTCTGGACGTTTTTCAATGGCAAAAATCAATGAATATTGTAAATGCACAAACAGTAATTTCTCCGCATTGCAAGGTGCAATAATGAAATTTTTTGCTTTTTCCTGCTCCTCTTAGCATGATAAAGAAGATTCAAAGAGAGTGAGATGCCAGCTCCTTTCATTCAGTCAGTAGCTTCAAACATTTCTGGTATATGAATAACATGATGTTTTTCAATGGCAAAAATCAATGAATATTGTAAATGCACAAACAGTAATTTCTCCGCATTGCAAGGTGCAATTCTGAAATTTTTTGCTTTTTCCTGCTCCTCTTAGCATGATAAAGAAGATTCAAAGAGAGTGAGATGCCAGCTCCTTTCATTCAGTCAGTAGCTTCAATCATTTCTGGATGTTTTTCAATGGCAAAAATCAATGAATATTGTAAATGCACAAACAGTAATTTCTCCGCATTGCAAGGTGCAATTCTGAAATTTTTTGCTTTTTCCTGCTCCTCTTAGCATGATAAACAAGATTCAAAGAGAGTGAGATGCCAGCTCCTTTCATTCAGTCAGTAGCTTCAATCATTTCTGGACGTTTTTCAATGGCAAAAATCAATGAATATTGTAAATGCACAAACAGTAATTTCTCCGCATTGCAAGGTGCAATTCTGAAATTTTTTGCTTTTTCCTGCTCCTCTTAGCATGATAAAGAAGATTCAAAGAGAGTGAGATGCCAGCTCCTTTCATTCAGTCAGTAGCTTCAAACATTTCTGGTATATGAATAACATGATGTTTTTCAATGGCAAAAATCAATGAATATTGTAAATGCACAAACAGGAATTTCTCCGCATTGCAAGGTGCAAGTCTGAAATTTTTTGCTTTTTCCTGCTCCTCTTAGCATGATAAAGAAGATTCAAAGAGAGTGAGATGCCAGCTACTTTCATTCAGTCAGTAGCTTCAATCATTTCTGGACGTTTTTCAATGGTAAAAATCAATGAATATTGTAAATGCACAAACAGTAATTTCTCGACATTGCAAGGTGCAATTCTGAAATTTTTTGCTTTTTCCTGCTCCTCTTAGCATGATAAAGAAGATTCAAAGAGAGTGAGATGCCAGCTCCTTTCATTCAGTCAGTAGCTTCAAACATTTCTGGTATATGAATAACATGATGTTTTTCAATGGCAAAAATCAATGAATATTGTAAATGCACAAACAGTAATTTCTCCGCATTGCAAGGTGCAATTCTGAAATTTTTTGCTTTTTCCTGCTCCTCTTAGCATGATAAAGAAGATTCAAAGAGAGTGAGATGCCAGCTCCTTTCATTCAGTCAGTAGCTTCAATCATTTCTGGATGTTTTTCAATGGCAAAAATCAATGAATATTGTAAATGCACAAACAGTAATTTCTCCGCATTGCAAGGTGCAATTCTGAAATTTTTTGCTTTTTCCTGCTCCTCTTAGCATGATAAACAAGATTCAAAGAGAGTGAGATGCCAGCTCCTTTCATTCAGTCAGTAGCTTCAATCATTTCTGGACGTTTTTCAATGGTAAAAATCAATGAATATTGTAAATGCACAAACAGTAATTTCTCCACATTGCAAGGTGCAATTCTGAAATTTTTTGCTTTTTCCTGCTCCTCTTAGCATGATAAAGAAGATTCAAAGAGAGTGAGATGCCAGCTCCTTTCATTCAGTCAGTAGCTTCAAACATTTCTGGTATATGAATAACATGATGTTTTTCAATGGCAAAAATCAATGAATATTGTAAATGCACAAACAGTAATTTCTCCGCATTGCAAGGTGCAATTCTGAAATTTTTTGCTTTTTCCTGCTCCTCTTAGCATGATAAAGAAGATTCAAAGAGAGTGAGATGCCAGCTCCTTTCATTCAGTCAGTAGCTTCAATCATTTCTGGATGTTTTTCAATGGCAAAAATCAATGAATATTGTAAATGCACAAACTGTAATTTCTCCGCATTGCAAGGTGCAATTCTGAAATTTTTTGCTTTTTCCTGCTCCTCTTAGCATAATAAAGAAGATTCAAAGAGAGTGAGATGCCAGCTCCTTTCATTCAGTCAGTAGCTTCAATCATTTCTGGACGTTTTTCAATGGCAAAAATCAATGAATATTGTAAATGCACAAACAGTAATTTCTCCGCATTGCAAGGTGCAATTCTGAAATTTTTTGCTTTTTCCTGCTCCTCTTAGCATGATAAAGAAGATTCAAAGAGAGTGAGATGCCAGCTCCTTTCATTCAGTCAGTACCTTCAATCATTTCTGGACGTTTTTCAATGGCAAAAATCAATGAATATTGTAAATGCACAAACAGTAATTTCTCCGCATTGCAAGGTGCAATTCTGAAATTTTTTGCTTTTTCCCGCTCCTCTTAGCATGATAAAGATTCAAAGAGAGTGAGGTGCCAGCTCCTTTCATTCAGTCAGTAGCTTCAAACATTTCTGGTATATGAATAACATGTTTTTCAATGGCAAAAATCAATGAATATTGTAAATGCACAAACAGTAATTTCTCCGCATTGCAAGGTGCAATTCTGAAATTTTTTGCTTTTTCCTGCTCCTCTTAGCATGATAAAGAAGATTCAAAGAGAGTGAGATGCCAGCTCCTTTCATTCAGTCAGTAGCTTCAAACATTTCTGGTATATGAATAACATGATGTTTTTCAATGGCAAAAATCAATGAATATTGTAAATGCACAAACAGTAATTTCTCCGCATTGCAAGGTGCAAGTCTGAAATTTTTTGCTTTTTCCTGCTCCTCTTAGCATGATAAAGAAGATTCAAAGAGAGTGAGATGCCAGCTACTTTCATTCAGTCAGTAGCTTCAATCATTTCTGGACGTTTTTCAATGGTAAAAATCAATGAATATTGTAAATGCACAAACAGTAATTTCTCCACATTGCAAGGTGCAATTCTGAAATTTTTTGCTTTTTCCTGCTCCTCTTAGCATGATAAAGAATATTCAAAGAGAGTGAGATGCCAGCTCCTTTCATTCAGTCAGTAGCTTCAAACATTTCTGGTATATGAATAACATGATGTTTTTCAATGGCAAAAATCAATGAATATTGTAAATGCACAAACAGTAATTTCTCCGCATTGCAAGGTGCAATTCTGAAATTTTTTGCTTTTTCCTGCTCCTCTTAGCATGATAAAGAAGATTCAAAGAGAGTGAGATGCCAGCTCCTTTCATTCAGTCAGTAGCTTCAATCATTTCTGGATGTTTTTCAATGGCAAAAATCAATGAATATTGTAAATGCACAAACTGTAATTTCTCCGCATTGCAAGGTGCAATTCTGAAATGTTTTGCTTTTTCCTTCTCCTCTTAGCATAATAAAGAAGATTCAAAGAGAGTGAGATGCCAGCTCCTTTCATTCAGTCAGTAGCTTCAATCATTTCTGGACGTTTTTCAATGGCAAAAATCAATGAATATTGTAAATGCACAAACAGTAATTTCTCCGCATTGCAAGGTGCAATTCTGAAATTTTTTGCTTTTTCCTGCTCCTCTTAGCATGATAAAGAAGATTCAAAGAGAGTGAGATGCCAGCTCCTTACATTCAGTCAGTACCTTCAATCATTTCTGGACGTTTTTCAATGGCAAAAATCAATGAATATTGTAAATGCACAAACAGTAATTTCTCCGCATTGCAAGGTGCAATTCTGAAATTTTTTGCTTTTTCCCGCTCCTCTTAGCATGATAAAGATTCAAAGAGAGTGAGGTGCCAGCTCCTTTCATTCAGTCAGTAGCTTCAAACATTTCTGGTATATGAATAACATGTTTTTCAATGGCAAAAATCAATGAATATTGTAAATGCACAAACAGTAATTTCTCCGCATTGCAAGGTGCAATTCTGAAATTTTTTGCTTTTTCCTGCTCCTCTTAGCATGATAAAGAAGATTCAAAGAGAGTGAGATGCCAGCTCCTTTCATTCAGTCAGTAGCTTCAAACATTTCTGGTATATGAATAACATGATGTTTTTCAATGGCAAAAATCAATGAATATTGTAAATGCACAAACAGTAATTTCTCCGCATTGCAAGGTGCAATTCTGAAATTTTTTGCTTTTTCCTGCTCCTCTTAGCATGATAAAGAAGATTCAAAGAGAGTGAGATGCCAGCTCCTTTCATTCAGTCAATAGCTTCAATCATTTCTGGATGTTTTTCAATGGCAAAAATCAATCAATATTGTAAATGCACAAACTGTAATTTCTCCGCATTGCAAGGTGCAATTCTGAAATTTTTTGCTTTTTCCTGCTCCTCTTAGCATGATAAAGAAGATTCAAAGAGAGTGAGATGCCAGCTCCTTTCATTCAGTCAGTAGCTTCAATCATTTCTGGACGTTTTTCAATGGCAAAAATCAATGAATATTGTAAATGCACAAACAGTAATTTCTCCGCATTGCAAGGTGCAATTCTGAAATTTTTTGCTTTTTCCTGCTCCTCTTAGCATGATAAAGAAGATTCAAAGAGAGTGAGATGCCAGCTCCTTTCATTCAGTCAGTACCTTCAATCATTTCTGGACGTTTTTCAATGGCAAAAATCAATGAAAATTGTAAATGCACAAACAGTAATTTCTCCGCATTGCAAGGTGCGATTCTGAAATTTTTTGCTTTTTCCTGCTCCTCTTAGCATGATAAAGAAGATTCAAAGAGAGTGAGATGCCAGCTCCTTTCATTCAGTCAGTAGCTTCAAACATTTCTGGTATATGAATAACATGATGTTTTTCAATGGCAAAAATCAATGAATATTGTAAATGCACAAACAGTAATTTCTCCGCATTGCAAGGTGCAAGTCTGAAATTTTTTGCTTTTTCCTGCTCCTCTTAGCATGATAAAGAAGATTCAAAGAGAGTGAGATGCCAGCTACTTTCATTCAGTCAGTAGCTTCAATCATTTCTGGACCTTTTTCAATGGTAAAAATCAATGAATATTGTAAATGCACAAACAGTAATTTCTCCACATTGCAAGGTGCAATTCTGAAATTTTTTGCTTTTTCCTGCTCCTCTTAGCATGATAAAGAAGATTCAAAGAGAGTGAGATGCCAGCTCCTTTCATTCAGTCAGTAGCTTCAAACATTTCTGGTATATGAATAACATGATGTTTTTCAATGGCAAAAATCAATGAATATTGTAAATGCACAAACAGTAATTTCTCCGCATTGCAAGGTGCAATTCTGAAATTTTTTGCTTTTTCCTGCTCCTCTTAGCATGATAAAGAAGATTCAAAGAGAGTGAGATGCCAGCTCCTTTCATTCAGTCAGTAGCTTCAAACATTTCTGGTATATGAATAACATGATGTTTTTCAATGGCAAAAATCAATGAATATTGTAAATGCACAAACAGTAATTTCTCCGCATTGCAAGGTGCAATTCTGAAATTTTTTGCTTTTTCCTGCTCCTCTTAGCATGATAAAGAAGATTCAAAGAGAGTGAGATGCCAGCTCCTTTCATTCAGTCAGTAGCTTCAATCATTTCTGGACGTTTTTCAATGGCAAAAATCAATGAATATTGCAAATGCACAAACAGTAATTTCTCCGCATTGCAAGGTGCAATTCTGAAATTTTTTGCTTTTACCTGCTCCTCTTAGCATGATAAAGAAGATTCAAAGAGAGTGAGATGCCAGCTCCTTTCATTCAGTCAGTAGCTTCAATCATTTCTGGACGTTTTTCAATGGCAAAAATCAATGAATATTGTAAATGCACAAACAGTAATTTCTCCGCATTGCAAGTTGCAATTCTGAAATTTTTTGCTTTTTCCTGCTCCTCTTAGCATGATAAAGAAGATTCAAAGAGAGTGAGATGCCAGCTCCTTTCATTCAGTCAGTAGCTTCAAACATTTCTGGTATATGAATAACATGATGTTTTTCAATGGCAAAAATCAATGAATATTGTAAATGCACAGACATTAATTTCTCCGCATTGCAAGGTGCAATTCTGAAATTTTTTGCTTTTTCCTGCTCCTCTTAGCATGATAAAGAAGATTCAAAGAGAGTGAGATGCCAGCTCCTTTCGTTCAGTCAGTAGCTTCAATCATTTCTGGACGTTTTTCAATGGCAAAAATCATTGAATATTATAAATGCACAAACAGTAATTTCTCCGCATTGCATAGTGCAATTCTGAAATTTTTTACTTTTTCCTGCTCCTCTTAGCATGATAAAGAAGATTCAAAGATAGTGAGATGCCAGCTCCTTTCATTCAGTCAGTAGCTTCAATCATTTCTGGTATATGAATAACATGATGTTTTTCAATGGCAAAAATCAATGAATATTGTAAATGCACAAACAGTAATTTCTCCGCATTGCAAGGTGCAATTCTGAAATTTTTTGCTTTTTCCTGCTCCTCTTAGCATGATAAAGAAGATTCAAAGAGAGTGAGATGCCAGCTCCTTTCATTCAGTCAGTAGCTTCAATAATTTCTGGACGTTTTTCAATGGCAAAAATCAATGAATATTGTAAATGCACAAACAGTAATTTCTCCGCATTGCAAGGTGCAATTCTGAAATTTTTTGCTTTTTCCTGCTCCTCTTAGCATGATAAACATGATTCAAAGAGAGTGAGATGCCAGCTCCTTTCATTCAGTCAGTAGCTTCAATCATTTCTGGACGTTTTTCAATGGCAAAAATCAATGAATATTGTAAATGCACAAACAGTAATTTCTCTGCATTGCAAGGTGCAATAATGAAATTTTTTGCTTTTTCCTGCTCCTCTTAGCATGATAAAGAAGATTCAAAGAGAGTGAGATGCCAGCTCCTTTCATTCAGTCAGTAGCTTCAAACATTTCTGGTATATGAATAACATGATGTTTTTCAATGGCAAAAATCAATGAATATTGTAAATGCACAAACAGTAATTTCTACGCATTGCAAGGTGCAATTCTGAAATTTTTTGCTTTTTCCTGCTCCTCTTAGCATGATAAAGAAGATTCAAAGAGAGTGAGATGCCAGCTCCTTTCATTCAGTCAGTAGCTTCAATCATTTCTGGATGTTTTTCAATGACAAAAATCAATGAATATTGTAAATGCACAAACAGTAATTTCTCCGCATTGCAAGGTGCAATTCTGAAATTTTTTGCTTTTTCCTGCTCCTCTTAGCATGATAAACAAGATTCAAAGAGAGTGAGATGCCAGCTCCTTTCATTCAGTCAGTAGCTTCAATCATTTCTGGACGTTTTTCAATGGCAAAAATCAATGAATATTGTAAATGCACAAACAGTAATTTCTCCGCATTGCAAGGTGCAATTCTGAAATTTTTTGCTTTTTCCTGCTCCTCTTAGCATGATAAAGAAGATTCAAAGAGAGTGAGATGCCAGCTCCTTTCATTCAGTCAGTAGCTTCAAACATTTCTGGTATATGAATAACATGATGTTTTTCAATGGCAAAAATCAATGAATATTGTAAATGCACAAACAGGAATTTCTCCGCATTGCAAGGTGCAAGTCTGAAATTTTTTGCTTTTTCCTGCTCCTCTTAGCATGATAAAGAAGATTCAAAGAGAGTGAGATGCCAGCTACTTTCATTCAGTCAGTAGCTTCAATCATTTCTGGACGTTTTTCAATGGTAAAAATCAATGAATATTGTAAATGCACAAACAGTAATTTCTCCACATTGCAAGGTGCAATTCTGAAATTTTTTGCTTTTTCCTGCTCCTCTTAGCATGATAAAGAAGATTCAAAGAGAGTGAGATGCCAGCTCCTTTCATTCAGTCAGTAGCTTCAAACATTTCTGGTATATGAATAACATGATGTTTTTCAATGGCAAAAATCAATGAATATTGTAAATGCACAAACAGTAATTTCTCCGCATTGCAAGGTGCAATTCTGAAATTTTTTGCTTTTTCCTGCTCCTCTTAGCATGATAAAGAAGATTCAAAGAGAGTGAGATGCCAGCTCCTTTCATTCAGTCAGTAGCTTCAATCATTTCTGGATGTTTTTCAATGGCAAAAATCAATGAATATTGTAAATGCACAAACAGTAATTTCTCCGCATTGCAAGGTGCAATTCTGAAATTTTTTGCTTTTTCCTGCTCCTCTTAGCATGATAAACAAGATTCAAAGAGAGTGAGATGCCAGCTCCTTTCATTCAGTCAGTAGCTTCAATCATTTCTGGACGTTTTTCAATGGCAAAAATCAATGAATATTGTAAATGCACAAACAGTAATTTCTCCGCATTGCAAGGTGCAATTCTGAAATTTTTTGCTTTTTCCTGCTCCTCTTAGCATGATAAATAAGATTCAAAGAGAGTGAGATGCCAGCTCCTTTCATTCAGTCAGTAGCTTCAAACATTTCTGGTATATGAATAACATGATGTTTTTCAATGGCAAAAATCAATGAATATTGTAAATGCACAAACAGTAATTTCTCCACATTGCAAGGTGCAATTCTGAAATTTTTTGCTTTTTCCTGCTCCTCTTAGCATGATAAAGAAGATTCAAAGAGAGTGAGATGCCAGCTCCTTTCATTCAGTCAGTAGCTTCAAACATTTCTGGTATATGAATAACATGATGTTTTTCAATGGCAAAAATCAATGAATATTGTAAATGCACAAACAGTAATTTCTCCGCATTGCAAGGTGCAATTCTGAAATTTTTTGCTTTTTCCTGCTCCTCTTAGCATGATAAAGAAGATTCAAAGAGAGTGAGATGCCAGCTCCTTTCATTCAGTCAGTAGCTTCAATCATTTCTGGATGTTTTTCAATGGCAAAAATCAATGAATATTGTAAATGCACAAACTGTAATTTCTCCGCATTGCAAGGTGCAATTCTGAAATTTTTTGCTTTTTCCTGCTCCTCTTAGCATAATAAAGAAGATTCAAAGAGAGTGAGATGCCAGCTCCTTTCATTCAGTCAGTAGCTTCAATCATTTCTGGACGTTTTTCAATGGCAAAAATCAATGAATATTGTAAATGCACAAACAGTAATTTCTCCGCATTGCAAGGTGCAATTCTGAAATTTTTTGCTTTTTCCTGCTCCTCTTAGCATGATAAAGAAGATTCAAAGAGAGTGAGATGCCAGCTCCTTTCATTCAGTCAGTACCTTCAATCATTTCTGGACGTTTTTCAATGGCAAAAATCAATGAATATTGTAAATGCACAAACAGTAATTTCTCCGCATTGCAAGGTGCAATTCTGAAATTTTTTGCTTTTTCCCGCTCCTCTTAGCATGATAAAGATTCAAAGAGAGTGAGGTGCCAGCTCCTTTCATTCAGTCAGTAGCTTCAAACATTTCTGGTATATGAATAACATGTTTTTCAATGGCAAAAATCAATGAATATTGTAAATGCACAAACAGTAATTTCTCCGCATTGCAAGGTGCAATTCTGAAATTTTTTGCTTTTTCCTGCTCCTCTTAGCATGATAAAGAAGATTCAAAGAGAGTGAGATGCCAGCTCCTTTCATTCAGTCAGTAGCTTCAAACATTTCTGGTATATGAATAACATGATGTTTTTCAATGGCAAAAATCAATGAATATTGTAAATGCACAAACAGTAATTTCTCCGCATTGCAAGGTGCAATTCTGAAATTTTTTGCTTTTTCCTGCTCCTCTTAGCATGATAAAGAAGATTCAAAGAGAGTGAGATGCCAGCTCCTTTCATTCAGTCAGTAGCTTCAATCATTTCTGGATGTTTTTCAATGGCAAAAATCAATCAATATTGTAAATGCACAAACTGTAATTTCTCCGCATTGCAAGGTGCAATTCTGAAATTTTTTGCTTTTTCCTGCTCCTCTTAGCATGATAAAGAAGATTCAAAGAGAGTGAGATGCCAGCTCCTTTCATTCAGTCAGTAGCTTCAATCATTTCTGGACGTTTTTCAATGGCAAAAATCAATGAATATTGTAAATGCACAAACAGTAATTTCTCCGCATTGCAAGGTGCAATTCTGAAATTTTTTGATTTTTCCTGCTCCTCTTAGCATGATAAAGAAGATTCAAAGAGAGTGAGATGCCAGCTCCTTTCATTCAGTCAGTACCTTCAATCATTTCTGGACGTTTTTCAATGGCAAAAATCAATGAAAATTGTAAATGCACAAACAGTAATTTCTCCGCATTGCAAGGTGCGATTCTGAAATTTTTTGCTTTTTCCTGCTCCTCTTAGCATGATAAAGAAGATTCAAAGAGAGTGAGATGCCAGCTCCTTTCATTCAGTCAGTAGCTTCAAACATTTCTGGTATATGAATAACATGATGTTTTTCAATGGCAAAAATCAATGAATATTGTAAATGCACAAACAGTAATTTCTCCGCATTGCAACGTGCAAGTCTGAAATTTTTTGCTTTTTCCTGCTCCTCTTAGCATGATAAAGAAGATTCAAAGAGAGTGAGATGCCAGCTACTTTCATTCAGTCAGTAGCTTCAATCATTTCTGGACCTTTTTCAATGGTAAAAATCAATGAATATTGTAAATGCACAAACAGTAATTTCTCCACATTGCAAGGTGCAATTCTGAAATTTTTTGCTTTTTCCTGCTCCTCTTAGCATGATAAAGAAGATTCAAAGAGAGTGAGATGCCAGCTCCTTTCATTCAGTCAGTAGCTTCAAACATTTCTGGTATATGAATAACATGATGTTTTTCAATGGCAAAAATCAATGAATATTGTAAATGCACAAACAGTAATTTCTCCGCATTGCAAGATGCAATTCTGAAATTTTTTGCTTTTTCCTGCTCCTCTTAGCATGATAAAGAAGATTCAAAGAGAGTGAGATGCCAGCTCCTTTCATTCAGTCAGTAGCTTCAAACATTTCTGGTATATGAATAACATGATGTTTTTCAATGGCAAAAATCAATGAATATTGTAAATGCACAAACAGTAATTTCTCCGCATTGCAAGGTGCAATTCTGAAATTTTTTGCTTTTTCCTGCTCCTCTTAGCATGATAAAGAAGATTCAAAGAGAGTGAGATGCCAGCTCCTTTCATTCAGTCAGTAGCTTCAATCATTTCTGGATGTTTTTCAATGGCAAAAATCAATGAATATTGTAAATGCACAAACAGTAATTTCTCCGCATTGCAAGGTGCAATTCTGAAATTTTTTGCTTTTTCCTGCTCCTCTTAGCATGATAAAGAAGATTCAAAGAGAGTGAGATGTCAGCTCCTTTCATTCAGTCAGTAGCTTCAAACATTTCTGGTATATGAATAACATGATGTTTTTCAATGGCAAAAATCAATGAATTTTGTAAATGCACAAACAGTAATTTCTCCGCATTGCAAGGTGCAATTCTGAAATTTTTTGCTTTTTCCTGCTCCTCTTAGCATGATAAAGAAGATTCAAAGAGAGTGAGATGCCAGCTCCTTTCATTCAGTCAGTAGCTTCAATCATTTCTGGATGTTTTTCAATGGCAAAAATCAATGAATATTGTAAATGCACAAACAGTAATTTCTCCGCATTGCAAGGTGCAATTCTGAAATTTTTTGCTTTTTCCTGCTCCTCTTAGCATGATAAACAAGATTCAAAGAGAGTGAGATGCCAGCTCCTTTCATTCAGTCAGTAGCTTCAATCATTTCTGGACGTTTTTCAATGGCAAAAATCAATGAATATTGTAAATGCACAAACAGTAATTTCTCCGCATTGCAAGGTGCAATTCTGAAATTTTTTGCTTTTTCCTGCTCCTCTTAGCATGATAAAGAAGATTCAAAGAGAGTGAGATTCCAGCTCCTTTCATTCAGTCAGTAGCTTCAAACATTTCTGGTATATGAATAACATGATGTTTTTCAATGGCAAAAATCAATGAATATTGTAAATGCACAAACAGTAATTTCTCCGCATTGCAAGGTGCAAGTCTGAAATTTTTTGCTTTTTCCTGCTCCTCTTAGCATGATAAAGAAGATTCAAAGAGAGTGAGATGCCAGCTACTTTCATTCAGTCAGTAGCTTCAATAATTTCTGGACGTTTTTCAATGGTAAAAATCAATGAATATTGTAAATGCACAAACAGTAATTTCTCCACATTGCAAGGTGCAATTCTGAAATTTTTTGCTTTTTCCTGCTCCTCTTAGCATGATAAAGAAGATTCAAAGAGAGTGAGATGCCAGCTCCTTTCATTCAGTCAGTAGCTTCAAACATTTCTGGTATATGAATAACATGATGTTTTTCAATGGCAAAAATCAATGAATATTGTAAATGCACAAACAGTAATTTCTCCGCATTGCAAGGTGCAATTCTGAAATTTTTTGCTTTTTCCTGCTCCTCTTAGCATGATAAAGAAGATTCAAAGAGAGTGAGATGCCAGCTCCTTTCATTCAGTCAGTAGCTTCAATCATTTCTGGATGTTTTTCAATGGCAAAAATCAATGAATATTGTAAATGCACAAACAGTAATTTCTCCGCATTGCAAGGTGCAATTCTGAAATTTTTTGCTTTTTCCTGCTCCTCTTAGCATGATAAACAAGATTCAAAGAGAGTGAGATGCCAGCTCCTTTCATTCAGTCAGTAGCTTCAATCATTTCTGGGCGTTTTTCAATGGCAAAAATCAATGAATATTGTAAATGCACAAACAGTAATTTCTCCGCATTGCAAGGTGCAATTCTGAAATTTTTTGCTTTTTCCTGCTCCTCTTAGCATGATAAAGAAGATTCAAAGAGAGTGAGATGCCAGCTCCTTTCATTCAGTCAGTAGCTTCAAACATTACTGGTATATGAATAACATGATGTTTTTCAATGGCAAAAATCAATGAATATTGTAAATGCACAAACAGTAATTTCTCCGCATTGCAAGGTGCAAGTCTGAAATTTTTTGCTTTTTCCTGCTCCTCTTAGCATGATAAAGAAGATTCAAAGAGAGTGAGATGCCAGCTACTTTCATTCAGTCAGTAGCTTCAATCATTTCTGGACGTTTTTCAATGGTAAAAATCAATGAATATTGTAAATGCACAAACAGTAATTTCTCCACATTGCAAGGTGCAATTCTGAAATTTTTTGCTTTTTCCTGCTCCTCTTAGCATGATAAAGAAGATTCAAAGAGAGTGAGATGCCAGCTCCTTTCATTCAGTCAGTAGCTTCAAACATTTCTGGTATATGAATAACATGATGTTTTTCAATGGCAAAAATCAATGAATATTGTAAATGCACAAACAGTAATTTCTCCGCATTGCAAGGTGCAATTCTGAAATTTTTTGCTTTTTCCTGCTCCTCTTAGCATGATAAAGAAGATTCAAAGAGAGTGAGATGCCAGCTCCTTTCATTCAGTCAGTAGCTTCAATCATTTCTGGATGTTTTTCAATGGCAAAAATCAATGAATATTGTAAATGCACAAACTGTAATTTCTCCGCATTGCAAGGTGCAATTCTGAAATTTTTTGCTTTTTCCTGCTCCTCTTAGCATAATAAAGAAGATTCAAAGAGAGTGAGATGCCAGCTCCTTTCATTCAGTCAGTAGCTTCAATCATTTCTGGACGTTTTTCAATGGCAAAAATCAATGAATATTGTAAATGCACAAACAGTAATTTCTCCGCATTGCAAGGTGCAATTCTGAAATTTTTTGCTTTTTCCTGCTCCTCTTAGCATGATAAAGAAGATTCAAAGAGAGTGAGATGCCAGCTCCTTTCATTCAGTCAGTACCTTCAATCATTTCTGGACGTTTTTCAATGGCAAAAATCAATGAATATTGTAAATGCACAAACAGTAATTTCTCCGCATTGCAAGGTGCAATTCTGAAATTTTTTGCTTTTTCCCGCTCCTCTTAGCATGATAAAGATTCAAAGAGAGTGAGGTGCCAGCTCCTTTCATTCAGTCAGTAGCTTCAAACATTTCTGGTATATGAATAACATGTTTTTCAATGGCAAAAATCAATGAATATTGTAAATGCACAAACAGTAATTTCTCCGCATTGCAAGGTGAAATTCTGAAATTTTTTGCTTTTTCCTGCTCCTCTTAGCATGATAAAGAAGATTCAAAGAGAGTGAGATGCCAGCTCCTTTCATTCAGTCAGTAGCTTCAAACATTTCTGGTATATGAATAACATGATGTTTTTCAATGGCAAAAATCAATGAATATTGTAAATGCACAAACAGTAATTTCTCCGCATTGCAAGGTGCAATTCTGAAATTTTTTGCTTTTTCCTGCTCCTCTTAGCATGATAAAGAAGATTCAAAGAGAGTGAGATGCCAGCTCCTTTCATTCAGTCAGTAGCTTCAATCATTTCTGGATGTTTTTCAATGGCAAAAATCAATGAATATTGTAAATGCACAAACTGTAATTTCTCCGCATTGCAAGGTGCAATTCTGAAATTTTTTGCTTTTTCCTGCTCCTCTTAGCATGATAAAGAAGATTCAAAGAGAGTGAGATGCCAGCTCCTTTCATTCAGTCAGTAGCTTCAATCATTTCTGGACGTTTTTCAATGGCAAAAATCAATGAATATTGTAAATGCACAAACAGTAATTTCTCCGCATTGCAAGGTGCAATTCTGAAATTTTTTGCTTTTTCCTGCTCCTCTTAGCATGATAAAGAAGATTCAAAGAGAGTGAGATGCCAGCTCCTTTCATTCAGTCAGTACCTTCAATCATTTCTGGACGTTTTTCAATGGCAAAAATCAATGAAAATTGTAAATGCACAAACAGTAATTTCTCCGCATTGCAAGGTGCGATTCTGAAATTTTTTGCTTTTTCCTGCTCCTCTTAGCATGATAAAGAAGATTCAAAGAGAGTGAGATGCCAGCTCCTTTCATTCAGTCAGTAGCTTCAAACATTTCTGGTATATGAATAACATGATGTTTTTCAATGGCAAAAATCAATGAATATTGTAAATGCACAAACAGTAATTTCTCCGCACTGCAAGGTGCAAGTCTGAAATTTTTTGCTTTTTCCTGCTCCTCTTAGCATGATAAAGAAGATTCAAAGAGAGTGAGATGCCAGCTACTTTCATTCAGTCAGTAGCTTCAATCATTTCTGGACCTTTTTCAATGGTAAAAATCAATGAATATTGTAAATGCACAAACAGTAATTTCTCCACATTGCAAGGTGCAATTCTGAAATTTTTTGCTTTTTCCTGCTCCTCTTAGCATGATAAAGAAGATTCAAAGAGAGTGAGATGCCAGCTCCTTTCATTCAGTCAGTAGCTTCAAACATTTCTGGTATATGAATAACATGATGTTTTTCAATGGCAAAAATCAATGAATATTGTAAATGCACAAACAGTAATTTCTCCGCATTGCAAGGTGCAATTCTGAAATTTTTTGCTTTTTCCTGCTCCTCTTAGCATGATAAAGAAGATTCAAAGAGAGTGAGATGCCAGCTCCTTTCATTCAGTCAGTAGCTTCAAACATTTCTGGTATATGAATAACATGATGTTTTTCAATGGCAAAAATCAATGAATATTGTAAATGCACAAACAGTAATTTCTCCGCATTGCAAGGTGCAATTCTGAAATTTTTTGCTTTTTCCTGCTCCTCTTAGCATGATAAAGAAGATTCAAAGAGAGTGAGATGCCAGCTCCTTTCATTCAGTCAGTAGCTTCAATCATTTCTGGATGTTTTTCAATGGCAAAAATCAATGAATATTGTAAATGCACAAACAGTAATTTCTCCGCATTGCAAGGTGCAATTCTGAAATTTTTTGCTTTTTCCTGCTCCTCTTAGCATGATAAAGAAGATTCAAAGAGAGTGAGATGTCAGCTCCTTTCATTCAGTCAGTAGCTTCAAACATTTCTGGTATATGAATAACATGATGTTTTTCAATGGCAAAAATCAATGAATTTTGTAAATGCACAAACAGTAATTTCTCCGCATTGCAAGGTGCAATTCTGAAATTTTTTGCTTTTTCCTGCTCCTCTTAGCATGATAAAGAAGATTCAAAGAGAGTGAGATGCCAGTTCCTTTCATTCAGTCAGTAGCTTCAATCATTTCTGGACGTTTTTCAATGGCAAAAATCAATGAATATTGTAAATGCACAAACAGTAATTTCTCCGCATTGCAAGGTGCAATTCTGAAATTTTTTGCTTTTTCCTGCTCCTCTTAGCATGATAAAGAAGATTCAAAGAGAGTGAGATGAGAGCTCCTTTCATTCAGTCAGTAGCTTCAATCATTTCTGGACGTTTTTCAATGGCAAAAATCAATGAATATTGTAAATGCACAAACAGTAATTTCTCCGCATTGCAAGGTGCAATTCTGAAATTTTTTGCTTTTTCCTGCTCCTCTTAGCATGATAAACAAGATTCAAAGAGAGTGAGATGCCAGCTCCTTTCATTCAGTCAGTAGCTTCAATCATTTCTGGACGTTTTTCAATGGCAAAAATCAATGAATATTGTAAATGCACAAACAGTAATTTCTCCGCATTGCAAGGTGCAATTCTGAAATTTTTTGCTTTTTCCTGCTCCTCTTAGCATGATAAAGAAGATTCAAAGAGAGTGAGATGCCAGCTCCTTTCATTCAGTCAGTAGCTTCAAACATTTCTGTATATGAATAACATGATGTTTTTCAATGGCAAAAATCAATGAATATTGTAAATGCACAAACAGTAATTTCTCCGCATTGCAAGGTGCAAGTCTGAAATTTTTTGCTTTTTCCTGCTCCTCTTAGCATGATAAAGAAGATACAAAGAGAGTGAGATGCCAGCTACTTTCATTCAGTCAGTAGCTTCAATCATTTCTGGATGTTTTTCAATGGTAAAAATCAATGAATATTGTAAATGCACAAACAGTAATTTCTCCACATTGCAAGGTGCAATTCTGAAATTTTTTGCTTTTTCCTGCTCCTCTTAGCATGATAAAGAAGATTCAAAGAGAGTGAGATGCCAGCTCCTTTCATTCAGTCAGTAGCTTCAAACATTTCTGGTATATGAATAACATGATGTTTTTCAATGGCAAAAATCAATGAATATTGTAAATGCACAAACAGTAATTTCTCTGCATTGCAAGGTGCAATTCTGAAATTTTTTGCTTTTTCCTGCTCCTCTTAGCATGATAAAGAAGATTCAAAGAGAGTGAGATGCCAGCTACTTTCATTCAGTCAGTAGCTTCAATCATTTCTGGATGTTTTTCAATGGTAAAAATCAATGAATATTGTAAATGCACAAACAGTAATTTCTCCACATTGCAAGGTGCAATTCTGAAATTTTTTGCTTTTTCCTGCTCCTCTTAGCATGATAAAGAAGATTCAAAGAGAGTGAGATGCCAGCTCCTTTCATTCAGTCAGTACCTTCAATCATTTCTGGACGTTTTTCAATGGCAAAAATCAATGAAAATTGTAAATGCACAAACAGTAATTTCTCCGCATTGCAAGGTGCGATTCTGAAATTTTTTGCTTTTTCCTGCTCCTCTTAGCATGATAAAGAAGATTCAAAGAGAGTGAGATGCCAGCTCCTTTCATTCAGTCAGTAGCTTCAAACATTTCTGGTATATGAATAACATGATGTTTTTCAATGGCAAAAATCAATGAATATTGTAAATGCACAAACAGTAATTTCTCCGCATTGCAAGGTGCAAGTCTGAAATTTTTTGCTTTTTCCTGCTCCTCTTAGCATGATAAAGAAGATTCAAAGAGAGTGAGATGCCAGCTACTTTCATTCAGTCAGTAGCTTCAATCATTTCTGGACCTTTTTCAATGGTAAAAATCAATGAATATTGTAAATGCACAAACAGTAATTTCTCCACATTGCAAGGTGCAATTCTGAAATTTTTTGCTTTTTCCTGCTCCTCTTAGCATGATAAAGAAGATTCAAAGAGAGTGAGATGCCAGCTCCTTTCATTCAGTCAGTAGCTTCAAACATTTCTGGTATATGAATAACATGATGTTTTTCAATGGCAAAAATCAATGAATATTGTAAATGCACAAACAGTAATTTCTCCGCATTGCAAGGTGCAATTCTGAAATTTTTTGCTTTTTCCTGCTCCTCTTAGCATGATAAAGAAGATTCAAAGAGAGTGAGATGCCAGCTCCTTTCATTCAGTCAGTAGCTTCAAACATTTCTGGTATATGAATAACATGATGTTTTTCAATGGCAAAAATCAATGAATATTGTAAATGCACAAACCGTAATTTCTCCGCATTGCAAGGTGCAATTCTGAAATTTTTTGCTTTTTCCTGCTCCTCTTAGCATGATAAAGAAGATTCAAAGAGAGTGAGATGCCAGCTCCTTTCATTCAGTCAGTAGCTTCAATCATTTCTGGATGTTTTTCAATGGCAAAAATCAATGAATATTGTAAATGCACAAACAGTAATTTCTCCGCATTGCAAGGTGCAATTCTGAAATTTTTTGCTTTTTCCTACTCCTCTTAGCATGATAAAGAAGATTCAAAGAGAGTGAGATGCCAGCTACTTTCATTCAGTCAGTAGCTTCAATCATTTCTGGACCTTTTTCAATGGTAAAAATCAATGAATATTGTAAATGCACAAACAGTAATTTCTCCACATTGCAAGGTGCAATTCTGAAATTTTTTGCTTTTTCCTGCTCCTCTTAGCATGATAAAGAAGATTCAAAGAGAGTGAGATGCCAGCTCCTTTCATTCAGTCAGTAGCTTCAAACATTTCTGGTATATGAATAACATGATGTTTTTCAATGGCAAAAATCAATGAATATTGTAAATGCACAAACAGTAATTTCTCCGCATTGCAAGGTGCAATTCTGAAATTTTTTGCTTTTTCCTGCTCCTCTTAGCATGATAAAGAAGATTCAAAGAGAGTGAGATGCCAGCTCCTTTCATTCAGTCAGTAGCTTCAAACATTTCTGGTATATGAATAACATGATGTTTTTCAATGGCAAAAATCAATGAATATTGTAAATGCACAAACAGTAATTTCTCCGCATTGCAAGGTGCAATTCTGAAATTTTTTGCTTTTTCCTACTCCTCTTAGCATGATAAAGAAGATTCAAAGAGAGTGAGATGCCAGCTCCTTTCATTCAGTCAGTAGCTTCAATCATTTCTGGATGTTTTTCAATGGCAAAAATCAATGAATATTGTAAATGCACAAACAGTAATTTCTCCGCATTGCAAGGTGCAATTCTGAAATTTTTTGCTTTTTCCTGCTCCTCTTAGCATGATAAAGAAGATTCAAAGAGAGTGAGATGTCAGCTCCTTTCATTCAGTCAGTAGCTTCAAACATTTCTGGTATATGAATAACATGATGTTTTTCAATGGCAAAAATCAATGAATTTTGTAAATGCACAAACAGTAATTTCTCCGCATTGCAAGGTGCAATTCTGAAATTTTTTGCTTTTTCCTGCTCCTCTTAGCATGATAAAGAAGATTCAAAGAGAGTGAGATGCCAGTTCCTTTCATTCAGTCAGTAGCTTCAATCATTTCTGGACGTTTTTCAATGGCAAAAATCAATGAATATTGTAAATGCACAAACAGTAATTTCTCCGCATTGCAAGGTGCAATTCTGAAATTTTTTGCTTTTTCCTGCTCCTCTTAGCATGATAAAGAAGATTCAAAGAGAGTGAGATGCCAGCTCCTTTCATTCAGTCAGTATCTTCAATCATTTCTGGTATATGAATAACATGATGTTTTTCAATGGCAAAAATCAATGAATATTGTAAATGCACAAACAGTAATTTCTCCGCATTGCAAGGTGCAATTCTGAAATTTTTTGCTTTTTCCTGCTCCTCTTAGCATGATAAAGAAGATTCAAAGAGAGTGAGATGCCAGCTCCTTTCATTCAGTCAGTAGCTTCAATCATTTCTGGACGTTTTTCAATGGCAAAAATCAATGAATATTGTAAATGCACAAACAGTAATTTCTCCGCATTGCAAGGTGCAATTCTGAAATTTTTTGCTTTTTCCTGCTCCTCTTAGCATGATAAACAAGATTCAAAGAGAGTGAGATGCCAGCTCCTTTCATTCAGTCAGTAGCTTCAATCATTTCTGGACGTTTTTCAATGGCAAAAATCAATGAATATTGTAAATGCACAAACAGTAATTTCTCCGCATTGCAAGGTGCAATTCTGAAATTTTTTGCTTTTTCCTGCTCCTCTTAGCATGATAAAGAAGATTCAAAGAGAGTGAGATGCCAGCTCCTTTCATTCAGTCAGTAGCTTCAAACATTTCTGGTATATGAATAACATGATGTTTTTCAATGGCAAAAATCAATGAATATTGTAAATGCACAAACAGTAATTTCTCTGCATTGCAAGGTGCAATTCTGAAATTTTTTGCTTTTTCCTGCTCCTCTTAGCATGATAAAGAAGATTCAAAGAGAGTGAGATGCCAGCTACTTTCATTCAGTCAGTAGCTTCAATCATTTCTGGATGTTTTTCAATGGTAAAAATCAATGAATATTGTAAATGCACAAACAGTAATTTCTCCACATTGCAAGGTGCAATTCTGAAATTTTTTGCTTTTTCCTGCTCCTCTTAGCATGATAAAGAAGATTCAAAGAGAGTGAGATGCCAGCTCCTTTCATTCAGTCAGTAGCTTCAAACATTTCTGGTATATGAATAACATGATGTTTTTCAATGGCAAAAATCAATGAATATTGTAAATGCACAAACAGTAATTTCTCCGCATTGCAAGGTGCAATTCTGAAATTTTTTGCTTTTTCCTGCTCCTCTTAGCATGATAAAGAAGATTCAAAGAGAGTGAGATGCCAGCTCCTTTCATTCAGTCAGTAGCTTCAAATATTTCTGGTATATGAATAACATGATGTTTTTCAATGGCAAAAATCAATGAATATTGTAAATGCACAAACAGTAATTTCTCCGCATTGCAAGGTGCAATTCTGAAATTTTTTGCTTTTTCCTGCTCCTCTTAGCATGATAAAGAATATTCAAAGAGAGTGAGATGCCAGCTCCTTTCATTCAGTCAGTAGCTTCAATCATTTCTGGATGTTTTTCAATGGCAAAAATCAATGAATATTGTAAATGCACAAACTGTAATTTCTCCGCATTGCAAGGGGCAATTCTGAAATTTTTTGTTTTTTCCTGCTCCTCTTAGCATGATAAAGAAGATTCAAAGAGAGTGAGATGCCAGCTCCTTTCATTCAGTCAGTAGCTTCAATCATTTCTGGACGTTTTTCAATGGCAAAAATCAATGAATATTGTAAATGCACAAACAGTAATTTCTCCGCATTGCAAGGTGCAATTCTGAAATTTTTTGCTTTTTCCTGCTCCTCTTAGCATGATAAAGAAGATTCAAAGAGAGTGAGATGCCAGCTCCTTTCATTCAGTCAGTACCTTCAATCATTTCTGGATGTTTTTCAATGGCAAAAATCAATGAATATTGTAAATGCACAAACAGTAATTTCTCCGCATTGCAAGGTGCAATTCTGAAATTTTTGCTTTTTCCCGCTCCTCTTAGCATGATAAAGAAGATTCAAAGAGAGTGAGGTGCCAGCTCCTTTCATTCAGTCAGTAGCTTCAAACATTTCTGGTATATGAATAACATGTTTTTCAATGGCAAAAATCAATGAATATTGTAAATGCACAAACAGTAATTTCTCCGCATTGCAAGGTGCAATTCTGAAATTTTTTGATTTTTCCTGCTCCTCTTAGCATGATAAAGAAGATTCAAAGAGAGTGAGATGCCAGCTCCTTTCATTCAGTCAGTAGCTTCAATCATTTCTGGACGTTTTTCAATGGCAAAAATCAAGGAATATTGTAAATGCACAAACAGTAATTTCTCCGCATTGCAAGGTGCAATTCTGAAATTTTTTGCTTTTTCCTGCTCCTCTTAGCATGATAAAGAAGATTCAAAGAGAGTGAGATGCCAGCTCCTTTCATTCAGTCAGTAGCTTCAATCATTTCTGGACGTTTTTCAATGGCAAAAATCAATGAATATTGTAAATGCACAAACAGTAATTTCTCCGCATTGCAAGGTGCAATTCTGAAATTTTTTGCTTTTTCCTGCTCCTCTTAGCATGATAAAGAAGATTCAAAGAGAGTGAGATGCCAGCTCCTTTCATTCAGTCAGTAGCTTCAAACATTTCTGGTATATGAATAACATGATGTTTTTCAATGGCAAAAATCAATGAATATTGTAAATGCACAAACAGTAATTTCTCCGCATTGCAAGGTGCAAGTCTGAAATTTTTTGCTTTTTCCTGCTCCTCTTAGCATGGTAAAGAAGATTCAAAGAGAGTGAGATGCCAGCTACTTTCATTCAGTCAGTAGCTTCAATCATTTCTGGACGTTTTTCAATGGTAAAAATCAATGAATATTGCAAATGCACAAACAGTAATTTCTCCACATTGCAAGGTGCAATTCTGAAATTTTTTGCTTTTTCCTGCTCCTCTTAGCATGATAAAGAAGATTCAAAGAGAGTGAGATGCCAGCTCCTTTCATTCAGTCAGTAGCTTCAAACATTTCTGGTATATGAATAACATGATGTTTTTCAATGGCAAAAATCAATGAATATTGTAAATGCACAAACAGTAATTTCTCCGCATTGCAAGGTGCAATTCTGAAATTTTTTGCTTTTTCCTGCTCCTCTTAGCATGATAAAGAAGATTCAAAGAGAGTGAGATGCCAGCTCCTTTCATTCAGTCAGTAGCTTCAAACATTTCTGGTATATGAATAACATGATGTTTTTCAATGGCAAAAATCAATGAATATTGTAAATGCACAAACAGTAATTTCTCCGCATTGCAAGGTGCAATTCTGAAATTTTTTGCTTTTTCCTGCTCCTCTTAGCATGATAAAGAAGATTCAAAGAGAGTGAGATGCCAGCTCCTTTCATTCAGTCAGTAGCTTCAATCATTTCTGGACGTTTTTCAATGGCAAAAATCAATGAATATTGTAAATGCACAAACAGTAATTTCTCCGCATTGCAAGGTGCAATTCTGAAATTTTTTGCTTTTTCCTGCTCCTCTTAGCATGATAAAGAAGATTCAAAGAGAGTGAGATGCCAGCTCCTTTCATTCAGTCAGTAGCTTCAATCATTTCTGGACTTTTTCAATGGCAAAAATCAATGAATATTGTAAATGCACAAACAGTAATTTCTCCGCATTGCAAGGTGCAATTCTGAAATTTTTTGCTTTTTCCTGCTCCTCTTAGCATGATAAAGAAGATTCAAAGAGAGTGAGATGCCAGCTCCTTTCATTCAGTCAGTAGCTTCAATCATTTCTGGACGTTTTTCAATGGCAAAAATCAATGAATATTGTAAATGCACAAACAGTAATTTCTCCGCATTGCAAGGTGCAATTCTGAAATTTTTTGCTTTTTCCTGCTCCTCTTAGCATGATAAAGAAGATTCAAAGAGAGTGAGATGCCAGCTCCTTTCATTCAGTCAGTAGCTTCAATCATTTCTGGACGTTTTTCAATGGCAAAAATCAATGAATATTGTAAATGCACAAACAGTAATTTCTCCGCATTGCAAGGTGCAATTCTGAAATTTTTTGCTTTTTCCTGCTCCTCTTAGCATGACAAAGAAGATTCAAAGAGAGTAAGATGCCAGCTCCTTTCATTCAGTCAGTAGCTTCAATCATTTCTGGTATATGAATAACATGATGTTTTTCAATTGCAAAAATCAATGAATATTGTAAATGCACAAACAGTAATTTCTCCGCATTGCAAGGTGCAATTCTGAAATTTTTTGCTTTTTCCTGCTCCTCTTAGCATGATAAAGAAGATTCAAAGAGAGTGAGATCCCAGCTCCTTTCATTCAGTCAGTAGCTTCAATCATTTCTGGACGTTTTTCAATGGCAAAAATCAATGAATATTGTAAATGCACAAACAGTAATTTCTCCGCATTGCAAGGTGCAATTCTGAAATTTTTTGCTTTTTCCTGCTCCTCTTAGCATGATAAAGAAGATTCAAAGAGAGTGAGATGCCAGCTCCTTTCATTCAGTCAGTAGCTTCAATCATTTCTGGACGTTTTTCAATGGCAAAAATCAATGAATATTGTAAATGCACAAACAGTAATTTCTCCGCATTGCAAGGTGCAATTCTGAAATTTTTTGCTTTTTCCTGCTCCTCTTAGCATGATAAAGAAGATTCAAAGAGAGTTAGATGCCAGCTCCTTTCATTCAGTCAGTAGCTTCAAACATTTCTGGTATATGAATAACATGATGTTTTTCAATGGCAAAAATCAATGAATATTGTAAAAGCACAAACAGTAATTTCTCCGCATTGCAAGGTGCAATTCTGAAATTTTTTGCTTTTTCCTGCTCCTCTTAGCATGATAAAGAAGATTCAAAGAGAGTGAGATGCCAGCTCCTTTCATTCAGTCAGTAGCTTCAATCATTTCTGGACGTTTTTCAATGGCAAAAATCAATGAATATTGTAAATGCACAAACAGTAATTTCTCCGCATTGCAAGGTGCAATTCTGAAATTTTTTGCTTTTTCCTGCTCCTCTTAGCATGATAAAGAAGATTCAAAGAGAGTGAGATGCCAGCTCCTTTCATTCAGTCAGTACCTTCAATCATTTCTGGATGTTTTTCAATGGCAAAAATCAATGAATATTGTAAATGCACAAACAGTAATTTCTCCGCATTGCAAGGTGCAATTCTGAAATTTTTTGCTTTTTCCCGCTCCTCTTAGCATGATAAAGAAGATTCAAAGAGAGTGACGTGCCAGCTCCTTTCATTCAGTCAGTAGCTTCAAACATTTCTGGTATATGAATAACATGTTTTTCAATGGCAAAAATCATTGAATATTGTAAATGCACAAACAGTAATTTCTCCGCATTGCAAGGTGCAATTCTGAAATTTTTTGATTTATCCTGCTCCTCTTAGCATGATAAAGAAGATTCAAAGAGAGTGAGATGCCAGCTCCTTTCATTCAGTCAGTAGCTTCAATCATTTCTGGACGTTTTTCAATGGCAAAAATCAATGAATATTGTAAATGCACAAACAGTAATTTCTCCGCATTGCAAGGTGCAATTCTGAAATTTTTTGCTTTTTCCTGCTCCTCTTAGCATGATAAAGAAGATTCAAAGAGAGTGAGATGCCAGCTCCTTTCATTCAGTCAGTAGCTTCAATCATTTCTGGACGTTTTTCAATGGCAAAAATCAATGAATATTGTAAATGCACAAACAGTAATTTCTCCGCATTGCAAGGTGCAATTCTGAAATTTTTTGCTTTTTCCTGCTCCTCTTAGCATGATAAAGAAGATTCAAAGAGAGTGAGATGCCAGCTCCTTTCATTCAGTCAGTAGCTTCAAACATTTCTGGTATATGAATAACATGATGTTTTTCAATGGCAAAAATCAATGAATATTGTAAATGCACAAACAGTAATTTCTCCGCATTGCAAGGTGCAAGTCTGAAATTTTTTGCTTTTTCCTGCTCCTCTTAGCATGGTAAAGAAGATTCAAAGAGAGTGAGATGCCAGCTACTTTCATTCAGTCAGTAGCTTCAATCATTTCTGGACGTTTTTCAATGGTAAAAATCAATGAATATTGTAAATGCACAAACAGTAATTTCTCCACATTGCAAGGTGCAATTCTGAAATTTTTTGCTTTTTCCTGCTCCTCTTAGCATGATAAAGAAGATTCAAAGAGAGTGAGATGCCAGCTCCTTTCATTCAGTCAGTAGCTTCAAACATTTCTGGTATATGAATAACATGATGTTTTTCAATGGCAAAAATCAATGAATATTGTAAATGCACAAACAGTAATTTCTCCGCATTGCAAGGTGCAATTCTGAAATTTTTTGCTTTTTCCTGCTCCTCTTAGCATGATAAAGAAGATTCAAAGAGAGTGAGATGCCAGCTCCTTTCATTCAGTCAGTAGCTTCAAACATTTCTGGTATATGAATAACATGATGTTTTTCAATGGCAAAAATCAATGAATATTGTAAATGCACAAACAGTAATTTCTCCGCATTGCAAGGTGCAATTCTGAAATTTTTTGCTTTTTCCTGCTCCTCTTAGCATGATAAAGAAGATTCAAAGAGAGTGAGATGCCAGCTCCTTTCATTCAGTCAGTAGCTTCAATCATTTCTGGACGTTTTTCAATGGCAAAAATCAATGAATATTGTAAATGCACAAACAGTAATTTCTCCGCATTGCAAGGTGCAATTCTGAAATTTTTTGCTTTTTCCTGCTCCTCTTAGCATGATAAAGAAGATTCAAAGAGAGTGAGATGCCAGCTCCTGTCATTCAGTCAGTAGCTTCAATCATTTCTGGACGTTTTTCAATGGCAAAAATCAATGAATATTGTAAATGCACAAACAGTAATTTCTCCGCATTGCAAGGTGCAATTCTGAAATTTTTTGCTTTTTCCTGCTCCTCTTAGCATGACAAAGAAGATTCAAAGAGAGTAAGATGCCAGCTCCTTTCATTCAGTCAGTAGCTTCAATCATTTCTGGTATATGAATAACATGATGTTTTTCAATGGCAAAAATCAATGAATATTGTAAATGCACAAACAGTAATTTCTCCGCATTGCAAGGTGCAATTCTGAAATTTTTTGCTTTTTCCTGCTCCTCTTAGCATGATAAAGAAGATTCAAAGAGAGTGAGATGCCAGCTCCTTTCATTCAGTCAGTAGCTTCAATCATTTCTGGACGTTTTTCAATGGCAAAAATCAATGAATATTGTAAATGCACAAACAGTAATTTCTCCGCATTGCAAGGTGCAATTCTGAAATTTTTTGCTTTTTCCTGCTCCTCTTAGCATGATAAAGAAGATTCAAAGAGAGTGAGATGCCAGCTCCTTTCATTCAGTCAGTAGCTTCAATCATTTCTGGATGTTTTTCAATGGCAAAAATCAATGAATATTGTAAATGCACAAACAGTAATTTCTCCGCATTGCAAGGTGCAATTCTGAAATTTTTTGCTTTTTCCTGTTCCTCTTAGCATGATAAAGAAGATTCAAAGAGAGTGAGATGCCAGCTCCTTTCATTCAGTCAGTAGCTTCAAACATTTCTTGTATATGAATAACATGATGTTTTTCAATGGCAAAAATCAATGAATATTGTAAAAGCACAAACAGTAATTTCTCCGCATTGCAAGGTGCAATTCTGAAATTTTTTGCTTTTTCCTGCTCCTCTTAGCATGATAAAGAAGATTCAAAGAGAGTGAGATGCCAGCTCCTTTCATTCAGTCAGTAGCTTCAATCATTTCTTGACGTTTTTCAATGGCAAAAATCAATGAATATTGTAAATGCACAAACAGTAATTTCTCCGCATTGCAAGGTGCAATTCTGAAATTTTTTGCTTTTTCCTGCTCCTCTTAGCATGATAAAGAAGATTCAAAGAGAGTGAGATGCCAGCTCCTTTCATTCAGTCAGTAGCTTCAATCATTTCTGGTATATGAATAACATGATGTTTTTCAATGGCAAAAATCAATGAATATTGTAAATGCACAAACAGTAATTTCTCCGCATTGCAAGTTGCAATTCTGAAATTTTTTGCTTTTTCCTGCTCCTCTTAGCATGATAAAGAAGATTCAAAGAGAGTGAGATGCCAGCTCCTTTCATTCAGTCAGTAGCTTCAAACATTTCTGGTATATGAATAACATGATGTTTTTCAATGGCAAAAATCAATGAATATTGTAAATGCACAAACAGTAATTTCTCCGCATTGCAAGGTGCAATTCTGAAATTTTTTGCTTTTTCCTGCTCCTCTTAGCATGATAAAGAAGATTCAAAGAGAGTGAGATGCCAGTTCCTTTCATTCAGTCAGTAGCTTCAATCATTTCTGGACGTTTTTCAATGGCAAAAATCAATGAATATTGTAAATGCACAAACAGTAATTTCTCCGCATTGCAAGGTGCAATTCTGAAATTTTTTGCTTTTTCCTGCTCCTCTTAGCATGATAAAGAAGATTCAAAGAGAGTTAGATGCCAGCTCCTTTCATTCAGTCAGTAGCTTCAAACATTTCTGGTATATGAATAACATGATGTTTTTCAATGGCAAAAATCAATGAATATTGTAAAAGCACAAACAGTAATTTCTCCGCATTGCAAGGTGCAATTCTGAAATTTTTTGCTTTTTCCTGCTCCTCTTAGCATGATAAAGAAGATTCAAAGAGAGTGAGATGCCAGCTCCTTTCATTCAGTCAGTAGCTTCAATCATTTCTGGACGTTTTTCAATGGCAAAAATCAATGAATATTGTAAATGCACAAACAGTAATTTCTCCGCATTGCAAGGTGCAATTCTGAAATTTTTTGCTTTTTCCTGCTCCTCTTAGCATGATAAAGAAGATTCAAAGAGAGTGAGATGCCAGCTCCTTTCATTCAGTCAGTAGCTTCAATCATTTCTGGTATATGAATAACATGATGTTTTTCAATGGCAAAAATCAATGAATATTGTAAATGCACAAACAGTAATTTCTCCACATTGCAAGGTGCAATTCTGAAATTTTTTGCTTTTTCCTGCTCCTCTTAGCATGATAAAGAAGATTCAAAGAGAGTGAGATGCCAGCTCCTTTCATTCAGTCAGTAGCTTCAATCATTTCTGGACGTTTTTCAATGGCAAAAATCAATGAATATTGTAAATGCACAAACAGTAATTTCTCCGCATTGCAAGGTGCAATTCTGAAATTTTTTGCTTTTTCCTGCTCCTCTTAGCATGATAAAGAAGATTCAAAGAGAGCGAGATGCCAGCTCCTTTCATTCAGTCAGTAGCTTCAATCATTTCTGGTATATGAATAACATGATGTTTTTCAATGGCAAAAATCAATGAATATTGTAAATGCACAAACAGTAATTTCTCCGCATTGCAAGGTGCAATTGTGAAATTTTTTGCTTTTTCCTGCTCCTCTTAGCATGATAAAGAAGATTCAAAGAGAGTGAGATGCCAGCTCCTTTCATTCAGTCAGTAGCTTCAATTATTTCTGGACGTTTTTCAATGGCAAAAATCAATGAATATTGTAAATGCACAAACAGTAATTTCTCCGCATTGCAAGGTGCAATTCTGAAATTTTTTGCTTTTTCCTGCTCCTCTTAGCATGATAAAGAAGATTCAAAGAGAGTGAGATGCCAGCTCCTTTCATTCAGTCAGTAGCTTCAAACATTTCTGGTATATGAATAACATGATGTTTTTCAATGGCAAAAATCAATGAATATTGTAAATGCACAAACAGTAATTTCTCCGCATTGCAAGGTGCAATTCTGAAATTTTTTGCTTTTTCCTGCTCCTCTTAGCATGATAAAGAAGATTCAAAGAGAGTGAGATGCCAGCTCCTTTCATTCAGTCAGTAGCTTCAATCATTTCTGGACGTTTTTCAATGGCAAAAATCAATGAATATTGTAAATGCACAAACAGTAATTTCTCCGCATTGCAAGGTGCAATTCTGAAATTTTTTGCTTTTTCCTGCTCCTCTTAGCATGATAAAGAAGATTCAAAGAGAGTGAGATGCCAGCTCCTTTCATTCAGTCAGTAGCTTCAATCATTTCTGGTATATGAATAACATGATGTTTTTCAATGGCAAAAATCAATGAATATTGTAAATGCACAAACAGTAATTTCTCCGCATTGCAAGGTGCAATTCTGAAATTTTTTGCTTTTTCCTGCTCCTCTTAGCATGATAAAGAAGATTCAAAGAGAGTGAGATGCCAGCTCCTTTCATTCAGTCAGTAGCTTCAAACATTTCTGGTATATGAATAACATGATGTTTTTCAATGGCAAAAATCAATGAATATTGTAAATGCACAAACAGTAATTTCTCCGCATTGCAAGGTGCAATTCTGAAATTTTTTGCTTTTTCCTGCTCCTCTTAGCATGATAAAGAAGATTCAAAGAGAGTGAGATGCCAGCTCCTTTCATTCAGTCAGTAGCTTCAATCATTTCTGGACGTTTTTCAATGGCAAAAATCAATGAATATTGTAAATGCACAAACAGTAATTTCTCCGCATTGCAAGGTGCAATTCTGAAATTTTTTGCTTTTTCCTGCTCCTCTTAGCATGATAAAGAAGATTCAAAGAGAGTGAGATGCCAGCTCCTTTCATTCAGTCAGTAGCTTCAATCATTTCTGGACGTTTTTCAATGGCAAAAATCAATGAATATTGTAAATGCACAAACAGTAATTTCTCCGCATTGCAAGGTGCAATTCTGAAATTTTTTGCTTTTTCCTGCTCCTCTTAGCATGGCAAAGAAGATTCAAAGAGAGTAAGATGCCAGCTCCTTTCATTCAGTCAGTAGCTTCAATCATTTCTGGTATATGAATAACATGATGTTTTTCAATGGCAAAAATCAATGAATATTGTAAATGCACAAACAGTAATTTCTCCGCATTGCAAGGTGCAATTCTGAAATTTTTTGCTTTTTCCTGCTCCTCTTAGCATGATAAAGAAGATTCAAAGAGAGTGAGATGCCAGCTCCTTTCATTCAGTCAGTAGCTTCAATCATTTCTGGACGTTTTTCAATGGCAAAAATCAATGAATATTGTAAATGCACAAACAGTAATTTCTCCGCATTGCAAGGTGCAATTCTGAAATTTTTTGCTTTTTCCTGCTCCTCTTAGCATGATAAAGAAGATTCAAAGAGAGTGAGATGCCAGCTCCTTTCATTCAGTCAGTAGCTTCAATCATTTCTGGATGTTTTTCAATGGCAAAAATCAATGAATATTGTAAATGCACAAACAGTAATTTCTCCGCATTGCAAGGTGCAATTCTGAAATTTTTTGCTTTTTCCTGCTCCTCTTAGCATGATAAAGAAGATTCAAAGAGAGTGAGATGCCAGCTCCTTTCATTCAGTCAGTAGCTTCAAACATTTCTTGTATATGAATAACATGATGTTTTTCAATGGCAAAAATCAATGAATATTGTAAAAGCACAAACAGTAATTTCTCCGCATTGCAAGGTGCAATTCTGAAATTTTTTGCTTTTTCCTGCTCCTCTTAGCATGATAAAGAAGATTCAAAGAGAGTGAGATGCCAGCTCCTTTCATTCAGTCAGTAGCTTCAATCATTTCTTGACGTTTTTCAATGGCAAAAATCAATGAATATTGTAAATGCACAAACAGTAATTTCTCCGCATTGCAAGGTGCAATTCTGAAATTTTTTGCTTTTTCCTGCTCCTCTTAGCATGATAAAGAAGATTCAAAGAGAGTGAGATGCCAGCTCCTTTCATTCAGTCAGTAGCTTCAATCATTTCTGGTATATGAATAACATGATGTTTTTCAATGGCAAAAATCAATGAATATTGTAAATGCACAAACAGTAATTTCTCCGCATTGCAAGTTGCAATTCTGAAATTTTTTGCTTTTTCCTGCTCCTCTTAGCATGATAAAGAAGATTCAAAGAGAGTGAGATGCCAGCTCCTTTCATTCAGTCAGTAGCTTCAAACATTTCTGGTATATGAATAACATGATGTTTTTCAATGGCAAAAATCAATGAATATTGTAAATGCACAAACAGTAATTTCTCCGCATTGCAAGGTGCAATTCTGAAATTTTTTGCTTTTTCCTGCTCCTCTTAGCAAGATAAAGAAGATTCAAAGAGAGTGAGATGCCAGTTCCTTTCATTCAGTCAGTAGCTTCAATCATTTCTGGACGTTTTTCAATGGCAAAAATCAATGAATATTGTAAATGCACAAACAGTAATTTCTCCGCATTGCAAGGTGCAATTCTGAAATTTTTTGCTTTTTCCTGCTCCTCTTAGCATGATAAAGAAGATTCAAAGAGAGTTAGATGCCAGCTCCTTTCATTCAGTCAGTAGCTTCAAACATTTCTGGTATATGAATAACATGATGTTTTTCAATGGCAAAAATCAATGAATATTGTAAAAGCACAAACAGTAATTTCTCCGCATTGCAAGGTGCAATTCTGAAATTTTTTGCTTTTTCCTGCTCCTCTTAGCATGATAAAGAAGATTCAAAGAGAGTGAGATGCCAGCTCCTTTCATTCAGTCAGTAGCTTCAATCATTTCTGGACGTTTTTCAATGGCAAAAATCAATGAATATTGTAAATGCACAAACAGTAATTTCTCCGCATTGCAAGGTGCAATTCTGAAATTTTTTGCTTTTTCCTGCTCCTCTTAGCATGATAAAGAAGATTCAAAGAGAGTGAGATGCCAGCTCCTTTCATTCAGTCAGTAGCTTCAATCATTTCTGGTATATGAATAACATGATGTTTTTCAATGGCAAAAATCAATGAATATTGTAAATGCACAAACAGTAATTTCTCCACATTGCAAGGTGCAATTCTGAAATTTTTTGCTTTTTCCTGCTCCTCTTAGCATGATAAAGAAGATTCAAAGAGAGTGAGATGCCAGCTCCTTTCATTCAGTCAGTAGCTTCAATCATTTCTGGACGTTTTTCAATGGCAAAAATCAATGAATATTGTAAATGCACAAACAGTAATTTCTCCGCATTGCAAGGTGCAATTCTGAAATTTTTTGCTTTTTCCTGCTCCTCTTAGCATGATAAAGAAGATTCAAAGAGAGCGAGATGCCAGCTCCTTTCATTCAGTCAGTAGCTTCAATCATTTCTGGTATATGAATAACATGATGTTTTTCAATGGCAAAAATCAATGAATATTGTAAATGCACAAACAGTAATTTCTCCGCATTGCAAGGTGCAATTGTGAAATTTTTTGCTTTTTCCTGCTCCTCTTAGCATGATAAAGAAGATTCAAAGAGAGTGAGATGCCAGCTCCTTTCATTCAGTCAGTAGCTTCAATTAATTCTGGACGTTTTTCAATGGCAAAAATCAATGAATATTGTAAATGCACAAACAGTAATTTCTCCGCATTGCAAGGTGCAATTCTGAAATTTTTTGCTTTTTCCTGCTCCTCTTAGCATGATAAAGAAGATTCAAAGAGAGTGAGATGCCAGCTCCTTTCATTCAGTCAGTAGCTTCAAACATTTCTGGTATATGAATAACATGATGTTTTTCAATGGCAAAAATCAATGAATATTGTAAATGCACAAACAGTAATTTCTCCGCATTGCAAGGTGCAATTCTGAAATTTTTTGCTTTTTCCTGCTCCTCTTAGCATGATAAAGAAGATTCAAAGAGAGTGAGATGCCAGCTCCTTTCATTCAGTCAGTAGCTTCAATCATTTCTGGACGTTTTTCAATGGCAAAAATCAATGAATATTGTAAATGCACAAACAGTAATTTCTCCGCATTGCAAGGTGCAATTCTGAAATTTTTTGCTTTTTCCTGCTCCTCTTAGCATGATAAAGAAGATTCAAAGAGAGTGAGATGCCAGCTCCTTTCATTCAGTCAGTAGCTTCAATCATTTCTGGTATATGAATAACATGATGTTTTTCAATGGCAAAAATCAATGAATATTGTAAATGCACAAACAGTAATTTCTCCGCATTGCAAGGTGCAATTCTGAAATTTTTTGCTTTTTCCTGCTCCTCTTAGCATGATAAAGAAGATTCAAAGAGAGTGAGATGCCAGCTCCTTTCATTCAGTCAGTAGCTTCAAACATTTCTGGTATATGAATAACATGATGTTTTTCAATGGCAAAAATCAATGAATATTGTAAATGCACAAACAGTAATTTCTCCGCATTGCAAGGTGCAATTCTGAAATTTTTTGCTTTTTCCTGCTCCTCTTAGCATGATAAAGAAGATTCAAAGAGAGTGAGATGCCAGCTCCTTTCATTCAGTCAGTAGCTTCAATCATTTCTGGACGTTTTTCAATGGCAAAAATCAATGAATATTGTAAATGCACAAACAGTAATTTCTCCGCATTGCAAGGTGCAATTCTGAAATTTTTTGCTTTTTCCTGCTCCTCTTAGCATGATAAAGAAGATTCAAAGAGAGTGAGATGTCAGCTCCTTTCATTCAGTCAGTAGCTTCAAACATTTCTGGTATATGAATAACATGATGTTTTTCAATGGCAAAAATCAATGAATTTTGTAAATGCACAAACAGTAATTTCTCCGCATTGCAAGGTGCAATTCTGAAATTTTTTGCTTTTTCCTGCTCCTCTTAGCATGATAAAGAAGATTCAAAGAGAGTGAGATGCCAGTTCCTTTCATTCAGTCAGTAGCTTCAATCATTTCTGGACGTTTTTCAATGGCAAAAGTCAATGAATATTGTAAATGCACAAACAGTAATTTCTCCGCATTGCAAGGTGCAATTCTGAAATTTTTTGCTTTTTCCTGCTCCTCTTAGCATGATAAAGAAGATTCAAAGAGAGTGAGATGCCAGCTCCTTTCATTCAGTCAGTAGCTTCAATCATTTCTTGACGTTTTTCAATGGCAAAAATCAATGAATATTGTAAATGCACAAACAGTAATTTCTCCGCATTGCAAGGTGCAATTCTGAAATTTTTTGCTTTTTCCTGCTCCTCTTAGCATGATAAAGAAGATTCAAAGAGAGTGAGATGCCAGCTCCTTTCATTCAGTCAGTAGCTTCAATCATTTCTGGTATATGAATAACATGATGTTTTTCAATGGCAAAAATCAATGAATATTGTAAATGCACAAACAGTAATTTCTCCGCATTGCAAGTTGCAATTCTGAAATTTTTTGCTTTTTCCTGCTCCTCTTAGCATGATAAAGAAGATTCAAAGAGAGTGAGATGCCAGCTCCTTTCATTCAGTCAGTAGCTTCAAACATTTCTGGTATATGAATAACATGATGTTTTTCAATGGCAAAAATCAATGAATATTGTAAATGCACAAACAGTAATTTCTCCGCATTGCAAGGTGCAATTCTGAAATTTTTTGCTTTTTCCTGCTCCTCTTAGCATGATAAAGAAGATTCAAAGAGAGTGAGATGCCAGTTCCTTTCATTCAGTCAGTAGCTTCAATCATTTCTGGACGTTTTTCAATGGCAAAAATCAATGAATATTGTAAATGCACAAACAGTAATTTCTCCGCATTGCAAGGTGCAATTCTGAAATTTTTTGCTTTTTCCTGCTCCTCTTAGCATGATAAAGAAGATTCAAAGAGAGTTAGATGCCAGCTCCTTTCATTCAGTCAGTAGCTTCAAACATTTCTGGTATATGAATAACATGATGTTTTTCAATGGCAAAAATCAATGAATATTGTAAAAGCACAAACAGTAATTTCTCCGCATTGCAAGGTGCAATTCTGAAATTTTTTGCTTTTTCCTGCTCCTCTTAGCATGATAAAGAAGATTCAAAGAGAGTGAGATGCCAGCTCCTTTCATTCAGTCAGTAGCTTCAATCATTTCTGGACGTTTTTCAATGGCAAAAATCAATGAATATTGTAAATGCACAAACAGTAATTTCTCCGCATTGCAAGGTGCAATTCTGAAATTTTTTGCTTTTTCCTGCTCCTCTTAGCATGATAAAGAAGATTCAAAGAGAGTGAGATGCCAGCTCCTTTCATTCAGTCAGTAGCTTCAATCATTTCTGGTATATGAATAACATGATGTTTTTCAATGGCAAAAATCAATGAATATTGTAAATGCACAAACAGTAATTTCTCCACATTGCAAGGTGCAATTCTGAAATTTTTTGCTTTTTCCTGCTCCTCTTAGCATGATAAAGAAGATTCAAAGAGAGTGAGATGCCAGCTCCTTTCATTCAGTCAGTAGCTTCAATCATTTCTGGACGTTTTTCAATGGCAAAAATCAATGAATATTGTAAATGCACAAACAGTAATTTCTCCGCATTGCAAGGTGCAATTCTGAAATTTTTTGCTTTTTCCTGCTCCTCTTAGCATGATAAAGAAGATTCAAAGAGAGCGAGATGCCAGCTCCTTTCATTCAGTCAGTAGCTTCAATCATTTCTGGTATATGAATAACATGATGTTTTTCAATGGCAAAAATCAATGAATATTGTAAATGCACAAACAGTAATTTCTCCGCATTGCAAGGTGCAATTGTGAAATTTTTTGCTTTTTCCTGCTCCTCTTAGCATGATAAAGAAGATTCAAAGAGAGTGAGATGCCAGCTCCTTTCATTCAGTCAGTAGCTTCAATTATTTCTGGACGTTTTTCAATGGCAAAAATCAATGAATATTGTAAATGCACAAACAGTAATTTCTCCGCATTGCAAGGTGCAATTCTGAAATTTTTTGCTTTTTCCTGCTCCTCTTAGCATGATAAAGAAGATTCAAAGAGAGTGAGATGCCAGCTCCTTTCATTCAGTCAGTAGCTTCAAACATTTCTGGTATATGAATAACATGATGTTTTTCAATGGCAAAAATCAATGAATATTGTAAATGCACAAACAGTAATTTCTCCGCATTGCAAGGTGCAATTCTGAAATTTTTTGCTTTTTCCTGCTCCTCTTAGCATGATAAAGAAGATTCAAAGAGAGTGAGATGCCAGCTCCTTTCATTCAGTCAGTAGCTTCAATCATTTCTGGACGTTTTTCAATGGCAAAAATCAATGAATATTGTAAATGCACAAACAGTAATTTCTCCGCATTGCAAGGTGCAATTCTGAAATTTTTTGCTTTTTCCTGCTCCTCTTAGCATGATAAAGAAGATTCAAAGAGAGTGAGATGCCAGCTCCTTTCATTCAGTCAGTAGCTTCAATCATTTCTGGTATATGAATAACATGATGTTTTTCAATGGCAAAAATCAATGAATATTGTAAATGCACAAACAGTAATTTCTCCGCATTGCAAGGTGCAATTCTGAAATTTTTTGCTTTTTCCTGCTCCTCTTAGCATGATAAAGAAGATTCAAAGAGAGTGAGATGCCAGCTCCTTTCATTCAGTCAGTAGCTTCAAACATCTCTGGTATATGAATAACATGATGTTTTTCAATGGCAAAAATCAATGAATATTGTAAATGCACAAACAGTAATTTCTCCGCATTGCAAGGTGCAATTCTGAAATTTTTTGCTTTTTCCTGCTCCTCTTAGCATGATAAAGAAGATTCAAAGAGAGTGAGATGCCAGCTCCTTTCATTCAGTCAGTAGCTTCAATCATTTCTGGACGTTTTTCAATGGCAAAAATCAATGAATATTGTAAATGCACAAACAGTAATTTCTCCGCATTGCAAGGTGCAATTCTGAAATTTTTTGCTTTTTCCTGCTCCTCTTAGCATGATAAAGAAGATTCAAAGAGAGTGAGATGCCAGCTCCTTTCATTCAGTCAGTAGCTTCAATCATTTCTGGACGTTTTTCAATGGCAAAAATCAATGAATATTGTAAATGCACAAACAGTAATTTCTCCGCATTGCAAGGTGCAATTCTGAAATTTTTTGCTTTTTCCTGCTCCTCTTAGCATGGCAAAGAAGATTCAAAGAGAGTAAGATGCCAGCTCCTTTCATTCAGTCAGTAGCTTCAATCATTTCTGGTATATGAATAACATGATGTTTTTCAATGGCAAAAATCAATGAATATTGTAAATGCACAAACAGTAATTTCTCCGCATTGCAAGGTGCAATTCTGAAATTTTTTGCTTTTTCCTGCTCCTCTTAGCATGATAAAGAAGATTCAAAGAGAGTGAGATGCCAGCTCCTTTCATTCAGTCAGTAGCTTCAATCATTTCTGGACGTTTTTCAATGGCAAAAATCAATGAATATTGTAAATGCACAAACAGTAATTTCTCCGCATTGCAAGGTGCAATTCTGAAATTTTTTGCTTTTTCCTGCTCCTCTTAGCATGATAAAGAAGATTCAAAGAGAGTGAGATGCCAGCTCCTTTCATTCAGTCAGTAGCTTCAATCATTTCTGGATGTTTTTCAATGGCAAAAATCAATGAATATTGTAAATGCACAAACAGTAATTTCTCCGCATTGCAAGGTGCAATTCTGAAATTTTTTGCTTTTTCCTGCTCCTCTTAGCATGATAAAGAAGATTCAAAGAGAGTGAGATGCCAGCTCCTTTCATTCAGTCAGTAGCTTCAAACATTTCTTGTATATGAATAACATGATGTTTTTCAATGGCAAAAATCAATGAATATTGTAAAAGCACAAACAGTAATTTCTCCGCATTGCAAGGTGCAATTCTGAAATTTTTTGCTTTTTCCTGCTCCTCTTAGCATGATAAAGAAGATTCAAAGAGAGTGAGATGCCAGCTCCTTTCATTCAGTCAGTAGCTTCAATCATTTCTTGACGTTTTTCAATGGCAAAAATCAATGAATATTGTAAATGCACAAACAGTAATTTCTCCGCATTGCAAGGTGCAATTCTGAAATTTTTTGCTTTTTCCTGCTCCTCTTAGCATGATAAAGAAGATTCAAAGAGAGTGAGATGCCAGCTCCTTTCATTCAGTCAGTAGCTTCAATCATTTCTGGTATATGAATAACATGATGTTTTTCAATGGCAAAAATCAATGAATATTGTAAATGCACAAACAGTAATTTCTCCGCATTGCAAGTTGCAATTCTGAAATTTTTTGCTTTTTCCTGCTCCTCTTAGCATGATAAAGAAGATTCAAAGAGAGTGAGATGCCAGCTCCTTTCATTCAGTCAGTAGCTTCAAACATTTCTGGTATATGAATAACATGATGTTTTTCAATGGCAAAAATCAATGAATATTGTAAATGCACAAACAGTAATTTCTCCGCATTGCAAGGTGCAATTCTGAAATTTTTTGCTTTTTCCTGCTCCTCTTAGCAAGATAAAGAAGATTCAAAGAGAGTGAGATGCCAGTTCCTTTCATTCAGTCAGTAGCTTCAATCATTTCTGGACGTTTTTCAATGGCAAAAATCAATGAATATTGTAAATGCACAAACAGTAATTTCTCCGCATTGCAAGGTGCAATTCTGAAATTTTTTGCTTTTTCCTGCTCCTCTTAGCATGATAAAGAAGATTCAAAGAGAGTTAGATGCCAGCTCCTTTCATTCAGTCAGTAGCTTCAAACATTTCTGGTATATGAATAACATGATGTTTTTCAATGGCAAAAATCAATGAATATTGTAAAAGCACAAACAGTAATTTCTCCGCATTGCAAGGTGCAATTCTGAAATTTTTTGCTTTTTCCTGCTCCTCTTAGCATGATAAAGAAGATTCAAAGAGAGTGAGATGCCAGCTCCTTTCATTCAGTCAGTAGCTTCAATCATTTCTGGACGTTTTTCAATGGCAAAAATCAATGAATATTGTAAATGCACAAACAGTAATTTCTCCGCATTGCAAGGTGCAATTCTGAAATTTTTTGCTTTTTCCTGCTCCTCTTAGCATGATAAAGAAGATTCAAAGAGAGTGAGATGCCAGCTCCTTTCATTCAGTCAGTAGCTTCAATCATTTCTGGTATATGAATAACATGATGTTTTTCAATGGCAAAAATCAATGAATATTGTAAATGCACAAACAGTAATTTCTCCACATTGCAAGGTGCAATTCTGAAATTTTTTGCTTTTTCCTGCTCCTCTTAGCATGATAAAGAAGATTCAAAGAGAGTGAGATGCCAGCTCCTTTCATTCAGTCAGTAGCTTCAATCATTTCTGGACGTTTTTCAATGGCAAAAATCAATGAATATTGTAAATGCACAAACAGTAATTTCTCCGCATTGCAAGGTGCAATTCTGAAATTTTTTGCTTTTTCCTGCTCCTCTTAGCATGATAAAGAAGATTCAAAGAGAGCGAGATGCCAGCTCCTTTCATTCAGTCAGTAGCTTCAATCATTTCTGGTATATGAATAACATGATGTTTTTCAATGGCAAAAATCAATGAATATTGTAAATGCACAAACAGTAATTTCTCCGCATTGCAAGGTGCAATTGTGAAATTTTTTGCTTTTTCCTGCTCCTCTTAGCATGATAAAGAAGATTCAAAGAGAGTGAGATGCCAGCTCCTTTCATTCAGTCAGTAGCTTCAATTAATTCTGGACGTTTTTCAATGGCAAAAATCAATGAATATTGTAAATGCACAAACAGTAATTTCTCCGCATTGCAAGGTGCAATTCTGAAATTTTTTGCTTTTTCCTGCTCCTCTTAGCATGATAAAGAAGATTCAAAGAGAGTGAGATGCCAGCTCCTTTCATTCAGTCAGTAGCTTCAAACATTTCTGGTATATGAATAACATGATGTTTTTCAATGGCAAAAATCAATGAATATTGTAAATGCACAAACAGTAATTTCTCCGCATTGCAAGGTGCAATTCTGAAATTTTTTGCTTTTTCCTGCTCCTCTTAGCATGATAAAGAAGATTCAAAGAGAGTGAGATGCCAGCTCCTTTCATTCAGTCAGTAGCTTCAATCATTTCTGGACGTTTTTCAATGGCAAAAATCAATGAATATTGTAAATGCACAAACAGTAATTTCTCCGCATTGCAAGGTGCAATTCTGAAATTTTTTGCTTTTTCCTGCTACTCTTAGCATGATAAAGAAGATTCAAAGAGAGTGAGATGCCAGCTCCTTTCATTCAGTCAGTAGCTTCAATCATTTCTGGTATATGAATAACATGATGTTTTTCAATGGCAAAAATCAATGAATATTGTAAATGCACAAACAGTAATTTCTCCGCATTGCAAGGTGCAATTCTGAAATTTTTTGCTTTTTCCTGCTCCTCTTAGCATGATAAAGAAGATTCAAAGAGAGTGAGATGCCAGCTCCTTTCATTCAGTCAGTAGCTTCAAACATTTCTGGTATATGAATAACATGATGTTTTTCAATGGCAAAAATCAATGAATATTGTAAATGCACAAACAGTAATTTCTCCGCATTGCAAGGTGCAATTCTGAAATTTTTTGCTTTTTCCTGCTCCTCTTAGCATGATAAAGAAGATTCAAAGAGAGTGAGATGCCAGCTCCTTTCATTCAGTCAGTAGCTTCAATCATTTCTGGACGTTTTTCAATGGCAAAAATCAATGAATATTGTAAATGCACAAACAGTAATTTCTCCGCATTGCAAGGTGCAATTCTGAAATTTTTTGCTTTTTCCTGCTCCTCTTAGCATGATAAAGAAGATTCAAAGAGAGTGAGATGTCAGCTCCTTTCATTCAGTCAGTAGCTTCAAACATTTCTGGTATATGAATAACATGATGTTTTTCAATGGCAAAAATCAATGAATTTTGTAAATGCACAAACAGTAATTTCTCCGCATTGCAAGGTGCAATTCTGAAATTTTTTGCTTTTTCCTGCTCCTCTTAGCATGATAAAGAAGATTCAAAGAGAGTGAGATGCCAGTTCCTTTCATTCAGTCAGTAGCTTCAATCATTTCTGGACGTTTTTCAATGGCAAAAGTCAATGAATATTGTAAATGCACAAACAGTAATTTCTCCGCATTGCAAGGTGCAATTCTGAAATTTTTTGCTTTTTCCTGCTCCTCTTAGCATGATAAAGAAGATTCAAAGAGAGTGAGATGCCAGCTCCTTTCATTCAGTCAGTAGCTTCAATCATTTCTGGTATATGAATAACATGATGTTTTTCAATGGCAAAAATCAATGAATATTGTAAATGCACAAACAGTAATTTCTCCACATTGCAAGGTGCAATTCTGAATTTTTTTGCTTTTTCCTGCTCCTCTTAGCATGATAAAGAAGATTCAAAGAGAGTGAGATGCCAGCTCCTTTCATTCAGTCAGTAGCTTCAATCATTTCTGGACGTTTTTCAATGGCAAAAATCAATGAATATTGTAAATGCACAAACAGTAATTTCTCCGCATTGCAAGGTGCAATTCTGAAATTTTTTGCTTTTTCCTGCTCCTCTTAGCATGATAAACAAGATTCAAAGAGAGTGAGATGCCAGCTCCTTTCATTCAGTCAGTAGCTTCAATCATTTCTGGACGTTTTTCAATGGCAAAAATCAATGAATATTGTAAATGCACAAACAGTAATTTCTCCGCATTGCAAGGTGCAATTCTGAAATTTTTTGCTTTTTCCTGCTCCTCTTAGCATGATAAAGAAGATTCAAAGAGAGTGAGATGCCAGCTCCTTTCATTCAGTCAGTAGCTTCAAACATTTCTGGTATATGAATAACATGATGTTTTTCAATGGCAAAAATCAATGAATATTGTAAATGCACAAACAGTAATTTCTCCGCATTGCAAGGTGCAAGTCTGAAATTTTTTGCTTTTTCCTGCTCCTCTTAGCATGATAAAGAAGATTCAAAGAGAGTGAGATGCCAGCTACTTTCATTCAGTCAGTAGCTTCAATCATTTCTGGACGTTTTTCAATGGTAAAAATCAATGAATATTGTAAATGCACAAACAGTAATTTCTCCACATTGCAAGGTGCAATTCTGAAATTTTTTGCTTTTTCCTGCTCCTCTTAGCATGATAAAGAAGATTCAAAGAGAGTGAGATGCCAGCTCCTTTCATTCAGTCAGTAGCTTTAATCATTTCTGGTATATGAATAACATGATGTTTTTCAATGGCAAAAATCAATGAATATTGTAAATGCACAAACAGTAATTTCTCCGCATTGCAAGGTGCAATTCTGAAATTTTTTGCTTTTTCCTGCTCCTCTTAGCATGATAAAGAAGATTCAAAGAGAGTGAGATGCCAGCTCCTTTCATTCAGTCAGTAGCTTCAATCATTTCTGGACGTTTTTCAATGGCAAAAATCAATGAATATTGTAAATGCACAAACAGTAATTTCTCCGCATTGCAAGATGCAATTCTGAAATTTTTTGCTTTTTCCTGCTCCTCTTAGCATGATAAAGAAGATTCAAAGAGAGTGAGATGCCAGCTCCTTTCATTCAGTCAGTAGCTTCAAACATTTCTGGTATATGAATAACATGATGTTTTTCAATGGCAAAAATCAATGAATATTGTAAATGCACAAACAGTAATTTCTCCGCATTGCAAGGTGCAATTCTGAAATTTTTTGCTTTTTCCTGCTCCTCTTAGCATGATAAAGAAGATTCAAAGAGAGTGAGATGCCAGCTCCTTTCATTCAGTCAGTAGCTTCAATCATTTCTGGACGTTTTTCAATGGCAAAAATCAATGAATATTGTAAATGCACAAACAGTAATTTCTCCGCATTGCAAGGTGCAATTCTGAAATTTTTTGCTTTTTCCTGCTCCTCTTAGCATGATAAAGAAGATTCAAAGAGAGTGAGATGCCAGCTCCTTTCATTCAGTCAGTAGCTTCAATCATTTCTGGTATATGAATAACATGATGTTTTTCAATGGCAAAAATCAATGAATATTGTAAATGCACAAACAGTAATTTCTCCGCATTGCAAGGTGCAATTCTGAAATTTTTTGCTTTTTCCTGCTCCTCTTAGCATGATAAAGAAGATTCAAAGAGAGTGAGATGCCAGCTCCTTTCATTCAGTCAGTAGCTTCAAACATTTCTGGTATATGAATAACATGATGTTTTTCAATGGCAAAAATCAATGAATATTGTAAATGCACAAACAGTAATTTCTCCGCATTGCAAGGTGCAATTCTGAAATTTTTTGCTTTTTCCTGCTCCTCTTAGCATGATAAAGAAGATTCAAAGAGAGTGAGATGCCAGCTCCTTTCATTCAGTCAGTAGCTTCAATCATTTCTGGACGTTTTTCAATGGCAAAAATCAATGAATATTGTAAATGCACAAACAGTAATTTCTCCGCATTGCAAGGTGCAATTCTGAAATTTTTTGCTTTTTCCTGCTCCTCTTAGCATGATAAAGAAGATTCAAAGAGAGTGAGATGTCAGCTCCTTTCATTCAGTCAGTAGCTTCAAACATTTCTGGTATATGAATAACATGATGTTTTTCAATGGCAAAAATCAATGAATTTTGTAAATGCACAAACAGTAATTTCTCCGCATTGCAAGGTGCAATTCTGAAATTTTTTGCTTTTTCCTGCTCCTCTTAGCATGATAAAGAAGATTCAAAGAGAGTGAGATGCCAGTTCCTTTCATTCAGTCAGTAGCTTCAATCATTTCTGGACGTTTTTCAATGGCAAAAGTCAATGAATATTGTAAATGCACAAACAGTAATTTCTCCGCATTGCAAGGTGCAATTCTGAAATTTTTTGCTTTTTCCTGCTCCTCTTAGCATGATAAAGAAGATTCAAAGAGAGTGAGATGCCAGCTCCTTTCATTCAGTCAGTAGCTTCAATCATTTCTGGTATATGAATAACATGATGTTTTTCAATGGCAAAAATCAATGAATATTGTAAATGCACAAACAGTAATTTCTCCACATTGCAAGGTGCAATTCTGAATTTTTTTGCTTTTTCCTGCTCCTCTTAGCATGATAAAGAAGATTCAAAGAGAGTGAGATGCCAGCTCCTTTCATTCAGTCAGTAGCTTCAATCATTTCTGGACGTTTTTCAATGGCAAAAATCAATGAATATTGTAAATGCACAAACAGTAATTTCTCCGCATTGCAAGGTGCAATTCTGAAATTTTTTGCTTTTTCCTGCTCCTCTTAGCATGATAAACAAGATTCAAAGAGAGTGAGATGCCAGCTCCTTTCATTCAGTCAGTAGCTTCAATCATTTCTGGACGTTTTTCAATGGCAAAAATCAATGAATATTGTAAATGCACAAACAGTAATTTCTCCGCATTGCAAGGTGCAATTCTGAAATTTTTTGCTTTTTCCTGCTCCTCTTAGCATGATAAAGAAGATTCAAAGAGAGTGAGATGCCAGCTCCTTTCATTCAGTCAGTAGCTTCAAACATTTCTGGTATATGAATAACATGATGTTTTTCAATGGCAAAAATCAATGAATATTGTAAATGCACAAACAGTAATTTCTCCGCATTGCAAGGTGCAAGTCTGAAATTTTTTGCTTTTTCCTGCTCCTCTTAGCATGATAAAGAAGATTCAAAGAGAGTGAGATGCCAGCTACTTTCATTCAGTCAGTAGCTTCAATCATTTCTGGACGTTTTTCAATGGTAAAAATCAATGAATATTGTAAATGCACAAACAGTAATTTCTCCACATTGCAAGGTGCAATTCTGAAATTTTTTGCTTTTTCCTGCTCCTCTTAGCATGATAAAGAAGATTCAAAGAGAGTGAGATGCCAGCTCCTTTCATTCAGTCAGTAGCTTTAATCATTTCTGGTATATGAATAACATGATGTTTTTCAATGGCAAAAATCAATGAATATTGTAAATGCACAAACAGTAATTTCTCCGCATTGCAAGGTGCAATTCTGAAATTTTTTGCTTTTTCCTGCTCCTCTTAGCATGATAAAGAAGATTCAAAGAGAGTGAGATGCCAGCTCCTTTCATTCAGTCAGTAGCTTCAATCATTTCTGGACGTTTTTCAATGGCAAAAATCAATGAATATTGTAAATGCACAAACAGTAATTTCTCCGCATTGCAAGATGCAATTCTGAAATTTTTTGCTTTTTCCTGCTCCTCTTAGCATGATAAAGAAGATTCAAAGAGAGTGAGATGCCAGCTCCTTTCATTCAGTCAGTAGCTTCAATCATTTCTGGTATATGAATAACATGATGTTTTTCAATGGCAAAAATCAATGAATATTGTAAATGCACAAACAGTAATTTCTCCGCATTGCAAGGTGCAATTCTGAAATTTTTTGCTTTTTCCTGCTCCTCTTAGCATGATAAAGAAGATTCAAAGAGAGTGAGATGCCAGCTCCTTTCATTCAGTCAGTAGCTTCAATCATTTCTGGACGTTTTTCAATGGCAAAAATCAATGAATATTGTAAATGCACAAACAGTAATTTCTCCACATTGCAAGGTGCAATTCTGAAATTTTTTGCTTTTTCCTGCTCCTCTTAGCATGATAAAGAAGATTCAAAGAGAGTGAGATGCCAGCTCCTTTCATTCAGTCAGTAGCTTCAATCATTTCTGGACGTTTTTCAATGGCAAAAATCAATGAATATTGTAAATGCACAAACAGTAATTTCTCCGCATTGCAAGGTGCAATTCTGAAATTTTTTGCTTTTTCCTGCTCCTCTTAGCATGATAAAGAAGATTCAAAGAGAGTGAGATGTCAGCTCCTTTCATTCAGTCAGTAGCTTCAAACATTTCTGGTATATGAATAACATGATGTTTTTCAATGGCAAAAATCAATGAATTTTGTAAATGCACAAACAGTAATTTCTCCGCATTGCAAGGTGCAATTCTGAAATTTTTTGCTTTTTCCTGCTCCTCTTAGCATGATAAAGAAGATTCAAAGAGAGTGAGATGCCAGTTCCTTTCATTCAGTCAGTAGCTTCAATCATTTCTGGACGTTTTTCAATGGCAAAAATCAATGAATATTGTAAATGCACAAACAGTAATTTCTCCGCATTGCAAGGTGCAATTCTGAAATTTTTTGCTTTTTCCTGCTCCTCTTAGCATGATAAAGAAGATTCAAAGAGAGTGAGATGCCAGCTCCTTTCATTCAGTCAGTAGCTTCAATCATTTCTGGTATATGAATAACATGATGTTTTTCAATGGCAAAAATCAATGAATATTGTAAATGCACAAACAGTAATTTCTCCGCATTGCAAGGTGCAATTCTGAAATTTTTTGCTTTTTCCTGCTCCTCTTAGCATGATAAAGAAGATTCAAAGAGAGTGAGATGCCAGCTCCTTTCATTCAGTCAGTAGCTTCAATCATTTCTGGACGTTTTTCAATGGCAAAAATCAATGAATATTGTAAATGCACAAACAGTAATTTCTCCGCATTGCAAGGTGCAATTCTGAAATTTTTTGCTTTTTCCTGCTCCTCTTAGCATGATAAACAAGATTCAAAGAGAGTGAGATGCCAGCTCCTTTCATTCAGTCAGTAGCTTCAATCATTTCTGGACGTTTTTCAATGGCAAAAATCAATGAATATTGTAAATGCACAAACAGTAATTTCTCCGCATTGCAAGGTGCAATTCTGAAATTTTTTGCTTTTTCCTGCTCCTCTTAGCATGATAAAGAAGATTCAAAGAGAGTGAGATGTCAGCTCCTTTCATTCAGTCAGTAGCTTCAAACATTTCTGGTATATGAATAACATGATGTTTTTCAATGGCAAAAATCAATGAATTTTGTAAATGCACAAACAGTAATTTCTCCGCATTGCAAGTTGCAATTCTGAAATTTTTTGCTTTTTCCTGCTCCTCTTAGCATGATAAAGAAGATTCAAAGAGAGTGAGATGCCAGTTCCTTTCATTCAGTCAGTAGCTTCAATCATTTCTGGACGTTTTTCAATGGCAAAAGTCAATGAATATTGTAAATGCACAAACAGTAATTTCTCCGCATTGCAAGGTGCAATTCTGAAATTTTTTGCTTTTTCCTGCTCCTCTTAGCATGATAAAGAAGATTCAAAGAGAGTGAGATGCCAGCTCCTTTCATTCAGTCAGTAGCTTCAATCATTTCTGGTATATGAATAACATGATGTTTTTCAATGGCAAAAATCAATGAATATTGTAAATGCACAAACAGTAATTTCTCCACATTGCAAGGTGCAATTCTGAATTTTTTTGCTTTTTCCTGCTCCTCTTAGCATGATAAAGAAGATTCAAAGAGAGTGAGATGCCAGCTCCTTTCATTCAGTCAGTAGCTTCAATCATTTCTGGACGTTTTTCAATGGCAAAAATCAATGAATATTGTAAATGCACAAACAGTAATTTCTCCGCATTGCAAGGTGCAATTCTGAAATTTTTTGCTTTTTCCTGCTCCTCTTAGCATGATAAACAAGATTCAAAGAGAGTGAGATGCCAGCTCCTTTCATTCAGTCAGTAGCTTCAATCATTTCTGGACGTTTTTCAATGGCAAAAATCAATGAATATTGTAAATGCACAAACAGTAATTTCTCCGCATTGCAAGGTGCAATTCTGAAATTTTTTGCTTTTTCCTGCTCCTCTTAGCATGATAAAGAAGATTCAAAGAGAGTGAGATGCCAGCTCCTTTCATTCAGTCAGTAGCTTCAAACATTTCTGGTATATGAATAACATGATGTTTTTCAATGGCAAAAATCAATGAATATTGTAAATGCACAAACAGTAATTTCTCCGCATTGCAAGGTGCAAGTCTGAAATTTTTTGCTTTTTCCTGCTCCTCTTAGCATGATAAAGAAGATTCAAAGAGAGTGAGATGCCAGCTACTTTCATTCAGTCAGTAGCTTCAATCATTTCTGGACGTTTTTCAATGGTAAAAATCAATGAATATTGTAAATGCACAAACAGTAATTTCTCCACATTGCAAGGTGCAATTCTGAAATTTTTTGCTTTTTCCTGCTCCTCTTAGCATGATAAAGAAGATTCAAAGAGAGTGAGATGCCAGCTCCTTTCATTCAGTCAGTAGCTTTAATCATTTCTGGTATATGAATAACATGATGTTTTTCAATGGCAAAAATCAATGAATATTGTAAATGCACAAACAGTAATTTCTCCGCATTGCAAGGTGCAATTCTGAAATTTTTTGCTTTTTCCTGCTCCTCTTAGCATGATAAAGAAGATTCAAAGAGAGTGAGATGCCAGCTCCTTTCATTCAGTCAGTAGCTTCAATCATTTCTGGACGTTTTTCAATGGCAAAAATCAATGAATATTGTAAATGCACAAACAGTAATTTCTCCGCATTGCAAGGTGCAATTCTGAAATTTTTTGCTTTTTCCTGCTCCTCTTAGCATGATAAAGAAGATTCAAAGAGAGTGAGATGTCAGCTCCTTTCATTCAGTCAGTAGCTTCAAACATTTCTGGTATATGAATAACATGATGTTTTTCAATGGCAAAAATCAATGAATTTTGTAAATGCACAAACAGTAATTTCTCCGCATTGCAAGGTGCAATTCTGAAATTTTTTGCTTTTTCCTGCTCCTCTTAGCATGATAAAGAAGATTCAAAGAGAGTGAGATGCCAGTTCCTTTCATTCAGTCAGTAGCTTCAATCATTTCTGGACGTTTTTCAATGGCAAAAATCAATGAATATTGTAAATGCACAAACAGTAATTTCTCCGCATTGCAAGGTGCAATTCTGAAATTTTTTGCTTTTTCCTGCTCCTCTTAGCATGATAAAGAAGATTCAAAGAGAGTGAGATGCCAGCTCCTTTCATTCAGTCAGTAGCTTCAATCATTTCTGGTATATGAATAACATGATGTTTTTCAATGGCAAAAATCAATGAATATTGTAAATGCACAAACAGTAATTTCTCCGCATTGCAAGGTGCAATTCTGAAATTTTTTGCTTTTTCCTGCTCCTCTTAGCATGATAAAGAAGATTCAAAGAGAGTGAGATGCCAGCTCCTTTCATTCAGTCAGTAGCTTCAAACATTTCTGGTATATGAATAACATGATGTTTTTCAATGGCAAAAATCAATGAATATTGTAAATGCACAAACAGTAATTTCTCCGCATTGCAAGGTGCAAGTCTGAAATTTTTTGCTTTTTCCTGCTCCTCTTAGCATGATAAAGAAGATTCAAAGAGAGTGAGATGCCAGCTACTTTCATTCAGTCAGTAGCTTCAATCATTTCTGGACGTTTTTCAATGGTAAAAATCAATGAATATTGTAAATGCACAAACAGTAATTTCTCCACATTGCAAGGTGCAATTCTGAAATTTTTTGCTTTTTCCTGCTCCTCTTAGCATGATAAAGAAGATTCAAAGAGAGTGAGATGCCAGCTCCTTTCATTCAGTCAGTAGCTTTAATCATTTCTGGTATATGAATAACATGATGTTTTTCAATGGCAAAAATCAATGAATATTGTAAATGCACAAACAGTAATTTCTCCGCATTGCAAGGTGCAATTCTGAAATTTTTTGCTTTTTCCTGCTCCTCTTAGCATGATAAAGAAGATTCAAAGAGAGTGAGATGCCAGCTCCTTTCATTCAGTCAGTAGCTTCAATCATTTCTGGACGTTTTTCAATGGCAAAAATCAATGAATATTGTAAATGCACAAACAGTAATTTCTCCGCATTGCAAGGTGCAATTCTGAAATTTTTTGCTTTTTCCTGCTCCTCTTAGCATGATAAAGAAGATTCAAAGAGAGTGAGATGTCAGCTCCTTTCATTCAGTCAGTAGCTTCAAACATTTCTGGTATATGAATAACATGATGTTTTTCAATGGCAAAAATCAATGAATTTTGTAAATGCACAAACAGTAATTTCTCCGCATTGCAAGGTGCAATTCTGAAATTTTTTGCTTTTTCCTGCTCCTCTTAGCATGATAAAGAAGATTCAAAGAGAGTGAGATGCCAGTTCCTTTCATTCAGTCAGTAGCTTCAATCATTTCTGGACGTTTTTCAATGGCAAAAATCAATGAATATTGTAAATGCACAAACAGTAATTTCTCCGCATTGCAAGGTGCAATTCTGAAATTTTTTGCTTTTTCCTGCTCCTCTTAGCATGATAAAGAAGATTCAAAGAGAGTGAGATGCCAGCTCCTTTCATTCAGTCAGTAGCTTCAATCATTTCTGGTATATGAATAACATGATGTTTTTCAATGGCAAAAATCAATGAATATTGTAAATGCACAAACAGTAATTTCTCCGCATTGCAAGGTGCAATTCTGAAATTTTTTGCTTTTTCCTGCTCCTCTTAGCATGATAAAGAAGATTCAAAGAGAGTGAGATGCCAGCTCCTTTCATTCAGTCAGTAGCTTCAATCATTTCTGGACGTTTTTCAATGGCAAAAATCAATGAATATTGTAAATGCACAAACAGTAATTTCTCCGCATTGCAAGGTGCAATTCTGAAATTTTTTGCTTTTTCCTGCTCCTCTTAGCATGATAAACAAGATTCAAAGAGAGTGAGATGCCAGCTCCTTTCATTCAGTCAGTAGCTTCAATCATTTCTGGACGTTTTTCAATGGCAAAAATCAATGAATATTGTAAATGCACAAACAGTAATTTCTCCGCATTGCAAGGTGCAATTCTGAAATTTTTTGCTTTTTCCTGCTCCTCTTAGCATGATAAAGAAGATTCAAAGAGAGTGAGATGCCAGCTCCTTTCATTCAGTCAGTAGCTTCAAACATTTCTGGTATATGAATAACATGATGTTTTTCAATGGCAAAAATCAATGAATATTGTAAATGCACAAACAGTAATTTCTCCGCATTGCAAGGTGCAAGTCTGAAATTTTTTGCTTTTTCCTGCTCCTCTTAGCATGATAAAGAAGATTCAAAGAGAGTGAGATGCCAGCTACTTTCATTCAGTCAGTAGCTTCAATCATTTCTGGACGTTTTTCAATGGTAAAAATCAATGAATATTGTAAATGCACAAACAGTAATTTCTCCACATTGCAAGGTGCAATTCTGAAATTTTTTGCTTTTTCCTGCTCCTCTTAGCATGATAAAGAAGATTCAAAGAGAGTGAGATGCCAGCTCCTTTCATTCAGTCAGTAGCTTCAAACATTTCTGGTATATGAATAACATGATGTTTTTCAATGGCAAAAATCAATGAATATTGTAAATGCACAAACAGTAATTTCTCTGCATTGCAAGGTGCAATTCTGAAATTTTTTGCTTTTTCCTGCTCCTCTTAGCATGATAAAGAAGATTCAAAGAGAGTGAGATGCCAGCTACTTTCATTCAGTCAGTAGCTTCAATCATTTCTGGACGTTTTTCAATGGTAAAAATCAATGAATATTGTAAATGCACAAACAGTAATTTCTCCACATTGCAAGGTGCAATTCTGAAATTTTTTGCTTTTTCCTGCTCCTCTTAGCATGATAAAGAAGATTCAAAGAGAGTGAGATGCCAGCTCCTTTCATTCAGTCAGTAGCTTCAATCATTTCTGGTATATGAATAACATGATGTTTTTCAATGGCAAAAATCAATGAATATTGTAAATGCACAAACAGTAATTTCTCCGCATTGCAAGGTGCAATTCTGAAATTTTTTGCTTTTTCCTGCTCCTCTTAGCATGATAAAGAAGATTCAAAGAGAGTGAGATGCCAGCTCCTTTCATTCAGTCAGTAGCTTCAATCATTTCTGGACGTTTTTCAATGGCAAAAATCAATGAATATTGTAAATGCACAAACAGTAATTTCTCCGCATTGCAAGGTGCAATTCTGAAATTTTTTGCTTTTTCCTGCTCCTCTTAGCATGATAAAGAAGATTCAAAGAGAGTGAGATGCCAGCTCCTTTCATTCAGTCAGTAGCTTCAAACATTTCTGGTATATGAATAACATGATGTTTTTCAATGGCAAAAATCAATGAATATTGTAAATGCACAAACAGTAATTTCTCCGCATTGCAAGGTGCAAGTCTGAAATTTTTTGCTTTTTCCTGCTCCTCTTAGCATGATAAAGAAGATTCAAAGAGAGTGAGATGCCAGCTACTTTCATTCAGTCAGTAGCTTCAATCATTTCTGGACGTTTTTCAATGGTAAAAATCAATGAATATTGTAAATGCACAAACAGTAATTTCTCCACATTGCAAGGTGCAATTCTGAAATTTTTTGCTTTTTCCTGCTCCTCTTAGCATGATAAAGAAGATTCAAAGAGAGTGAGATGCCAGCTCCTTTCATTCAGTCAGTAGCTTTAATCATTTCTGGTATATGAATAACATGATGTTTTTCAATGGCAAAAATCAATGAATATTGTAAATGCACAAACAGTAATTTCTCCGCATTGCAAGGTGCAATTCTGAAATTTTTTGCTTTTTCCTGCTCCTCTTAGCATGATAAAGAAGATTCAAAGAGAGTGAGATGCCAGCTCCTTTCATTCAGTCAGTAGCTTCAATCATTTCTGGACGTTTTTCAATGGCAAAAATCAATGAATATTGTAAATGCACAAACAGTAATTTCTCCGCATTGCAAGGTGCAATTCTGAAATTTTTTGCTTTTTCCTGCTCCTCTTAGCATGATAAAGAAGATTCAAAGAGAGTGAGATGTCAGCTCCTTTCATTCAGTCAGTAGCTTCAAACATTTCTGGTATATGAATAACATGATGTTTTTCAATGGCAAAAATCAATGAATTTTGTAAATGCACAAACAGTAATTTCTCCGCATTGCAAGGTGCAATTCTGAAATTTTTTGCTTTTTCCTGCTCCTCTTAGCATGATAAAGAAGATTCAAAGAGAGTGAGATGCCAGTTCCTTTCATTCAGTCAGTAGCTTCAATCATTTCTGGACGTTTTTCAATGGCAAAAATCAATGAATATTGTAAATGCACAAACAGTAATTTCTCCGCATTGCAAGGTGCAATTCTGAAATTTTTTGCTTTTTCCTGCTCCTCTTAGCATGATAAAGAAGATTCAAAGAGAGTGAGATGCCAGCTCCTTTCATTCAGTCAGTAGCTTCAATCATTTCTGGTATATGAATAACATGATGTTTTTCAATGGCAAAAATCAATGAATATTGTAAATGCACAAACAGTAATTTCTCCGCATTGCAAGGTGCAATTCTGAAATTTTTTGCTTTTTCCTGCTCCTCTTAGCATGATAAAGAAGATTCAAAGAGAGTGAGATGCCAGCTCCTTTCATTCAGTCAGTAGCTTCAAACATTTCTGGTATATGAATAACATGATGTTTTTCAATGGCAAAAATCAATGAATATTGTAAATGCACAAACAGTAATTTCTCCGCATTGCAAGGTGCAAGTCTGAAATTTTTTGCTTTTTCCTGCTCCTCTTAGCATGATAAAGAAGATTCAAAGAGAGTGAGATGCCAGCTACTTTCATTCAGTCAGTAGCTTCAATCATTTCTGGACGTTTTTCAATGGTAAAAATCAATGAATATTGTAAATGCACAAACAGTAATTTCTCCACATTGCAAGGTGCAATTCTGAAATTTTTTGCTTTTTCCTGCTCCTCTTAGCATGATAAAGAAGATTCAAAGAGAGTGAGATGCCAGCTCCTTTCATTCAGTCAGTAGCTTTAATCATTTCTGGTATATGAATAACATGATGTTTTTCAATGGCAAAAATCAATGAATATTGTAAATGCACAAACAGTAATTTCTCCGCATTGCAAGGTGCAATTCTGAAATTTTTTGCTTTTTCCTGCTCCTCTTAGCATGATAAAGAAGATTCAAAGAGAGTGAGATGCCAGCTCCTTTCATTCAGTCAGTAGCTTCAATCATTTCTGGACGTTTTTCAATGGCAAAAATCAATGAATATTGTAAATGCACAAACAGTAATTTCTCCGCATTGCAAGGTGCAATTCTGAAATTTTTTGCTTTTTCCTGCTCCTCTTAGCATGATAAAGAAGATTCAAAGAGAGTGAGATGTCAGCTCCTTTCATTCAGTCAGTAGCTTCAAACATTTCTGGTATATGAATAACATGATGTTTTTCAATGGCAAAAATCAATGAATTTTGTAAATGCACAAACAGTAATTTCTCCGCATTGCAAGGTGCAATTCTGAAATTTTTTGCTTTTTCCTGCTCCTCTTAGCATGATAAAGAAGATTCAAAGAGAGTGAGATGCCAGTTCCTTTCATTCAGTCAGTAGCTTCAATCATTTCTGGACGTTTTTCAATGGCAAAAATCAATGAATATTGTAAATGCACAAACAGTAATTTCTCCGCATTGCAAGGTGCAATTCTGAAATTTTTTGCTTTTTCCTGCTCCTCTTAGCATGATAAAGAAGATTCAAAGAGAGTGAGATGCCAGCTCCTTTCATTCAGTCAGTAGCTTCAATCATTTCTGGTATATGAATAACATGATGTTTTTCAATGGCAAAAATCAATGAATATTGTAAATGCACAAACAGTAATTTCTCCGCATTGCAAGGTGCAATTCTGAAATTTTTTGCTTTTTCCTGCTCCTCTTAGCATGATAAAGAAGATTCAAAGAGAGTGAGATGCCAGCTCCTTTCATTCAGTCAGTAGCTTCAATCATTTCTGGACGTTTTTCAATGGCAAAAATCAATGAATATTGTAAATGCACAAACAGTAATTTCTCCGCATTGCAAGGTGCAATTCTGAAATTTTTTGCTTTTTCCTGCTCCTCTTAGCATGATAAACAAGATTCAAAGAGAGTGAGATGCCAGCTCCTTTCATTCAGTCAGTAGCTTCAATCATTTCTGGACGTTTTTCAATGGCAAAAATCAATGAATATTGTAAATGCACAAACAGTAATTTCTCCGCATTGCAAGGTGCAATTCTGAAATTTTTTGCTTTTTCCTGCTCCTCTTAGCATGATAAAGAAGATTCAAAGAGAGTGAGATGCCAGCTCCTTTCATTCAGTCAGTAGCTTCAAACATTTCTGGTATATGAATAACATGATGTTTTTCAATGGCAAAAATCAATGAATATTGTAAATGCACAAACAGTAATTTCTCCGCATTGCAAGGTGCAAGTCTGAAATTTTTTGCTTTTTCCTGCTCCTCTTAGCATGATAAAGAAGATTCAAAGAGAGTGAGATGCCAGCTACTTTCATTCAGTCAGTAGCTTCAATCATTTCTGGACGTTTTTCAATGGTAAAAATCAATGAATATTGTAAATGCACAAACAGTAATTTCTCCACATTGCAAGGTGCAATTCTGAAATTTTTTGCTTTTTCCTGCTCCTCTTAGCATGATAAAGAAGATTCAAAGAGAGTGAGATGCCAGCTCCTTTCATTCAGTCAGTAGCTTCAAACATTTCTGGTATATGAATAACATGATGTTTTTCAATGGCAAAAATCAATGAATATTGTAAATGCACAAACAGTAATTTCTCTGCATTGCAAGGTGCAATTCTGAAATTTTTTGCTTTTTCCTGCTCCTCTTAGCATGATAAAGAAGATTCAAAGAGAGTGAGATGCCAGCTACTTTCATTCAGTCAGTAGCTTCAATCATTTCTGGACGTTTTTCAATGGTAAAAATCAATGAATATTGTAAATGCACAAACAGTAATTTCTCCACATTGCAAGGTGCAATTCTGAAATTTTTTGCTTTTTCCTGCTCCTCTTAGCATGATAAAGAAGATTCAAAGAGAGTGAGATGCCAGCTCCTTTCATTCAGTCAGTAGCTTCAATCATTTCTGGTATATGAATAACATGATGTTTTTCAATGGCAAAAATCAATGAATATTGTAAATGCACAAACAGTAATTTCTCCGCATTGCAAGGTGCAATTCTGAAATTTTTTGCTTTTTCCTGCTCCTCTTAGCATGATAAAGAAGATTCAAAGAGAGTGAGATGCCAGCTCCTTTCATTCAGTCAGTAGCTTCAAACATTTCTGGTATATGAATAACATGATGTTTTTCAATGGCAAAAATCAATGAATATTGTAAATGCACAAACAGTAATTTCTCCGCATTGCAAGGTGCAATTCTGAAATTTTTTGCTTTTTCCTGCTCCTCTTAGCATGATAAAGAATATTCAAAGAGAGTGAGATGCCAGCTCCTTTCATTCAGTCAGTAGCTTCAATCATTTCTGGATGTTTTTCAATGGCAAAAATCAATGAATATTGTAAATGCACAAACTGTAATTTCTCCGCATTGCAAGGTGCAATTCTGAAATTTTTGGCTTTTTCCTGCTCCTCTTAGCATGATAAAGAAGATTCAAAGAGAGTGAGATGCCAGCTCCTTTCATTCAGTCAGTAGCTTCAATCATTTCTGGACGTTTTTCAATGGCAAAAATCAATGAATATTGTAAATGCACAAACAGTAATTTCTCCGCATTGCAAGGTGCAATTCTGAAATTTTTTGCTTTTTCCTGCTCCTCTTAGCATGATAAAGAAGATTCAAAGAGAGTGAGATGCCAGCTCCTTTCATTCAGTCAGTACCTTCAATCATTTCTGGATGTTTTTCAATGGCAAAAATCAATGAATATTGTAAATGCACAAACAGTAATTTCTCCGCATTGCAAGGTGCAATTCTGAAATTTTTTGCTTTTTCCCGCTCCTCTTAGCATGATAAAGAAGATTCAAAGAGAGTGAGGTGCCAGCTCCTTTCATTCAGTCAGTAGCTTCAAACATTTCTGGTATATGAATAACATGTTTTTCAATGGCAAAAATCATTGAATATTGTAAATGCACAAACAGTAATTTCTCCGCATTGCAAGGTGCAATTCTGAAATTTTTTGCTTTTTCCTGCTCCTCTTAGCATGATAAAGAAGATTCAAAGAGAGTGAGATGCCAGCTCCTTTCATTCAGTCAGTAGCTTCAAACATTTCTGGTATATGAATAACATGATGTTTTTCAATGGCAAAAATCAATGAATATTGTAAATGCACAAACAGTAATTTCTCCGCATTGCAAGGTGCAATTCTGAAATTTTTTGCTTTTTCCTGCTCCTCTTAGCATGATAAAGAATATTCAAAGAGAGTGAGATGCCAGCTCCTTTCATTCAGTCAGTAGCTTCAATCATTTCTGGATGTTTTTCAATGGCAAAAATCAATGAATATTGTAAATGCACAAACTGTAATTTCTCCGCATTGCAAGGTGCAATTTTGAAATTTTTTGCTTTTTCCTGCTCCTCTTAGCATGATAAAGAAGATTCAAAGAGAGTGAGATGCCAGCTCCTTTCATTCAGTCAGTAGCTTCAATCATTTCTGGACGTTTTTCAATGGCAAAAATCAATGAATATTGTAAATGCACAAACAGTAATTTCTCCGCATTGCAAGGTGCAATTCTGAAATTTTTTGCTTTTTCCTGCTCCTCTTAGCATGATAAAGAAGATTCAAAGAGAGTGAGATGTCAGCTCCTTTCATTCAGTCAGTAGCTTCAAACATTTCTGGTATATGAATAACATGATGTTTTTCAATGGCAAAAATCAATGAATTTTGTAAATGCACAAACAGTAATTTCTCCGCATTGCAAGGTGCAATTCTGAAATTTTTTGCTTTTTCCTGCTCCTCTTAGCATGATAAAGAAGATTCAAAGAGAGTGAGATGCCAGTTCCTTTCATTCAGTCAGTAGCTTCAATCATTTCTGGACGTTTTTCAATGGCAAAAATCAATGAATATTGTAAATGCACAAACAGTAATTTCTCCGCATTGCAAGGTGCAATTCTGAAATTTTTTGCTTTTTCCTGCTCCTCTTAGCATGATAAAGAAGATTCAAAGAGAGTGAGATGCCAGCTCCTTTCATTCAGTCAGTAGCTTCAATCATTTCTGGTATATGAATAACATGATGTTTTTCAATGGCAAAAATCAATGAATATTGTAAATGCACAAACAGTAATTTCTCCGCATTGCAAGGTGCAATTCTGAAATTTTTTGCTTTTTCCTGCTCCTCTTAGCATGATAAAGAAGATTCAAAGAGAGTGAGATGCCAGCTCCTTTCATTCAGTCAGTAGCTTCAATCATTTCTGGACGTTTTTCAATGGCAAAAATCAATGAATATTGTAAATGCACAAACAGTAATTTCTCCGCATTGCAAGGTGCAATTCTGAAATTTTTTGCTTTTTCCTGCTCCTCTTAGCATGATAAACAAGATTCAAAGAGAGTGAGATGCCAGCTCCTTTCATTCAGTCAGTAGCTTCAATCATTTCTGGACGTTTTTCAATGGCAAAAATCAATGAATATTGTAAATGCACAAACAGTAATTTCTCCGCATTGCAAGGTGCAATTCTGAAATTTTTTGCTTTTTCCTGCTCCTCTTAGCATGATAAAGAAGATTCAAAGAGAGTGAGATGCCAGCTCCTTTCATTCAGTCAGTAGCTTCAAACATTTCTGGTATATGAATAACATGATGTTTTTCAATGGCAAAAATCAATGAATATTGTAAATGCACAAACAGTAATTTCTCCGCATTGCAAGGTGCAAGTCTGAAATTTTTTGCTTTTTCCTGCTCCTCTTAGCATGATAAAGAAGATTCAAAGAGAGTGAGATGCCAGCTACTTTCATTCAGTCAGTAGCTTCAATCATTTCTGGACGTTTTTCAATGGTAAAAATCAATGAATATTGTAAATGCACAAACAGTAATTTCTCCACATTGCAAGGTGCAATTCTGAAATTTTTTGCTTTTTCCTGCTCCTCTTAGCATGATAAAGAAGATTCAAAGAGAGTGAGATGCCAGCTCCTTTCATTCAGTCAGTAGCTTCAAACATTTCTGGTATATGAATAACATGATGTTTTTCAATGGCAAAAATCAATGAATATTGTAAATGCACAAACAGTAATTTCTCTGCATTGCAAGGTGCAATTCTGAAATTTTTTGCTTTTTCCTGCTCCTCTTAGCATGATAAAGAAGATTCAAAGAGAGTGAGATGCCAGCTACTTTCATTCAGTCAGTAGCTTCAATCATTTCTGGACGTTTTTCAATGGTAAAAATCAATGAATATTGTAAATGCACAAACAGTAATTTCTCCACATTGCAAGGTGCAATTCTGAAATTTTTTGCTTTTTCCTGCTCCTCTTAGCATGATAAAGAAGATTCAAAGAGAGTGAGATGCCAGCTCCTTTCATTCAGTCAGTAGCTTCAATCATTTCTGGTATATGAATAACATGATGTTTTTCAATGGCAAAAATCAATGAATATTGTAAATGCACAAACAGTAATTTCTCCGCATTGCAAGGTGCAATTCTGAAATTTTTTGCTTTTTCCTGCTCCTCTTAGCATGATAAAGAAGATTCAAAGAGAGTGAGATGCCAGCTCCTTTCATTCAGTCAGTAGCTTCAAACATTTCTGGTATATGAATAACATGATGTTTTTCAATGGCAAAAATCAATGAATATTGTAAATGCACAAACAGTAATTTCTCCGCATTGCAAGGTGCAATTCTGAAATTTTTTGCTTTTTCCTGCTCCTCTTAGCATGATAAAGAATATTCAAAGAGAGTGAGATGCCAGCTCCTTTCATTCAGTCAGTAGCTTCAATCATTTCTGGATGTTTTTCAATGGCAAAAATCAATGAATATTGTAAATGCACAAACTGTAATTTCTCCGCATTGCAAGGTGCAATTCTGAAATTTTTGGCTTTTTCCTGCTCCTCTTAGCATGATAAAGAAGATTCAAAGAGAGTGAGATGCCAGCTCCTTTCATTCAGTCAGTAGCTTCAATCATTTCTGGACGTTTTTCAATGGCAAAAATCAATGAATATTGTAAATGCACAAACAGTAATTTCTCCGCATTGCAAGGTGCAATTCTGAAATTTTTTGCTTTTTCCTGCTCCTCTTAGCATGATAAAGAAGATTCAAAGAGAGTGAGATGCCAGCTCCTTTCATTCAGTCAGTACCTTCAATCATTTCTGGATGTTTTTCAATGGCAAAAATCAATGAATATTGTAAATGCACAAACAGTAATTTCTCCGCATTGCAAGGTGCAATTCTGAAATTTTTTGCTTTTTCCCGCTCCTCTTAGCATGATAAAGAAGATTCAAGGAGAGTGAGGTGCCAGCTCCTTTCATTCAGTCAGTAGCTTCAAACATTTCTGGTATATGAATAACATGTTTTTCAATGTCAAAAATCATTGAATATTGTAAATGCACAAACAGTAATTTCTCCGCATTGCAAGGTGCAATTCTGAAATTTTTTGATTTTTCCTGCTCCTCTTAGCATGATAAAGAAGATTCAAAGAGAGTGAGATGCCAGCTCCTTTCATTCAGTCAGTAGCTTCAATCATTTCTGGACGTTTTTCAATGGCAAAAATCAATGAATATTGTAAATGCACAAACAGTAATTTCTCCGCATTGCAAGGTGCAATTCTGAAATTTTTTGCTTTTTCCTGCTCCTCTTAGCATGATAAAGAAGATTCAAAGAGAGTGAGATGCCAGCTCCTTTCATTCAGTCAGTAGCTTCAATCATTTCTGGACGTTTTTCAATGGCAAAAATCAATGAATATTGTAAATGCACAAACAGTAATTTCTCCGCATTGCAAGGTGCAATTCTGAAATTTTTTGCTTTTTCCTGCTCCTCTTAGCATGATAAAGAAGATTCAAAGAGAGTGAGATGCCAGCTCCTTTCATTCAGTCAGTAGCTTCAAACATTTCTGGTATATGAATAACATGATGTTTTTCAATGGCAAAAATCAATGAATATTGTAAATGCACAAACAGTAATTTCTCCGCATTGCAAGGTGCAAGTCTGAAATTTTTTGCTTTTTCCTGCTCCTCTTAGCATGATAAAGAAGATTCAAAGAGAGTGAGATGCCAGCTACTTTCATTCAGTCAGTAGCTTCAATCATTTCTGGACGTTTTTCAATGGTAAAAATCAATGAATATTGTAAATGCACAAACAGTAATTTCTCCACATTGCAAGGTGCAATTCTGAAATTTTTTGCTTTTTCCTGCTCCTCAGCATGATAAAGAAGATTCAAAGAGAGTGAGATGCCAGCTCCTTTCATTCAGTCAGTAGCTTCAAACATTTCTGGTATATGAATAACATGATGTTTTTCAATGGCAAAAATCAATGAATATTGTAAATGCACAAACAGTAATTTCTCCGCATTGCAAGGTGCAATTCTGAAATTTTTTGCTTTTTCCTGCTCCTCTTAGCATGATAAAGAAGATTCAAAGAGAGTGAGATGCCAGCTCCTTTCATTCAGTCAGTAGCTTCAAACATTTCTGGTATATGAATAACATGATGTTTTTCAATGGCAAAAATCAATGAATATTGTAAATGCACAAAGAGTAATTTCTCCGCATTGCAAGGTGCAATTCTGAAATTTTTTGCTTTTTCCTGCTCCTCTTAGCATGATAAAGAAGATTCAAAGAGAGTGAGATGCCAGCTCCTTTCATTCAGTCAGTAGCTTCAATCATTTCTGGACGTTTTTCAATGGCAAAAATCAATGAATATTGTAAATGCACAAACAGTAATTTCTCCGCATTGCAAGGTGCAATTCTGAAATTTTTTGCTTTTTCCTGCTCCTCTTAGCATGATAAAGAAGATTCAAAGAGAGTGAGATGCCAGCTCCTTTCATTCAGTCAGTAGCTTCAATCATTTCTGGACGTTTTTCAATGGCAAAAATCAATGAATATTGTAAATGCACAAACAGTAATTTCTCCGCATTGCAAGGTGCAATTCTGAAATTTTTTTCCTTTTTCCTGCTCCTCTTAGCATGATAAAGAAGATTCAAAGAGAGTGAGATGCCAGCTCCTTTCATTCAGTCAGTAGCTACAAACATTTCTGGTATATGAATAACATGATGTTTTTCAATGGCAAAAATCAATGAATATTGTAAATGCACAAACAGTAATTTCTCCGCATTGCAAGGTGCAATTCTGAAATTTTTTGCTTTTTCCTGCTCCTCTTAGCATGATAAAGAAGTTTCAAAGAGAGTGAGATGCCAGCTCCTTTCATTCAGTCAGTAGCTTCAATCATTTCTGGACGTTTTTCAATGGCAAAAATCAATGAATATTGTAAATGCACAAACAGTAATTTCTCCGCATTGCAAGGTGCAATTCTGAAATTTTTTGCTTTTTCCTGCTCCTCTTAGCATGATAAAGAAGATTCAAAGAGAGTGAGATGCCAGCTCCTTTCATTCAGTCAGTAGCTTCAAACATTTCTGGTATATGAATAACATGATGTTTTTCAATGGCAAAAATCAATGAATATTGTAAATGCACAAAGAGTAATTTCTCCGCATTGCAAGGTGCAATTCTGAAATTTTTTGCTTTTTCCTGCTCCTCTTAGCATGATAAAGAAGATTCAAAGAGAGTGAGATGCCAGCTCCTTTCATTCAGTCAGTAGCTTCAATCATTTCTGGACGTTTTTCAATGGCAAAAATCAATGAATATTGTAAATGCACAAACAGTAATTTCTCCGCATTGCAAGGTGCAATTCTGAAATTTTTTGCTTTTTCCTGCTCCTCTTAGCATGATAAAGAAGATTCAAAGAGAGTGAGATGCCAGCTCCTTTCATTCAGTCAGTAACTTCAATCATTTCTGGACGTTTTTCAATGGCAAAAATCAATGAATATTGTAAATGCACAAACAGTAATTTCTCCGCATTGCAAGGTGCAATTCTGAAATTTTTTGCTTTTTCCTGCTCCTCTTAGCATGATAAAGAAGATTCAAAGAGAGTGAGATGCCAGCTCCTTTCATTCAGTCAGTAGCTACAAACATTTCTGGTATATGAATAACATGATGTTTTTCAATGGCAAAAATCAATGAATATTGTAAATGCACAAACAGTAATTTCTCCGCATTGCAAGGTGCAATTCTGAAATTTTTTGCTTTTTCCTGCTCCTCTTAGCATGATAAAGAAGATTCAAAGAGAGTGAGATGCCAGCTCCTTTCATTCAGTCAGTAGCTTCAATCATTTCTGGACGTTTTTCAATGGCAAAAATCAATGAATATTGTAAATGCACAAACAGTAATTTCTCCGCATTGCAAGGTGCAATTCTGAAATTTTTTGCTTTTTCCTGCTCCTCTTAGCATGATAAAGAAGATTCAAAGAGAGTGAGATGCCAGCTCCTTTCATTCAGTCAGTAGCTTCAATCATTTCTGGACGTTTTTCAATGGCAAAAATCAATGAATATTGTAAATGCACAAACAGTAATTTCTCCGCATTGCAAGGTGCAATTCTGAAATTTTTTGCTTTTTCCTGCTCCTCTTAGCATGACAAAGAAGATTCAAAGAGAGTAAGATGCCAGCTCCTTTCATTCAGTCAGTAGCTTCAATCATTTCTGGTATATGAATAACATGATGTTTTTCAATGGCAAAAATCAATGAATATTGTAAATGCACAAACAGTAATTTCTCCGCATTGCAAGGTGCAATTCTGAAATTTTTTGCTTTTTCCTGCTCCTCTTAGCATGATAAAGAAGATTCAAAGAGAGTGAGATGCCAGCTCCTTTCATTCAGTCAGTAGCTTCAATCATTTCTGGACGTTTTTCAATGGCAAAAATCAATGAATATTGTAAATGCACAAACAGTAATTTCTCCGCATTGCAAGGTGCAATTCTGAAATTTTTTGCTTTTTCCTGCTCCTCTTAGCATGATAAAGAAGATTCAAAGAGAGTGAGATGCCAGCTCCTTTCATTCAGTCAGTAGCTTCAATCATTTCTGGACGTTTTTCAATGGCAAAAATCAATGAATATTGTAAATGCACAAACAGTAATTTCTCCGCATTGCAAGGTGCAATTCTGAAATTTTTTGCTTTTTCCTGCTCCTCTTAGCATGATAAAGAAGATTCAAAGAGAGTGAGATGCCAGCTCCTTTCATTCAGTCAGTAGCTTCAAACATTTCTGGTATATGAATAATATGATGTTTTTCAATGGCAAAAATCAATGAATATTGTAAAAGCACAAACAGTAATTTCTCCGCATTGCAAGGTGCAATTCTGAAATTTTTTGCTTTTTCCTGCTCCTCTTAGCATGATAAAGAAGATTCAAAGAGAGTGAGATGCCAGCTCCTTTCATTCAGTCAGTAGCTTCAATCATTTCTGGACGTTTTTCAATGGCAAAAATCAATGAATATTGTAAATGCACAAACAGTAATTTCTCCGCATTGCAAGGTGCAATTCTGAAATTTTTTGCTTTTTCCTGCTCCTCTTAGCATGATAAAGAAGATTCAAAGAGAGTGAGATGCCAGCTCCTTTCATTCAGTCAGTAGCTTCAATCATTTCTGGTATATGAATAACATGATGTTTTTCAATGGCAAAAATCAATGAATATTGTAAATGCACAAACAGTAATTTCTCCGCATTGCAAGTTGCAATTCTGAAATTTTTTGCTTTTTCCTGCTCCTCTTAGCATGATAAAGAAGATTCAAAGAGAGTGAGATGCCAGCTCCTTTCATTCAGTCAGTAGCTTCAATCATTTCTGGACGTTTTTCAATGGCAAAAATCAATGAATATTGTAAATGCACAAACAGTAATTTCTCCGCATTGCAAGGTGCAATTCTGAAATTTTTTGCTTTTTACTGCTCCTCTTAGCATGATAAAGAAGATTCAAAGAGAGTGAGATGCCAGCTCCTTTCATTCAGTCAGTAGCTTCAATCATTTCTGGACGTTTTTCAATGGCAAAAATCAATGAATATTGTAAATGCACAAACAGTAATTTCTCCGCATTGCAAGGTGCAATTCTGAAATTTTTTGCTTTTTCCTGCTCCTCTTAGCATGATAAAGAAGATTCAAAGAGAGTGAGATGCCAGCTCCTTTCATTCAGTCAGTAGCTTCAAACATTTCTGGTATATGAATAACATGATGTTTTTCAATGGCAAAAATCAATGAATATTGTAAATGCACAAACAGTAATTTCTCCGCATTGCAAGGTGCAATTCTGAAATTTTTTGCTTTTTCCTGCTCCTCTTAGCATGATAAAGACGATTCAAAGAGAGTGAGATGCCAGCTCCTTTCATTCAGTCAGTAGCTTCAATCATTTCTGGACGTTTTTCAATGGCAAAAATCAATGAATATTGTAAATGCACAAACAGTAATTTCTCCGCATTGCAAGGTGCAATTCTGAAATTTTTTGCTTTTTCCTGCTCCTCTTAGCATGATAAAGAAGATTCAAAGAGAGTGAGATGTCAGCTCCTTTCATTCAGTCAGTAGCTTCAAACATTTCTGGTATATGAATAACATGATGTTTTTCAATGGCAAAAATCAATGAATTTTGTAAATGCACAAACAGTAATTTCTCCGCATTGCAAGGTGCAATTCTGAAATTTTTTGCTTTTTCCTGCTCCTCTTAGCATGATAAAGAAGATTCAAAGAGAGTGAGATGCCAGTTCCTTTCATTCAGTCAGTAGCTTCAATCATTTCTGGACGTTTTTCAATGGCAAAAATCAATGAATATTGTAAATGCACAAACAGTAATTTCTCCGCATTGCAAGGTGCAATTCTGAAATTTTTTGCTTTTTCCTGCTCCTCTTAGCATGATAAAGAAGATTCAAAGAGAGTGAGATGCCAGCTCCTTTCATTCAGTCAGTAGCTTCAATCATTTCTGGTATATGAATAACATGATGTTTTTCAATGGCAAAAATCAATGAATATTGTAAATGCACAAACAGTAATTTCTCCGCATTGCAAGGTGCAATTCTGAATTTTTTTGCTTTTTCCTGCTCCTCTTAGCATGATAAAGAAGATTCAAAGAGAGTGAGATGCCAGCTCCTTTCATTCAGTCAGTAGCTTCAATCATTTCTGGACGTTTTTCAATGGCAAAAATCAATGAATATTGTAAATGCACAAACAGTAATTTCTCCGCATTGCAAGGTGCAATTCTGAAATTTTTTGCTTTTTCCTGCTCCTCTTAGCATGATAAACAAGATTCAAAGAGAGTGAGATGCCAGCTCCTTTCATTCAGTCAGTAGCTTCAATCATTTCTGGACGTTTTTCAATGGCAAAAATCAATGAATATTGTAAATGCACAAACAGTAATTTCTCCGCATTGCAAGGTGCAATTCTGAAATTTTTTGCTTTTTCCTGCTCCTCTTAGCATGATAAAGAAGATTCAAAGAGAGTGAGATGCCAGCTCCTTTCATTCAGTCAGTAGCTTCAAACATTTCTGGTATATGAATAACATGATGTTTTTCAATGGCAAAAATCAATGAATATTGTAAATGCACAAACAGTAATTTCTCCGCATTGCAAGGTGCAAGTCTGAAATTTTTTGCTTTTTCCTGCTCCTCTTAGCATGATAAAGAAGATTCAAAGAGAGTGAGATGCCAGCTACTTTCATTCAGTCAGTAGCTTCAATCATTTCTGGACGTTTTTCAATGGTAAAAATCAATGAATATTGTAAATGCACAAACAGTAATTTCTCCACATTGCAAGGTGCAATTCTGAAATTTTTTGCTTTTTCCTGCTCCTCTTAGCATGATAAAGAAGATTCAAAGAGAGTGAGATGCCAGCTCCTTTCATTCAGTCAGTAGCTTCAATCATTTCTGGTATATGAATAACATGATGTTTTTCAATGGCAAAAATCAATGAATATTGTAAATGCACAAACAGTAATTTCTCCGCATTGCAAGGTGCAATTCTGAAATTTTTTGCTTTTTCCTGCTCCTCTTAGCATGATAAAGAAGATTCAAAGAGAGTGAGATGCCAGCTCCTTTCATTCAGTCAGTAGCTTCAATCATTTCTGGACGTTTTTCAATGGCAAAAATCAATGAATATTGTAAATGCACAAACAGTAATTTCTCCGCATTGCAAGGTGCAATTCTGAAATTTTTTGCTTTTTCCTGCTCCTCTTAGCATGATAAAGAAGATTCAAAGAGAGTGAGATGTCAGCTCCTTTCATTCAGTCAGTAGCTTCAAACATTTCTGGTATATGAATAACATGATGTTTTTCAATGGCAAAAATCAATGAATTTTGTAAATGCACAAACAGTAATTTCTCCGCATTGCAAGGTGCAATTCTGAAATTTTTTGCTTTTTCCTGCTCCTCTTAGCATGATAAAGAAGATTCAAAGAGAGTGAGATGCCAGTTCCTTTCATTCAGTCAGTAGCTTCAATCATTTCTGGACGTTTTTCAATGGCAAAAATCAATGAATATTGTAAATGCACAAACAGTAATTTCTCCGCATTGCAAGGTGCAATTCTGAAATTTTTTGCTTTTTCCTGCTCCTCTTAGCATGATAAAGAAGATTCAAAGAGAGTGAGATGCCAGCTCCTTTCATTCAGTCAGTAGCTTCAATCATTTCTGGTATATGAATAACATGTTTTTCAATGGCAAAAATCAATGAATATTGTAAATGCACAAACAGTAATTTCTCCGCATTGCAAGGTGCAATTCTGAAATTTTTTGCTTTTTCCTGCTCCTCTTAGCATGATAAAGAAGATTCAAAGAGAGTGAGATGCCAGCTCCTTTCATTCAGTCAGTAGCTTCAATCATTTCTGGACGTTTTTCAATGGCAAAAATCAATGAATATTGTAAATGCACAAACAGTAATTTCTCCGCATTGCAAGGTGCAATTCTGAAATTTTTTGCTTTTTCCTGCTCCTCTTAGCATGATAAAGAAGATTCAAAGAGAGTGAGATGCCAGCTCCTTTCATTCAGTCAGTAGCTTCAATCATTTCTGGACGTTTTTCAATGGCAAAAATCAATGAATATTGTAAATGCACAAACAGTAATTTCTCCGCATTGCAAGGTGCAATTCTGAAATTTTTTGCTTTTTCCTGCTCCTCTTAGCATGATAAAGAAGATTCAAAGAGAGTGAGATGTCAGCTCCTTTCATTCAGTCAGTAGCTTCAAACATTTCTGGTATATGAATAACATGATGTTTTTCAATGGCAAAAATCAATGAATTTTGTAAATGCACAAACAGTAATTTCTCCGCATTGCAAGGTGCAATTCTGAAATTTTTTGCTTTTTCCTGCTCCTCTTAGCATGATAAATAAGATTCAAAGAGAGTGAGATGCCAGCTCCTTTCATTCAGTCAGTAGCTTCAATCATTTCTGGACGTTTTTCAATGGCAAAAATCAATGAATATTGTAAATGCACAAACAGTAATTTCTCCGCATTGCAAGGTGCAATTCTGAAATTTTTTGCTTTTTCCTGCTCCTCTTAGCATGATAAACAAGATTCAAAGAGAGTGAGATGCCAGCTCCTTTCATTCAGTCAGTAGCTTCAATCATTTCTGGACGTTTTTCAATGGCAAAAATCAATGAATATTGTAAATGCACAAACAGTAATTTCTCCGCATTGCAAGGTGCAATTCTGAAATTTTTTGCTTTTTCCTGCTCCTCTTAGCATGATAAAGAAGATTCAAAGAGAGTGAGATGCCAGCTCCTTTCATTCAGTCAGTAGCTTCAAACATTTCTGGTATATGAATAACATGATGTTTTTCAATGGCAAAAATCAATGAATATTGTAAATGCACAAACAGTAATTTCTCCTAATTGCAAGGTGCAAGTCTGAAATTTTTTGCTTTTTCCTGCTCCTCTTAGCATGATAAAGAAGATTCAAACAGAGTGAGATGCCAGCTACTTTCATTCAGTCAGTAGCTTCAATCATTTCTGGACGTTTTTCAATGGTAAAAATCAATGAATATTGTAAATGCACAAACAGTAATTTCTCCACATTGCAAGGTGCAATTCTGAAATTTTTTGCTTTTTCCTGCTCCTCTTAGCATGATAAAGAAGATTCAAAGAGAGTGAGATGCCAGCTCCTTTCATTCAGTCAGTAGCTTCAAACATTTCTGGTATATGAATAACATGATGTTTTTCAATGGCAAAAATCAATGAATATTGTAAATGCACAAACAGTAATTTCTCTGCATTGCAAGGTGCAATTCTGAAATTTTTTGCTTTTTCCTGCTCCTCTTAGCATGATAAAGAAGATTCAAAGAGAGTGAGATGCCAGCTACTTTCATTCAGTCAGTAGCTTCAATCATTTCTGGACGTTTTTCAATGGTAAAAATCAATGAATATTGTAAATGCACAAACAGTAATTTCTCCACATTGCAAGGTGCAATTCTGAAATTTTTTGCTTTTTCCTGCTCCTCTTAGCATGATAAAGAAGATTCAAAGAGAGTGAGATGCCAGCTCCTTTCATTCAGTCAGTAGCTTCAATCATTTCTGGTATATGAATAACATGATGTTTTTCAATGGCAAAAATCAATGAATATTGTAAATGCACAAACAGTAATTTCTCCGCATTGCAAGGTGCAATTCTGAAATTTTTTGCTTTTTCCTGCTCCTCTTAGCATGATAAAGAAGATTCAAAGAGAGTGAGATGCCAGCTCCTTTCATTCAGTCAGTAGCTTCAATCATTTCTGGACGTTTTTCAATGGCAAAAATCAATGAATATTGTAAATGCACAAACAGTAATTTCTCCGCATTGCAAGGTGCAATTCTGAAATTTTTTGCTTTTTCCTGCTCCTCTTAGCATGATAAAGAAGATTCAAAGAGAGTGAGATGTCAGCTCCTTTCATTCAGTCAGTAGCTTCAAACATTTCTGGTATATGAATAACATGATGTTTTTCAATGGCAAAAATCAATGAATTTTGTAAATGCACAAACAGTAATTTCTCCGCATTGCATGGTGCAATTCTGAAATTTTTTGCTTTTTCCTGCTCCTCTTAGCATGATAAAGAAGATTCAAAGAGAGTGAGATGCCAGCTCCTTTCATTCAGTCAGTAGCTTCAATCATTTCTGGACGTTTTTCAATGGCAAAAATCAATGAATATTGTAAATGCACAAACAGTAATTTCTCCGCATTGCAAGGTGCAATTCTGAAATTTTTTGCTTTTTCCTGCTCCTCTTAGCATGATAAACAAGATTCAAAGAGAGTGAGATGCCAGCTCCTTTCATTCAGTCAGTAGCTTCAATCATTTCTGGACGTTTTTCAATGGCAAAAATCAATGAATATTGTAAATGCACATACCCTAATTTCTCCGCATTGCAAGGTGCAATTCTGAAATTTTTTGCTTTTTCCTGCTCCTCTTAGCATGATAAAGAAGATTCAAAGAGAGTGAGATGCCAGCTCCTTTCATTCAGTCAGTAGCTTCAAACATTTCTGGTATATGAATAACATGATGTTTTTCAATGGCAAAAATCAATGAATATTGTAAATGCACAAACAGTAATTTCTCCGCATTGCAAGGTGCAAGTCTGAAATTTTTTGCTTTTTCCTGCTCCTCTTAGCATGATAAAGAAGATTCAAAGAGAGTGAGATGCCAGCTACTTTCATTCAGTCAGTAGCTTCAATCATTTCTGGACGTTTTTCAATGGTAAAAATCAATGAATATTGTAAATGCACAAACAGTAATTTCTCCACATTGCAAGGTGCAATTCTGAAATTTTTTGCTTTTTCCTGCTCCTCTTAGCATGATAAAGAAGATTCAAAGAGAGTGAGATGCCAGCTCCTTTCATTCAGTCAGTAGCTTCAAACATTTCTGGTATATGAATAACATGATGTTTTTCAATGGCAAAAATCAATGAATATTGTAAATGCACAAACAGTAATTTCTCTGCATTGCAAGGTGCAATTCTGAAATTTTTTGCTTTTTCCTGCTCCTCTTAGCATGATAAAGAAGATTCAAAGAGAGTGAGATGCCAGCTACTTTCATTCAGTCAGTAGCTTCAATCATTTCAGGACGTTTTTCAATGGTAAAAATCAATGAATATTGTAAATGCACAAACAGTAATTTCTCCACATTGCAAGGTGCAATTCTGAAATTTTTTGCTTTTTCCTGCTCCTCTTAGCATGATAAAGAAGATTCAAAGAGAGTGAGATGCCAGCTCCTTTCATTCAGTCAGTAGCTTCAATCATTTCTGGTATATGAATAACATGATGTTTTTCAATGGCAAAAATCAATGAATATTGTAAATGCACAAACAGTAATTTCTCCGCATTGCAAGGTGCAATTCTGAAATTTTTTGCTTTTTCCTGCTCCTCTTAGCATGATAAAGAAGATTCAAAGAGAGTGAGATGCCAGCTCCTTTCATTCAGTCAGTAGCTTCAATCATTTCTGGACGTTTTTCAATGGCAAAAATCAATGAATATTGTAAATGCACAAACAGTAATTTCTCCGCATTGCAAGGTGCAATTCTGAAATTTTTTGCTTTTTCCTGCTCCTCTTAGCATGATAAAGAAGATTCAAAGAGAGTGAGATGCCAGCTCCTTTCATTCAGTCAGTAGCTTCAATCATTTCTGGACGTTTTTCAATGGCAAAAATCAATGAATATTGTAAATGCACAAACAGTAATTTCTCCGCATTGCAAGGTGCAATTCTGAAATTTTTTGCTTTTTCCTGCTCCTCTTAGCATGATAAAGAAGATTCAAAGAGAGTGAGATGTCAGCTCCTTTCATTCAGTCAGTAGCTTCAAACATTTCTGGTATATGAATAACATGATGTTTTTCAATGGCAAAAAACAATGAATTTTGTAAATGCACAAACAGTAATTTCTCCGCATTGCAAGGTGCAATTCTGAAATTTTTTGCTTTTTCCTGCTCCTCTTAGCATGATAAAGAAGATTCAAAGAGAGTGAGATGCCAGCTCCTTTCATTCAGTCAGTAGCTTCAATCATTTCTGGACGTTTTTCAATGGCAAAAATCAATGAATATTGTAAATGCACAAACAGTAATTTCTCCGCATTGCAAGGTGCAATTCTGAAATTTTTTGCTTTTTCCTGCTCCTCTTAGCATGATAAAGAAGATTCAAAGAGAGTGAGATGCCAGCTCCTTTCATTCAGTCAGTAGCTTCAAACATTTCTGGTATATGAATAACATGATGTTTTTCAATGGCAAAAATCAATGAATATTGTAAATGCACAAACAGTAATTTCTCCGCATTGCAAGGTGCAAGTCTGAAATTTTTTGCTTTTTCCTGCTCCTCTTAGCATGATAAAGAAGATTCAAAGAGAGTGAGATGCCAGCTACTTTCATTCAGTCAGTAGCTTCAATCATTTCTGGACGTTTTTCAATGGTAAAAATCAATGAATATTGTAAATGCACAAACAGTAATTTCTCCACATTGCAAGGTGCAATTCTGAAATTTTTTGCTTTTTCCTGCTCCTCTTAGCATGATAAAGAAGATTCAAAGAGAGTGAGATGCCAGCTCCTTTCATTCAGTCAGTAGCTTCAAACATTTCTGGTATATGAATAACATGATGTTTTTCAATGGCAAAAATCAATGAATATTGTAAATGCACAAACAGTAATTTCTCTGCATTGCAAGGTGCAATTCTGAAATTTTTTGCTTTTTCCTGCTCCTCTTAGCATGATAAAGAAGATTCAAAGAGAGTGAGATGCCAGCTACTTTCATTCAGTCAGTAGCTTCAATCATTTCTGGACGTTTTTCAATGGTAAAAATCAATGAATATTGTAAATGCACAAACAGTAATTTCTCCACATTGCAAGGTGCAATTCTGAAATTTTTTGCTTTTTCCTGCTCCTCTTAGCATGATAAAGAAGATTCAAAGAGAGTGAGATGCCAGCTCCTTTCATTCAGTCAGTAGCTTCAAACATTTCTGGTATATGAATAACATGATGTTTTTCAATGGCAAAAATCAATGAATATTGTAAATGCACAAACAGTAATTTCTCCGCATTGCAAGATGCAATTCTGAAATTTTTTGCTTTTTCCTGCTCCTCTTAGCATGATAAAGAATATTCAAAGAGAGTGAGATGCCAGCTCCTTTCGTTCAGTCAGTAGCTTCAATCATTTCTGGATGTTTTTCAATGGCAAAAATCAATGAATATTGTAAATGCACAAACTGTAATTTCTCCGCATTGCAAGGTGCAATTCTGAACTTTTTGGCTTTTTCCTGCTCCTCTTAGCATGATAAAGAAGATTCAAAGAGAGTGAGATGCCAGCTCCTTTCATTCAGTCAGTAGCTTCAATCATTTCTGGACGTTTTTCAATGGCAAAAATCATGAATATTGTAAATGCACAAACAGTAATTTCTCCGCATTGCAAGGTGCAATTCTGAAATTTTTTGCTTTTTCCTGCTCCTCTTAGCATGATAAAGAAGATTCAAAGAGAGTGAGATGCCAGCTCCTTTCATTCAGTCAGTACCTTCAATCATTTCTGGATGTTTTTCAATGGCAAAAATCAATGAATATTGTAAATGCACAAACAGTAATTTCTCCGCATTGCAAGGTGCAATTCTGAAATTTTTTGCTTTTTCCCGCTCCTCTTAGCATGATAAAGAAGATTCAAAGAGAGTGAGGTGCCAGCTCCTTTCATTCAGTCAGTAGCTTCAAACATTTCTGGTATATGAATAACATGTTTTTCAATGGCAAAAATCATTGAATATTGTAAATGCACAAACAGTAATTTCTCCGCATTGCAAGGTGCAATTCTGAAATTTTTTGATTTTTCCTGCTCCTCTTAGCATGATAAAGAAGATTCAAAGAGAGTGAGATGCCAGCTCCTTTCATTCAGTCAGTAGCTTCAATCATTTCTGGACGTTTTTCAATGGCAAAAATCAATGAATATTGTAAATGCACAAACAGTAATTTCTCCGCATTGCAAGGTGCAATTCTGAAATTTTTTGCTTTTTCCTGCTCCTCTTAGCATGATAAAGAAGATTCAAAGAGAGTGAGATGCCAGCTCCTTTCATTCAGTCAGTAGCTTCAATCATTTCTGGACGTTTTTCAATGGCAAAAATCAATGAATATTGTAAATGCACAAACAGTAATTTCTCCGCATTGCAAGGTGCAATTCTGAAATTTTTTGCTTTTTCCTGCTCCTCTTAGCATGATAAAGAAGATTCAAAGAGAGTGAGATGCCAGCTCCTTTCATTCAGTCAGTAGCTTCAAACATTTCTGGTATATGAATAACATGATGTTTTTCAATGGCAAAAATCAATGAATATTGTAAATGCACAAACAGTAATTTCTCCGCATTGCAAGGTGCAAGTCTGAAATTTTTTGCTTTTTCCTGCTCCTCTTAGCATGATAAAGAAGATTCAAAGAGAGTGAGATGCCAGCTACTTTCATTCAGTCAGTAGCTTCAATCATTTCTGGACGTTTTTCAATGGTAAAAATCAATGAATATTGTAAATGCACAAACAGTAATTTCTCCACATTGCAAGGTGCAATTCTGAAATTTTTTGCTTTTTCCTGCTCCTCTTAGCATGATAAAGAAGATTCAAAGAGAGTGAGATGCCAGCTCCTTTCATTCAGTCAGTAGCTTCAAACATTTCTGGTATATGAATAACATGATGTTTTTCAATGGCAAAAATCAATGAATATTGTAAATGCACAAACAGTAATTTCTCCGCATTGCAAGGTGCAATTCTGAAATTTTTTGCTTTTTCCTGCTCCTCTTAGCATGATAAAGAAGATTCGAAGAGAGTGAGATGCCAGCTCCTTTCATTCAGTCAGTAGCTTCAAACATTTCTGGTATATGAATAACATGATGTTTTTCAATGGCAAAAATCAATGAATATTGTAAATGCACAAAGAGTAATTTCTCCGCATTGCAAGGTGCAATTCTGAAATTTTTTGCTTTTTCCTGCTCCTCTTAGCATGATAAAGAAGATTCAAAGAGAGTGAGATGCCAGCTCCTTTCATTCAGTCAGTAGCTTCAATCATTTCTGGACGTTTTTCAATGGCAAAAATCAATGAATATTGTAAATGCACAAACAGTAATTTCTCCGCATTGCAAGGTGCAATTCTGAAATTTTTTGCTTTTTCCTGCTCCTCTTAGCATGATAAAGAAGATTCAAAGAGAGTGAGATGCCAGCTCCTTTCATTCAGTCAGTAGCTTCAATCATTTCTGGACGTTTTTCAATGGCAAAAATCAATGAATATTGTAAATGCACAAACAGTAATTTCTCCGCATTGCAAGGTGCAATTCTGAAATTTTTTGCTTTTTCCTGCTCCTCTTAGCATGATAAAGAAGATTCAAAGAGAGTGAGATGCCAGCTCCTTTCATTCAGTCAGTAGCTACAAACATTTCTGGTATATGAATAACATGATGTTTTTCAATGGCAAAAATCAATGAATATTGTAAATGCACAAACAGTAATTTCTCCGCATTGCAAGGTGCAATTCTGAAATTTTTTGCTTTTTCCTGCTCCTCTTAGCATGATAAAGAAGATTCAAAGAGAGTGAGATGCCAGCTCCTTTCATTCAGTCAGTAGCTTCAATCATTTCTGGACGTTTTTCAATGGCAAAAATCAATGAATATTGTAAATGCACAAACAGTAATTTCTCCGCATTGCAAGGTGCAATTCTGAAATTTTTTGCTTTTTCCTGCTCCTCTTAGCATGATAAAGAAGATTCAAAGAGAGTGAGATGCCAGCTCCTTTCATTCAGTCAGTAGCTTCAATCATTTCTGGACGTTTTTCAATGGCAAAAATCAATGAATATTGTAAATGCACAAACAGTAATTTCTCCGCATTGCAAGGTGCAATTCTGAAATTTTTTGCTTTTTCCTGCTCCTCTTAGCATGACAAAGAAGATTCAAAGAGAGTAAGATGCCAGCTCCTTTCATTCAGTCAGTAGCTTCAATCATTTCTGGTATATGAATAACATGATGTTTTTCAATGGCAAAAATCAATGAATATTGTAAATGCACAAACAGTAATTTCTCCGCATTGCAAGGTGCAATTCTGAAATTTTTTGCTTTTTCCTGCTCCTCTTAGCATGATAAAGAAGATTCAAAGAGAGTGAGATGCCAGCTCCTTTCATTCAGTCAGTAGCTTCAATCATTTCTGGACGTTTTTCAATGGCAAAAATCAATGAATATTGTAAATGCACAAACAGTAATTTCTCCGCATTGCAAGGTGCAATTCTGAAATTTTTTGCTTTTTCCTGCTCCTCTTAGCATGATAAAGAAGATTCAAAGAGAGTGAGATGCCAGCTCCTTTCATTCAGTCAGTAGCTTCAATCATTTCTGGACGTTTTTCAATGGCAAAAATCAATGAATATTGTAAATGCACAAACAGTAATTTCTCCGCATTGCAAGGTGCAATTCTGAAATTTTTTGCTTTTTCCTGCTCCTCTTAGCATGATAAAGAAGATTCAAAGAGAGTGAGATGCCAGCTCCTTTCATTCAGTCAGTAGCTTCAAACATTTCTGGTATATGAATAATATGATGTTTTTCAATGGCAAAAATCAATGAATATTGTAAAAGCACAAACAGTAATTTCTCCGCATTGCAAGGTGCAATTCTGAAATTTTTTGCTTTTTCCTGCTCCTCTTAGCATGATAAAGAAGATTCAAAGAGAGTGAGATGCCAGCTCCTTTCATTCAGTCAGTAGCTTCAATCATTTCTGGACGTTTTTCAATGGCAAAAATCAATGAATATTGTAAATGCACAAACAGTAATTTCTCCGCATTGCAAGGTGCAATTCTGAAATTTTTTGCTTTTTCCTGCTCCTCTTAGCATGATAAAGAAGATTCAAAGAGAGTGAGATGCCAGCTCCTTTCATTCAGTCAGTAGCTTCAATCATTTCTGGTATATGAATAACATGATGTTTTTCAATGGCAAAAATCAATGAATATTGTAAATGCACAAACAGTAATTTCTCCGCATTGCAAGTTGCAATTCTGAAATTTTTTGCTTTTTCCTGCTCCTCTTAGCATGATAAAGAAGATTCAAAGAGAGTGAGATGCCAGCTCCTTTCATTCAGTCAGTAGCTTCAATCATTTCTGGACGTTTTTCAATGGCAAAAATCAATGAATATTGTAAATGCACAAACAGTAATTTCTCCGCATTGCAAGGTGCAATTCTGAAATTTTTTGCTTTTTCCTGCTCCTCTTAGCATGATAAAGAAGATTCAAAGAGAGTGAGATGCCAGCTCCTTTCATTCAGTCAGTAGCTTCAATCATTTCTGGACGTTTTTCAATGGCAAAAATCAATGAATATTGTAAATGCACAAACAGTAATTTCTCCGCATTGCAAGGTGCAATTCTGAAATTTTTTGCTTTTTCCTGCTCCTCTTAGCATGATAAAGAAGATTCAAAGAGAGTGAGATGCCAGCTCCTTTCATTCAGTCAGTAGCTTCAAACATTTCTGGTATATGAATAACATGATGTTTTTCAATGGCAAAAATCAATGAATATTGTAAAAGCACAAACAGTAATTTCTCCGCATTGCAAGGTGCAATTCTGAAATTTTTTGCTTTTTCCTGCTCCTCTTAGCATGGTAAAGAAGATTCAAAGAGAGTGAGATGCCAGCTCCTTTCATTCAGTCAGTAGCTTCAAACATTTCTGGACGTTTTTCAATGGCAAAAATCAATGAATATTGTAAATGCACAAACAGTAATTTCTCCGCATTGCAAGGTGCAATTCTGAAATTTTTTGCTTTTTCCTGCTCCTCTTAGCATGATAAAGAAGATTCAAAGAGAGTGAGATGCCAGCTCCTTTCATTCAGTCAGTAGCTTCAATCATTTCTGGTATATGAATAACATGATGTTTTTCAATGGCAAAAATCAATGAATATTGTAAATGCACAAACAGTAATTTCTCCACATTGCAAGGTGCAATTCTGAAATTTTTTGCTTTTTCCTGCTCCTCTTAGCATGATAAAGAAGATTCAAAGAGAGTGAGATGCCAGCTCCTTTCATTCAGTCAGTAGCTTCAATCATTTCTGGACGTTTTTCAATGGCAAAAATCAATGAATATTGTAAATGCACAAACAGTAATTTCTCCGCATTGCAAGGTGCAATTCTGAAATTTTTTGCTTTTTCCTGCTCCTCTTAGCATGATAAAGAAGATTCAAAGAGAGTGAGATGCCAGCTCCTTTCATTCAGTCAGTAGCTTCAATCATTTCTGGACGTTTTTCAATGGCAAAAATCAATGAATATTGTAAATGCACAAACAGTAATTTCTCCGCATTGCAAGGTGCAATTCTGAAATTTTTTGCTTTTTCCTGCTCCTCTTAGCATGATAAAGAAGATTCAAAGAGAGTGAGATGCCAGCTCCTTTCATTCAGTCAGTAGCTTCAAACATTTCTGGTATATGAATAACATGATGTTTTTCAATGGCAAAAATCAATGAATATTGTAAAAGCACAAACAGTAATTTCTCCGCATTGCAAGGTGCAATTCTGAAATTTTTTGCTTTTTCCTGCTCCTCTTAGCATGGTAAAGAAGATTCAAAGAGAGTGAGATGCCAGCTCCTTTCATTCAGTCAGTAGCTTCAAACATTTCTGGACGTTTTTCAATGGCAAAAATCAATGAATATTGTAAATGCACAAACAGTAATTTCTCCGCATTGCAAGGTGCAATTCTGAAATTTTTTGCTTTTTCCTGCTCCTCTTAGCATGATAAAGAAGATTCAAAGAGAGTGAGATGCCAGCTCCTTTCATTCAGTCAGTAGCTTCAATCATTTCTGGTATATGAATAACATGATGTTTTTCAATGGCAAAAATCAATGAATATTGTAAATGCACAAACAGTAATTTCTCCACATTGCAAGGTGCAATTCTGAAATTTTTTGCTTTTTCCTGCTCCTCTTAGCATGATAAAGAAGATTCAAAGAGAGTGAGATGCCAGCTCCTTTCATTCAGTCAGTAGCTTCAATCATTTCTGGACGTTTTTCAATGGCAAAAATCAATGAATATTGTAAATGCACAAACAGTAATTTCTCCGCATTGCAAGGTGCAATTCTGAAATTTTTTGCTTTTTCCTGCTCCTCTTAGCATGATAAAGAAGATTCAAAGAGAGTGAGATGCCAGCTCCTTTCATTCAGTCAGTAGCTACAAACATTTCTGGTATATGAATAACATGATGTTTTTCAATGGCAAAAATCAATGAATATTGTAAATGCACAAACAGTAATTTCTCCGCATTGCAAGGTGCAATTCTGAAATTTTTTGCTTTTTCCTGCTCCTCTTAGCATGATAAAGAAGATTCAAAGAGAGTGAGATGCCAGCTCCTTTCATTCAGTCAGTAGCTTCAATCATTTCTGGTATATGAATAACATGATGTTTTTCAATGGCAAAAATCAATGAATATTGTAAATGCACAAACAGTAATTTCTCCGCATTGCAAGTTGCAATTCTGAAATTTTTTGCTTTTTCCTGCTCCTCTTAGCATGATAAAGAAGATTCAAAGAGAGTGAGATGCCAGCTCCTTTCATTCAGTCAGTAGCTTCAATCATTTCTGGACGTTTTTCAATGGCAAAAATCAATGAATATTGTAAATGCACAAACAGTAATTTCTCCGCATTGCAAGGTGCAATTCTGAAATTTTTTGCTTTTTCCTGCTCCTCTTAGCATGATAAAGAAGATTCAAAGAGAGTGAGATGCCAGCTCCTTTCATTCAGTCAGTAGCTTCAATCATTTCTGGACGTTTTTCAATGGCAAAAATCAATGAATATTGTAAATGCACAAACAGTAATTTCTCCGCATTGCAAGGTGCAATTCTGAAATTTTTTGCTTTTTCCTGCTCCTCTTAGCATGATAAAGAAGATTCAAAGAGAGTGAGATGCCAGCTCCTTTCATTCAGTCAGTAGCTTCAAACATTTCTGGTATATGAATAACATGATGTTTTTCAATGGCAAAAATCAATGAATATTGTAAAAGCACAAACAGTAATTTCTCCGCATTGCAAGGTGCAATTCTGAAATTTTTTGCTTTTTCCTGCTCCTCTTAGCATGATAAAGAAGATTCAAAGAGAGTGAGATGCCAGCTCCTTTCATTCAGTCAGTAGCTTCAAACATTTCTGGACGTTTTTCAATGGCAAAAATCAATGAATATTGTAAATGCACAAACAGTAATTTCTCCGCATTGCAAGGTGCAATTCTGAAATTTTTTGCTTTTTCCTGCTCCTCTTAGCATGATAAAGAAGATTCAAAGAGAGTGAGATGCCAGCTCCTTTCATTCAGTCAGTAGCTTCAATCATTTCTGGTATATGAATAACATGATGTTTTTCAATGGCAAAAATCAATGAATATTGTAAATGCACAAACAGTAATTTCTCCACATTGCAAGGTGCAATTCTGAAATTTTTTGCTTTTTCCTGCTCCTCTTAGCATGATAAAGAAGATTCAAAGAGAGTGAGATGCCAGCTCCTTTCATTCAGTCAGTAGCTTCAATCATTTCTGGACGTTTTTCAATGGCAAAAATCAATGAATATTGTAAATGCACAAACAGTAATTTCTCCGCATTGCAAGGTGCAATTCTGAAATTTTTTGCTTTTTCCTGCTCCTCTTAGCATGATAAAGAAGATTCAAAGAGAGTGAGATGCCAGCTCCTTTCATTCAGTCAGTAGCTACAAACATTTCTGGTATATGAATAACATGATGTTTTTCAATGGCAAAAATCAATGAATATTGTAAATGCACAAACAGTAATTTCTCCGCATTGCAAGGTGCAATTCTGAAATTTTTTGCTTTTTCCTGCTCCTCTTAGCATGATAAAGAAGATTCAAAGAGAGTGAGATGCCAGCTCCTTTCATTCAGTCAGTAGCTTCAATCATTTCTGGACGTTTTTCAATGGCAAAAATCAATGAATATTGTAAATGCACAAACAGTAATTTCTCCGCATTGCAAGGTGCAATTCTGAAATTTTTTGCTTTTTCCTGCTCCTCTTAGCATGATAAAGAAGATTCAAAGAGAGTGAGATGCCAGCTCCTTTCATTCAGTCAGTAGCTTCAATCATTTCTGGACGTTTTTCAATGGCAAAAATCAATGAATATTGTAAATGCACAAACAGTAATTTCTCCGCATTGCAAGGTGCAATTCTGAAATTTTTTGCTTTTTCCTGCTCCTCTTAGCATGACAAAGAAGATTCAAAGAGAGTAAGATGCCAGCTCCTTTCATTCAGTCAGTAGCTTCAATCATTTCTGGTATATGAATAACATGATGTTTTTCAATGGCAAAAATCAATGAATATTGTAAATGCACAAACAGTAATTTCTCCGCATTGCAAGGTGCAATTCTGAAATTTTTTGCTTTTTCCTGCTCCTCTTAGCATGATAAAGAAGATTCAAAGAGAGTGAGATTCCAGCTCCTTTCATTCAGTCAGTAGCTTCAATCATTTCTGGACGTTTTTCAATGGCAAAAATCAATGAATATTGTAAATGCACAAACAGTAATTTCTCCGCATTGCAAGGTGCAATTCTGAAATTTTTTGCTTTTTCCTGCTCCTCTTAGCATGATAAAGAAGATTCAAAGAGAGTGAGATGCCAGCTCCTTTCATTCAGTCAGTAGCTTCAATCATTTCTGGACGTTTTTCAATGGCAAAAATCAATGAATATTGTCAATGCACAAATAGTAATTTCTCCGCATTGCAAGGTGCAATTCTGAAATTTTTTGGTTTTTCCTGCTCCTCTTAGCATGATAAAGAAGATTCAAAGAGAGTGAGATGCCAGCTCCTTTCATTCAGTCAGTAGCTTCAAACATTTCTGGTATATGAATAATATGATGTTTTTCAATGGCAAAAATCAATGAATATTGTAAAAGCACAAACAGTAATTTCTCCGCATTGCAAGGTGCAATTCTGAAATTTTTTGCTTTTTCCTGCTCCTCTTAGCATGATAAAGAAGATTCAAAGAGAGTGAGATGCCAGCTCCTTTCATTCAGTCAGTAGCTTCAATCATTTCTGGACGTTTTTCAATGGCAAAAATCAATGAATATTGTAAATGCACAAACAGTAATTTCTCCGCATTGCAAGGTGCAATTCTGAAATTTTTTGCTTTTTCCTGCTCCTCTTAGCATGATAAAGAAGATTCAAAGAGAGTGAGATGCCAGCTCCTTTCATTCAGTCAGTAGCTTCAATCATTTCTGGTATATGAATAACATGATGTTTTTCAATGGCAAAAATCAATGAATATTGTAAATGCACAAACAGTAATTTCTCCGCATTGCAAGGTGCAATTCTGAAATTTTTTGCTTTTTCCTGCTCCTCTTAGCATGATAAAGAAGATTCAAAGAGAGTGAGATTCCAGCTCCTTTCATTCAGTCAGTAGCTTCAATCATTTCTGGACGTTTTTCAATGGCAAAAATCAATGAATATTGTAAATGCACAAACAGTAATTTCTCCGCATTGCAAGGTGCAATTCTGAAATTTTTTGCTTTTTCCTGCTCCTCTTAGCATGATAAAGAAGATTCAAAGAGAGTGAGATGCCAGCTCCTTTCATTCAGTCAGTAGCTTCAATCATTTCTGGACGTTTTTCAATGGCAAAAATCAATGAATATTGTAAATGCACAAATAGTAATTTCTCCGCATTGCAAGGTGCAATTCTGAAATTTTTTGGTTTTTCCTGCTCCTCTTAGCATGATAAAGAAGATTCAAAGAGAGTGAGATGCCAGCTCCTTTCATTCAGTCAGTAGCTTCAAACATTTCTGGTATATGAATAATATGATGTTTTTCAATGGCAAAAATCAATGAATATTGTAAAAGCACAAACAGTAATTTCTCCGCATTGCAAGGTGCAATTCTGAAATTTTTTGCTTTTTCCTGCTCCTCTTAGCATGATAAAGAAGATTCAAAGAGAGTGAGATGCCAGCTCCTTTCATTCAGTCAGTAGCTTCAATCATTTCTGGACGTTTTTCAATGGCAAAAATCAATGAATATTGTAAATGCACAAACAGTAATTTCTCCGCATTGCAAGGTGCAATTCTGAAATTTTTTGCTTTTTCCTGCTCCTCTTAGCATGATAAAGAAGATTCAAAGAGAGTGAGATGCCAGCTCCTTTCATTCAGTCAGTAGCTTCAATCATTTCTGGTATATGAATAACATGATGTTTTTCAATGGCAAAAATCAATGAATATTGTAAATGCACAAACAGTAATTTCTCCGCATTGCAAGTTGCAATTCTGAAATTTTTTGCTTTTTCCTGCTCCTCTTAGCATGATAAAGAAGATTCAAAGAGAGTGAGATGCCAGCTCCTTTCATTCAGTCAGTAGCTTCAATCATTTCTGGACGTTTTTCAATGGCAAAAATCAATGAATATTGTAAATGCACAAACAGTAATTTCTCCGCATTGCAAGGTGCAATTCTGAAATTTTTTGCTTTTTCCTGCTCCTCTTAGCATGATAAAGAAGATTCAAAGAGAGTGAGATGCCAGCTTTTTTCATTCAGTCAGTAGCTTCAATCATTTCTGGACGTTTTTCAATGGCAAAAATCAATGAATATTGTAAATGCACAAACAGTAATTTCTCCGCATTGCAAGGTGCAATTCTGAAATTTTTTGCTTTTTCCTGCTCCTCTTAGCATGATAAAGAAGATTCAAAGAGAGTGAGATGCCAGCTCCTTTCATTCAGTCAGTAGCTTCAAACATTTCTGGTATATGAATAATATGATGTTTTTCAATGGCAAAAATCAATGAATATTGTAAAAGCACAAACAGTAATTTCTCCGCATTGCAAGGTGCAATTCTGAAATTTTTTGCTTTTTCCTGCTCCTCTTAGCATGATAAAGAAGATTCAAAGAGAGTGAGATGCCAGCTCCTTTCATTCAGTCAGTAGCTTCAATCATTTCTGGACGTTTTTCAATGGCAAAAATCAATGAATATTGTAAATGCACAAACAGTAATTTCTCCGCATTGCAAGGTGCAATTCTGAAATTTTTTGCTTTTTCCTGCTCCTCTTAGCATGATAAAGAAGATTCAAAGAGAGTGAGATGCCAGCTCCTTTCATTCAGTCAGTAGCTTCAATCATTTCTGGTATATGAATAACATGATGTTTTTCAATGGCAAAAATCAATGAATATTGTAAATGCACAAACAGTAATTTCTCCGCATTGCAAGTTGCAATTCTGAAATTTTTTGCTTTTTCCTGCTCCTCTTAGCATGATAAAGAAGATTCAAAGAGAGTGAGATGCCAGCTCCTTTCATTCAGTCAGTAGCTTCAATCATTTCTGGACGTTTTTCAATGGCAAAAATCAATGAATATTGTAAATGCACAAACAGTAATTTCTCCGCATTGCAAGGTGCAATTCTGAAATTTTTTGCTTTTTCCTGCTCCTCTTAGCATGATAAAGAAGATTCAAAGAGAGTGAGATGCCAGCTCCTTTCATTCAGTCAGTAGCTTCAATCATTTCTGGACGTTTTTCAATGGCAAAAATCAATGAATATTGTAAATGCACAAACAGTAATTTCTCCGCATTGCAAGGTGCAATTCTGAAATTTTTTGCTTTTTCCTGCTCCTCTTAGCATGATAAAGAAGATTCAAAGAGAGTGAGATGCCAGCTCCTTTCATTCAGTCAGTAGCTTCAAACATTTCTGGTATATGAATAACATGATGTTTTTCAATGGCAAAAATCAATGAATATTGTAAAAGCACAAACAGTAATTTCTCCGCATTGCAAGGTGCAATTCTGAAATTTTTTGCTTTTTCCTGCTCCTCTTAGCATGATAAAGAAGATTCAAAGAGAGTGAGATGCCAGCTCCTTTCATTCAGTCAGTAGCTTCAATCATTTCTGGACGTTTTTCAATGGCAAAAATCAATGAATATTGTAAATGCACAAACAGTAATTTCTCCGCATTGCAAGGTGCAATTCTGAAATTTTTTGCTTTTTCCTGCTCCTCTTAGCATGATAAAGAAGATTCAAAGAGAGTGAGATGCCAGCTCCTTTCATTCAGTCAGTAGCTTCAATCATTTCTGGTATATGAATAACATGATGTTTTTCAATGGCAAAAATCAATGAATATTGTAAATGCACAAACAGTAATTTCTCCACATTGCAAGGTGCAATTCTGAAATTTTTTGCTTTTTCCTGCTCCTCTTAGCATGATAAAGAAGATTCAAAGAGAGTGAGATGACAGCTCCTTTCATTCAGTCAGTAGCTTCAATCATTTCTGGACGTTTTTCAATGGCAAAAATCAATGAATATTGTAAATGCACAAACAGTAATTTCTCCGCATTGCAAGGTGCAATTCTGAAATTTTTTGCTTTTTCCTGCTCCTCTTAGCATGATAAAGAAGATTCAAAGAGAGCGAGATGCCAGCTCCTTTCATTCAGTCAGTAGCTTCAATCATTTCTGGTATATGAATAACATGATGTTTTTCAATGGCAAAAATCAATGAATATTGTAAATGCACAAACAGTAATTTCTCCGCATTGCAAGGTGCAATTCTGAAATTTTTTGCTTTTTCCTGCTCCTCTTAGCATGATAAAGAAGATTCAAAGAGAGTGAGATGCCAGCTCCTTTCATTCAGTCAGTAGCTTCAATCATTTCTGGACGTTTTTCAATGGCAAAAATCAATGAATATTGTAAATGCACAAACAGTAATTTCTCCGCATTGCAAGGTGCAATTCTGAAATTTTTTGCTTTTTCCTGCTCCTCTTAGCATGATAAAGAAGATTCAAAGAGAGTGAGATGCCAGCTCCTTTCATTCAGTCAGTAGCTTCAATCATTTCTGGTATATGAATAACATGATGTTTTTCAATGGCAAAAATCAATGAATATTGTAAATGCACAAACAGTAATTTCTCCGCATTGCAAGTTGCAATTCTGAAATTTTTTGCTTTTTCCTGCTCCTCTTAGCATGATAAAGAAGATTCAAAGAGAGTGAGATGCCAGCTCCTTTCATTCAGTCAGTAGCTTCAATCATTTCTGGACGTTTTTCAATGGCAAAAATCAATGAATATTGTAAATGCACAAACAGTAATTTCTCCGCATTGCAAGGTGCAATTCTGAAATTTTTTGCTTTTTCCTGCTCCTCTTAGCATGATAAAGAAGATTCAAAGAGAGTGAGATGCCAGCTCCTTTCATTCAGTCAGTAGCTTCAATCATTTCTGGACGTTTTTCAATGGCAAAAATCAATGAATATTGTAAATGCACAAACAGTAATTTCTCCGCATTGCAAGGTGCAATTCTGAAATTTTTTGCTTTTTCCTGCTCCTCTTAGCATGATAAAGAAGATTCAAAGAGAGTGAGATGCCAGCTCCTTTCATTCAGTCAGTAGCTTCAAACATTTCTGGTATATGAATAACATGATGTTTTTCAATGGCAAAAATCAATGAATATTGTAAAAGCACAAACAGTAATTTCTCCGCATTGCAAGGTGCAATTCTGAAATTTTTTGCTTTTTCCTGCTCCTCTTAGCATGATAAAGAAGATTCAAAGAGAGTGAGATGCCAGCTCCTTTCATTCAGTCAGTAGCTTCAATCATTTCTGGACGTTTTTCAATGGCAAAAATCAATGAATATTGTAAATGCACAAACAGTAATTTCTCCGCATTGCAAGGTGCAATTCTGAAATTTTTTGCTTTTTCCTGCTCCTCTTAGCATGATAAAGAAGATTCAAAGAGAGTGAGATGCCAGCTCCTTTCATTCAGTCAGTAGCTTCAATCATTTCTGGTATATGAATAACATGATGTTTTTCAATGGCAAAAATCAATGAATATTGTAAATGCACAAACAGTAATTTCTCCACATTGCAAGGTGCAATTCTGAAATTTTTTGCTTTTTCCTGCTCCTCTTAGCATGATAAAGAAGATTCAAAGAGAGTGAGATGACAGCTCCTTTCATTCAGTCAGTAGCTTCAATCATTTCTGGACGTTTTTCAATGGCAAAAATCAATGAATATTGTAAATGCACAAACAGTAATTTCTCCGCATTGCAAGGTGCAATTCTGAAATTTTTTGCTTTTTCCTGCTCCTCTTAGCATGATAAAGAAGATTCAAAGAGAGCGAGATGCCAGCTCCTTTCATTCAGTCAGTAGCTTCAATCATTTCTGGTATATGAATAACATGATGTTTTTCAATGGCAAAAATCAATGAATATTGTAAATGCACAAACAGTAATTTCTCCGCATTGCAAGGTGCAATTCTGAAAATTTTTGCTTTTTCCTGCTCCTCTTAGCATGATAAAGAAGATTCAAAGAGAGTGAGATGCCAGCTCCTTTCATTCAGTCAGTAGCTTCAATCATTTCTGGACGTTTTTCAATGGCAAAAATCAATGAATATTGTAAATGCACAAACAGTAATTTCTCCGCATTGCAAGGTGCAATTCTGAAATTTTTTGCTTTTTCCTGCTCCTCTTAGCATGATAAAGAAGATTCAAAGAGAGTGAGATGCCAGCTCCTTTCATTCAGTCAGTAGCTACAAACATTTCTGGTATATGAATAACATGATGTTTTTCAATGGCAAAAATCAATGAATATTGTAAATGCACAAACAGTAATTTCTCCGCATTGCAAGGTGCAATTCTGAAATTTTTTGCTTTTTCCTGCTCCTCTTAGCATGATAAAGAAGATTCAAAGAGAGTGAGATGCCAGCTCCTTTCATTCAGTCAGTAGCTTCAATCATTTCTGGACGTTTTTCAATGGCAAAAATCAATGAATATTGTAAATGCACAAACAGTAATTTCTCCGCATTGCAAGGTGCAATTCTGAAATTTTTTGCTTTTTCCTGCTCCTCTTAGCATGATAAAGAAGATTCAAAGAGAGTGAGATGCCAGCTCCTTTCATTCAGTCAGTAGCTTCAATCATTTCTGGACGTTTTTCAATGGCAAAAATCAATGAATATTGTAAATGCACAAACAGTAATTTCTCCGCATTGCAAGGTGCAATTCTGAAATTTTTTGCTTTTTCCTGCTCCTATTAGCATGACAAAGAAGATTCAAAGAGAGTAAGATGCCAGCTCCTTTCATTCAGTCAGTAGCTTCAATCATTTCTGGTATATGAATAACATGATGTTTTTCAATGGCAAAAATCAATGAATATTGTAAATGCACAAACAGTAATTTCTCCGCATTGCAAGGTGCAATTCTGAAATTTTTTGCTTTTTCCTGCTCCTCTTAGCATGATAAAGAAGATTCAAAGAGAGTGAGATGCCAGCTCCTTTCATTCAGTCAGTAGCTTCAATCATTTCTGGACGTTTTTCAATGGCAAAAATCAATGAATATTGTAAATGCACAAACAGTAATTTCTCCGCATTGCAAGGTGCAATTCTGAAATTTTTTGCTTTTTCCTGCTCCTCTTAGCATGATAAAGAAGATTCAAAGAGAGTGAGATGCCAGCTCCTTTCATTCAGTCAGTAGCTTCAATCATTTCTGGACGTTTTTCAATGGCAAAAATCAATGAATATTGTAAATGCACAAACAGTAATTTCTCCGCATTGCAAGGTGCAATTCTGAAATTTTTTGCTTTTTCCTGCTCCTCTTAGCATGATAAAGAAGATTCAAAGAGAGTGAGATGCCAGCTCCTTTCATTCAGTCAGTAGCTTCAAACATTTCTGGTATATGAATAACATGATGTTTTTCAATGGCAAAAATCAATGAATATTGTAAAAGCACAAACAGTAATTTCTCCGCATTGCAAGGTGCAATTCTGAAATTTTTTGCTTTTTCCTGCTCCTCTTAGCATGATAAAGAAGATTCAAAGAGAGTGAGATGCCAGCTCCTTTCATTCAGTCAGTAGCTTCAAACATTTCTGGACGTTTTTCAATGGCAAAAATCAATGAATATTGTAAATGCACAAACAGTAATTTCTCCGCATTGCAAGGTGCAATTCTGAAATTTTTTGCTTTTTCCTGCTCCTCTTAGCATGATAAAGAAGATTCAAAGAGAGTGAGATGCCAGCTCCTTTCATTCAGTCAGTAGCTTCAATCATTTCTGGTATATGAATAACATGATGTTTTTCAATGGCAAAAATCAATGAATATTGTAAATGCACAAACAGTAATTTCTCCACATTGCAAGGTGCAATTCTGAAATTTTTTGCTTTTTCCTGCTCCTCTTAGCATGATAAAGAAGATTCAAAGAGAGTGAGATGCCAGCTCCTTTCATTCAGTCAGTAGCTTCAATCATTTCTGGACGTTTTTCAATGGCAAAAATCAATGAATATTGTAAATGCACAAACAGTAATTTCTCCGCATTGCAAGGTGCAATTCTGAAATTTTTTGCTTTTTCCTGCTCCTCTTAGCATGATAAAGAAGATTCAAAGAGAGTGAGATGCCAGCTCCTTTCATTCAGTCAGTAGCTACAAACATTTCTGGTATATGAATAACATGATGTTTTTCAATGGCAAAAATCAATGAATATTGTAAATGCACAAACAGTAATTTCTCCGCATTGCAAGGTGCAATTCTGAAATTTTTTGCTTTTTCCTGCTCCTCTTAGCATGATAAAGAAGATTCAAAGAGAGTGAGATGCCAGCTCCTTTCATTCAGTCAGTAGCTTCAATCATTTCTGGACGTTTTTCAATGGCAAAAATCAATGAATATTGTAAATGCACAAACAGTAATTTCTCCGCATTGCAAGGTGCAATTCTGAAATTTTTTGCTTTTTCCTGCTCCTCTTAGCATGATAAAGAAGATTCAAAGAGAGTGAGATGCCAGCTCCTTTCATTCAGTCAGTAGCTTCAATCATTTCTGGACGTTTTTCAATGGCAAAAATCAATGAATATTGTAAATGCACAAACAGTAATTTCTCCGCATTGCAAGGTGCAATTCTGAAATTTTTTGCTTTTTCCTGCTCCTCTTAGCATGACAAAGAAGATTCAAAGAGAGTAAGATGCCAGCTCCTTTCATTCAGTCAGTAGCTTCAATCATTTCTGGTATATGAATAACATGATGTTTTTCAATGGCAAAAATCAATGAATATTGTAAATGCACAAACAGTAATTTCTCCGCATTGCAAGGTGCAATTCTGAAATTTTTTGCTTTTTCCTGCTCCTCTTAGCATGATAAAGAAGATTCAAAGAGAGTGAGATTCCAGCTCCTTTCATTCAGTCAGTAGCTTCAATCATTTCTGGACGTTTTTCAATGGCAAAAATCAATGAATATTGTAAATGCACAAACAGTAATTTCTCCGCATTGCAAGGTGCAATTCTGAAATTTTTTGCTTTTTCCTGCTCCTCTTAGCATGATAAAGAAGATTCAAAGAGAGTGAGATGCCAGCTCCTTTCATTCAGTCAGTAGCTTCAATCATTTCTGGACGTTTTTCAATGGCAAAAATCAATGAATATTGTAAATGCACAAATAGTAATTTCTCCGCATTGCAAGGTGCAATTCTGAAATTTTTTGGTTTTTCCTGCTCCTCTTAGCATGATAAAGAAGATTCAAAGAGAGTGAGATGCCAGCTCCTTTCATTCAGTCAGTAGCTTCAAACATTTCTGGTATATGAATAATATGATGTTTTTCAATGGCAAAAATCAATGAATATTGTAAAAGCACAAACAGTAATTTCTCCGCATTGCAAGGTGCAATTCTGAATTTTTTTGCTTTTTCCTGCTCCTCTTAGCATGATAAAGAAGATTCAAAGAGAGTGAGATGCCAGCTCCTTTCATTCAGTCAGTAGCTTCAATCATTTCTGGACGTTTTTCAATGGCAAAAATCAATGAATATTGTAAATGCACAAACAGTAATTTCTCCGCATTGCAAGGTGCAATTCTGAAATTTTTTGCTTTTTCCTGCTCCTCTTAGCATGATAAAGAAGATTCAAAGAGAGTGAGATGCCAGCTCCTTTCATTCAGTCAGTAGCTTCAATCATTTCTGGACGTTTTTCAATGGCAAAAATCAATGAATATTGTAAATGCACAAACAGTAATTTCTCCGCATTGCAAGTTGCAATTCTGAAATTTTTTGCTTTTTCCTGCTCCTCTTAGCATGATAAAGAAGATTCAAAGAGAGTGAGATGCCAGCTCCTTTCATTCAGTCAGTAGCTTCAATCATTTCTGGACGTTTTTCAATGGCAAAAATCAATGAATATTGTAAATGCACAAACAGTAATTTCTCCGCATTGCAAGGTGCAATTCTGAAATTTTTTGCTTTTTCCTGCTCCTCTTAGCATGATAAAGAAGATTCAAAGAGAGTGAGATGCCAGCTTTTTTCATTCAGTCAGTAGCTTCAATCATTTCTGGACGTTTTTCAATGGCAAAAATCAATGAATATTGTAAATGCACAAACAGTAATTTCTCCGCATTGCAAGGTGCAATTCTGAAATTTTTTGCTTTTTCCTGCTCCTCTTAGCATGATAAAGAAGATTCAAAGAGAGTGAGATGCCAGCTCCTTTCATTCAGTCAGTAGCTTCAAACATTTCTGGTATATGAATAATATGATGTTTTTCAATGGCAAAAATCAATGAATATTGTAAAAGCACAAACAGTAATTTCTCCGCATTGCAAGGTGCAATTCTGAAATTTTTTGCTTTTTCCTGCTCCTCTTAGCATGATAAAGAAGATTCAAAGAGAGTGAGATGCCAGCTCCTTTCATTCAGTCAGTAGCTTCAATCATTTCTGGACGTTTTTCAATGGCAAAAATCAATGAATATTGTAAATGCACAAACAGTAATTTCTCCGCATTGCAAGGTGCAATTCTGAAATTTTTTGCTTTTTCCTGCTCCTCTTAGCATGATAAAGAAGATTCAAAGAGAGTGAGATGCCAGCTCCTTTCATTCAGTCAGTAGCTTCAATCATTTCTGGTATATGAATAACATGATGTTTTTCAATGGCAAAAATCAATGAATATTGTAAATGCACAAACAGTAATTTCTCCGCATTGCAAGTTGCAATTCTGAAATTTTTTGCTTTTTCCTGCTCCTCTTAGCATGATAAAGAAGATTCAAAGAGAGTGAGATGCCAGCTCCTTTCATTCAGTCAGTAGCTTCAATCATTTCTGGACGTTTTTCAATGGCAAAAATCAATGAATATTGTAAATGCACAAACAGTAATTTCTCCGCATTGCAAGGTGCAATTCTGAAATTTTTTGCTTTTTCCTGCTCCTCTTAGCATGATAAAGAAGATTCAAAGAGAGTGAGATGCCAGCTCCTTTCATTCAGTCAGTAGCTTCAATCATTTCTGGACGTTTTTCAATGGCAAAAATCAATGAATATTGTAAATGCACAAACAGTAATTTCTCCGCATTGCAAGGTGCAATTCTGAAATTTTTTGCTTTTTCCTGCTCCTCTTAGCATGATAAAGAAGATTCAAAGAGAGTGAGATGCCAGCTCCTTTCATTCAGTCAGTAGCTTCAAACATTTCTGGTATATGAATAACATGATGTTTTTCAATGGCAAAAATCAATGAATATTGTAAAAGCACAAACAGTAATTTCTCCGCATTGCAAGGTGCAATTCTGAAATTTTTTGCTTTTTCCTGCTCCTCTTAGCATGATAAAGAAGATTCAAAGAGAGTGAGATGCCAGCTCCTTTCATTCAGTCAGTAGCTTCAATCATTTCTGGACGTTTTTCAATGGCAAAAATCAATGAATATTGTAAATGCACAAACAGTAATTTCTCCGCATTGCAAGGTGCAATTCTGAAATTTTTTGCTTTTTCCTGCTCCTCTTAGCATGATAAAGAAGATTCAAAGAGAGTGAGATGCCAGCTCCTTTCATTCAGTCAGTAGCTTCAATCATTTCTGGTATATGAATAACATGATGTTTTTCAATGGCAAAAATCAATGAATATTGTAAATGCACAAACAGTAATTTCTCCACATTGCAAGGTGCAATTCTGAAATTTTTTGCTTTTTCCTGCTCCTCTTAGCATGATAAAGAAGATTCAAAGAGAGTGAGATGACAGCTCCTTTCATTCAGTCAGTAGCTTCAATCATTTCTGGACGTTTTTCAATGGCAAAAATCAATGAATATTGTAAATGCACAAACAGTAATTTCTCCGCATTGCAAGGTGCAATTCTGAAATTTTTTGCTTTTTCCTGCTCCTCTTAGCATGATAAAGAAGATTCAAAGAGAGCGAGATGCCAGCTCCTTTCATTCAGTCAGTAGCTTCAATCATTTCTGGTATATGAATAACATGATGTTTTTCAATGGCAAAAATCAATGAATATTGTAAATGCACAAACAGTAATTTCTCCGCATTGCAAGGTGCAATTCTGAAATTTTTTGCTTTTTCCTGCTCCTCTTAGCATGATAAAGAAGATTCAAAGAGAGTGAGATGCCAGCTCCTTTCATTCAGTCAGTAGCTTCAATCATTTCTGGACGTTTTTCAATGGCAAAAATCAATGAATATTGTAAATGCACAAACAGTAATTTCTCCGCATTGCAAGGTGCAATTCTGAAATTTTTTGCTTTTTCCTGCTCCTCTTAGCATGATAAAGAAGATTCAAAGAGAGTGAGATGCCAGCTCCTTTCATTCAGTCAGTAGCTACAAACATTTCTGGTATATGAATAACATGATGTTTTTCAATGGCAAAAATCAATGAATATTGTAAATGCACAAACAGTAATTTCTCCGCATTGCAAGGTGCAATTCTGAAATTTTTTGCTTTTTCCTGCTCCTCTTAGCATGATAAAGAAGATTCAAAGAGAGTGAGATGCCAGCTCCTTTCATTCAGTCAGTAGCTTCAATCATTTCTGGACGTTTTTCAATGGCAAAAATCAATGAATATTGTAAATGCACAAACAGTAATTTCTCCGCATTGCAAGGTGCAATTCTGAAATTTTTTGCTTTTTCCTGCTCCTCTTAGCATGATAAAGAAGATTCAAAGAGAGTGAGATGCCAGCTCCTTTCATTCAGTCAGTAGCTTCAATCATTTCTGGACGTTTTTCAATGGCAAAAATCAATGAATATTGTAAATGCACAAACAGTAATTTCTCCGCATTGCAAGGTGCAATTCTGAAATTTTTTGCTTTTTCCTGCTCCTCTTAGCATGATAAAGAAGATTCAAAGAGAGTGAGATTCCAGCTCCTTTCATTCAGTCAGTAGCTTCAATCATTTCTGGACGTTTTTCAATGGCAAAAATCAATGAATATTGTAAATGCACAAACAGTAATTTCTCCGCATTGCAAGGTGCAATTCTGAAATTTTTTGCTTTTTCCTGCTCCTCTTAGCATGATAAAGAAGATTCAAAGAGAGTGAGATGCCAGCTCCTTTCATTCAGTCAGTAGCTTCAATCATTTCTGGACGTTTTTCAATGGCAAAAATCAATGAATATTGTAAATGCACAAATAGTAATTTCTCCGCATTGCAAGGTGCAATTCTGAAATTTTTTGCTTTTTCCTGCTCCTCTTAGCATGATAAAGAAGATTCAAAGAGAGTGAGATGCCAGCTCCTTTCATTCAGTCAGTAGCTTCAAACATTTCTGGTATATGAATAATATGATGTTTTTCAATGGCAAAAATCAATGAATATTGTAAAAGCACAAACAGTAATTTCTCCGCATTGCAATGTGCAATTCTGAAATTTTTTGCTTTTTCCTGCTCCTCTTAGCATGATAAAGAAGATTCAAAGAGAGTGAGATGCCAGCTCCTTTCATTCAGTCAGTAGCTTCAATCATTTCTGGACGTTTTTCAATGGCAAAAATCAATGAATATTGTAAATGCACAAACAGTAATTTCTCCGCATTGCAAGGTGCAATTCTGAAATTTTTTGCTTTTTCCTGCTCCTCTTAGCATGATAAAGAAGATTCAAAGAGAGTGAGATGCCAGCTCCTTTCATTCAGTCAGTAGCTTCAATCATTTCTGGTATATGAATAACATGATGTTTTTCAATGGCAAAAATCAATGAATATTGTAAATGCACAAACAGTAATTTCTCCGCATTGCAAGTTGCAATTCTGAAATTTTTTGCTTTTTCCTGCTCCTCTTAGCATGATAAAGAAGATTCAAAGAGAGTGAGATGCCAGCTCCTTTCATTCAGTCAGTAGCTTCAATCATTTCTGGACGTTTTTCAATGGCAAAAATCAATGAATATTGTAAATGCACAAACAGTAATTTCTCCGCATTGCAAGGTGCAATTCTGAAATTTTTTGCTTTTTCCTGCTCCTCTTAGCATGATAAAGAAGATTCAAAGAGAGTGAGATGCCAGCTCCTTTCATTCAGTCAGTAGCTTCAATCATTTCTGGACGTTTTTCAATGGCAAAAATCAATGAATATTGTAAATGCACAAACAGTAATTTCTCCGCATTGCAAGGTGCAATTCTGAAATTTTTTGCTTTTTCCTGCTCCTCTTAGCATGATAAAGAAGATTCAAAGAGAGTGAGATGCCAGCTCCTTTCATTCAGTCAGTAGCTTCAAACATTTCTGGTATATGAATAACATGATGTTTTTCAATGGCAAAAATCAATGAATATTGTAAAAGCACAAACAGTAATTTCTCCGCATTGCAAGGTGCAATTCTGAAATTTTTTGCTTTTTCCTGCTCCTCTTAGCATGATAAAGAAGATTCAAAGAGAGTGAGATGCCAGCTCCTTTCATTCAGTCAGTAGCTTCAATCATTTCTGGACGTTTTTCAATGGCAAAAATCAATGAATATTGTAAATGCACAAACAGTAATTTCTCCGCATTGCAAGGTGCAATTCTGAAATTTTTTGATTTTTCCTGCTCCTCTTAGCATGATAAAGAAGATTCAAAGAGAGTGAGATGCCAGCTCCTTTCATTCAGTCAGTAGCTTCAATCATTTCTGGTATATGAATAACATGATGTTTTTCAATGGCAAAAATCAATGAATATTGTAAATGCACAAACAGTAATTTCTCCACATTGCAAGGTGCAATTCTGAAATTTTTTGCTTTTTCCTGCTCCTCTTAGCATGATAAAGAAGATTCAAAGAGAGTGAGATGACAGCTCCTTTCATTCAGTCAGTAGCTTCAATCATTTCTGGACGTTTTTCAATGGCAAAAATCAATGAATATTGTAAATGCACAAACAGTAATTTCTCCGCATTGCAAGGTGCAATTCTGAAATTTTTTGCTTTTTCCTGCTCCTCTTAGCATGATAAAGAAGATTCAAAGAGAGCGAGATGCCAGCTCCTTTCATTCAGTCAGTAGCTTCAATCATTTCTGGTATATGAATAACATGATGTTTTTCAATGGCAAAAATCAATGAATATTGTAAATGCACAAACAGTAATTTCTCCGCATTGCAAGGTGCAATTCTGAAATTTTTTGCTTTTTCCTGCTCCTCTTAGCATGATAAAGAAGATTCAAAGAGAGTGAGATGCCAGCTCCTTTCATTCAGTCAGTAGCTTCAATCATTTCTGGACGTTTTTCAATGGCAAAAATCAATGAATATTGTAAATGCACAAACAGTAATTTCTCCGCATTGCAAGGTGCAATTCTGAAATTTTTTGCTTTTTCCTGCTCCTCTTAGCATGATAAAGAAGATTCAAAGAGAGTGAGATGCCAGCTCCTTTCATTCAGTCAGTAGCTTCAAACATTTCTGGTATATGAATAACATGATGTTTTTCAATGGCAAAAATCAATGAATATTGTAAATGCACAAACAGTAATTTCTCCGCATTGCAAGGTGCAATTCTGAAATTTTTTGCTTTTTCCTGCTCCTCTTAGCATGATAAAGAAGATTCAAAGAGAGTGAGATGCCAGCTCCTTTCATTCAGTCAGTAGCTTCAAACATTTCTGGTATATGAATAACATGATGTTTTTCAATGGCAAAAATCAATGAATATTGTAAATGCACAAAGAGTAATTTCTCCGCATTGCAAGGTGCAATTCTGAAATTTTTTGCTTTTTCCTGCTCCTCTTAGCATGATAAAGAAGATTCAAAGAGAGTGAGATGCCAGCTCCTTTCATTCAGTCAGTAGCTTCAATCATTTCTGGACGTTTTTCAATGGCAAAAATCAATGAATATTGTAAATGCACAAACAGTAATTTCTCCGCATTGCAAGGTGCAATTCTGAAATTTTTTGCTTTTTCCTGCTCCTCTTAGCATGATAAAGAAGATTCAAAGAGAGTGAGATGCCAGCTCCTTTCATTCAGTCAGTAGCTTCAATCATTTCTGGATGTTTTTCAATGGCAAAAATCAATGAATATTGTAAATGCACAAACAGTAATTTCTCCGCATTGCAAGGTGCAATTCTGAAATTTTTTGCTTTTTCCTGCTCCTCTTAGCATGATAAAGAAGATTCAAAGAGAGTGAGATGCCAGCTCCTTTCATTCAGTCAGTAGCTACAAACATTTCTGGTATATGAATAACATGATGTTTTTCAATGGCAAAAATCAATGAATATTGTAAATGCACAAACAGTAATTTCTCCGCATTGCAAGGTGCAATTCTGAAATTTTTTGCTTTTTCCTGCTCCTCTTAGCATGATAAAGAAGATTCAAAGAGAGTGAGATGCCAGCTCCTTTCATTCAGTCAGTAGCTTCAATCATTTCTGGACGTTTTTCAATGGCAAAAATCAATGAATATTGTAAATGCACAAACAGTAATTTCTCCGCATTGCAAGGTGCAATTCTGAAATTTTTTGCTTTTTCCTGCTCCTCTTAGCATGATAAAGAAGATTCAAAGAGAGTGAGATGCCAGCTCCTTTCATTCAGTCAGTAGCTTCAATCATTTCTGGACGTTTTTCAATGGCAAAAATCAATGAATATTGTAAATGCTCAAACAGTAATTTCTCCGCATTGCAAGGTGCAATTCTGAAATTTTTTGCTTTTTCCTGCTCCTCTTAGCATGACAAAGAAGATTCAAAGAGAGTAAGATGCCAGCTCCTTTCATTCAGTCAGTAGCTTCAATCATTTCTGGTATATGAATAACATGATGTTTTTCAATGGCAAAAATCAATGAATATTGTAAATGCACAAACAGTAATTTCTCCGCATTGCAAGGTGCAATTCTGAAATTTTTTGCTTTTTCCTGCTCCTCTTAGCATGATAAAGAAGATTCAAAGAGAGTGAGATGCCAGCTCCTTTCATTCAGTCAGTAGCTTCAATCATTTCTGGACGTTTTTCAATGGCAAAAATCAATGAATATTGTAAATGCACAAACAGTAATTTCTCCGCATTGCAAGGTGCAATTCTGAAATTTTTTGCTTTTTCCTGCTCCTCTTAGCATGATAAAGAAGATTCAAAGAGAGTGAGATGCCAGCTCCTTTCATTCAGTCAGTAGCTTCAATCATTTCTGGACGTTTTTCAATGGCAAAAATCAATGAATATTGTAAATGCACAAACAGTAATTTCTCCGCATTGCAAGGTGCAATTCTGAAATTTTTTGCTTTTTCCTGCTCCTCTTAGCATGATAAAGAAGATTCAAAGAGAGTGAGATGCCAGCTCCTTTCATTCAGTCAGTAGCTTCAAACATTTCTGGTATATGAATAACATGATGTTTTTCAATGGCAAAAATCAATGAATATTGTAAAAGCACAAACAGTAATTTCTCCGCATTGCAAGGTGCAATTCTGAAATTTTTTGCTTTTTCCTGCTCCTCTTAGCATGATAAAGAAGATTCAAAGAGAGTGAGATGCCAGCTCCTTTCATTCAGTCAGTAGCTTCAATCATTTCTGGACGTTTTTCAATGGCAAAAATCAATGAATATTGTAAATGCACAAACAGTAATTTCTCCGCATTGCAAGGTGCAATTCTGAAATTTTTTGCTTTTTCCTGCTCCTCTTAGCATGATAAAGAAGATTCAAAGAGAGTGAGATGCCAGCTCCTTTCATTCAGTCAGTAGCTTCAATCATTTCTGGTATATGAATAACATGATGTTTTTCAATGGCAAAAATCAATGAATATTGTAAATGCACAAACAGTAATTTCTCCGCATTGCAAGTTGCAATTCTGAAATTTTTTGCTTTTTCCTGCTCCTCTTAGCATGATAAAGAAGATTCAAAGAGAGTGAGATGCCAGCTCCTTTCATTCAGTCAGTAGCTTCAATCATTTCTGGACGTTTTTCAATGGCAAAAATCAATGAATATTGTAAATGCACAAACAGTAATTTCTCCGCATTGCAAGGTGCAATTCTGAAATTTTTTGCTTTTTCCTGCTCCTCTTAGCATGATAAAGAAGATTCAAAGAGAGTGAGATGCCAGCTCCTTTCATTCAGTCAGTAGCTTCAATCATTTCTGGACGTTTTTCAATGGCAAAAATCAATGAATATTGTAAATGCACAAACAGTAATTTCTCCGCATTGCAAGGTGCAATTCTGAAATTTTCTGCTTTTTCCTGCTCCTCTTAGCATGATAAAGAAGATTCAAAGAGAGTGAGATGCCAGCTCCTTTCATTCAGTCAGTAGCTTCAAACATTTCTGGTATATGAATAACATGATGTTTTTCAATGGCAAAAATCAATGAATATTGTAAAAGCACAAACAGTAATTTCTCCGCATTGCAAGGTGCAATTCTGAAATTTTTTGCTTTTTCCTGCTCCTCTTAGCATGATAAAGAAGATTCAAAGAGAGTGAGATGCCAGCTCCTTTCATTCAGTCAGTAGCTTCAATCATTTCTGGACGTTTTTCAATGGCAAAAATCAATGAATATTGTAAATGCACAAACAGTAATTTCTCCGCATTGCAAGGTGCAATTCTGAAATTTTTTGCTTTTTCCTGCTCCTCTTAGCATGATAAAGAAGATTCAAAGAGAGTGAGATGCCAGCTCCTTTCATTCAGTCAGTAGCTTCAATCATTTCTGGTATATGAATAACATGATGTTTTTCAATGGCAAAAATCAATGAATATTGTAAATGCACAAACAGTAATTTCTCCACATTGCAAGGTGCAATTCTGAAATTTTTTGCTTTTTCCTGCTCCTCTTAGCATTATAAAGAAGATTCAAAGAGAGTGAGATGCCAGCTCCTTTCATTCAGTCAGTAGCTTCAATCATTTCTGGACGTTTTTCAATGGCAAAAATCAATGAATATTGTAAATGCACAAACAGTAATTTCTCCGCATTGCAAGGTGCAATTCTGAAATTTTTTGCTTTTTCCTGCTCCTCTTAGCATGATAAAGAAGATTCAAAGAGAGCGAGTTGCCAGCTCCTTTCATTCAGTCAGTAGCTTCAATCATTTCTGGTATATGAATAACATGATGTTTTTCAATGGCAAAAATCAATGAATATTGTAAATGCACAAACAGTAATTTCTCCGCATTGCAAGGTGCAATTCTGAAATTTTTTGCTTTTTCCTGCTCCTCTTAGCATGATAAAGAAGATTCAAAGAGAGTGAGATGCCAGCTCCTTTCATTCAGTCAGTAGCTTCAATCATTTCTGGACGTTTTTCAATGGCAAAAATCAATGAATATTGTAAATGCACAAACAGTAATTTCTCCGCATTGCAAGGTGCAATTCTGAAATTTTTTGCTTTTTCCTGCTCCTCTTAGCATGATAAAGAAGATTCAAAGAGAGTGAGATGCCAGCTCCTTTCATTCAGTCAGTAGCTTCAATCATTTCTGGACGTTTTTCAATGGCAAAAATCAATGAATATTGTAAATGCACAAACAGTAATTTCTCCGCATTGCAAGGTGCAATTCTGAAATTTTTTGCTTTTTCCTGCTCCTCTTAGCATGATAAAGAAGATTCAAAGAGAGTGAGATGCCAGCTCCTTTCATTCAGTCAGTAGCTTCAATCATTTCTGGTATATGAATAACATGATGTTTTTCAATAGCAAAAATCAATGAATATTGTAAATGCACAAACAGTAATTTCTCCGCATTGCAAGGTGCAATTCTGAAATTTTTTGTTTTTTCCTGCTCCTCTTAGCATGATAAAGAAGATTCAAAGAGAGTGAGATGCCAGCTCCTTTCATTCAGTCAGCAGCTTCAATCATTTCTGGACATTTTTCAATGGCAAAAATCAATGAATATTGTAAATGCACAAACAGTAATTTCTCCGCATTGCAAGGTGCAATTCTGAAATTTTTTGCTTTTTCCTGCTCCTCTTAGCATGATAAAGAAGATTCAAAGAGAGTGAGATGCCAGCTCCTTTCATTCAGTCAGTAGCTTCAAACATTTCTGGTATATGAATAACATGATGTTTTTCAATGGCAAAAATCAATGAATATTGTAAAAGCACAAACAGTAATTTCTCCGCATTGCAAGGTGCAATTCTGAAATTTTTTGCTTTTTCCTGCTCCTCTTAGCATGATAAAGAAGATTCAAAGAGAGTGAGATGCCAGCTCCTTTCATTCAGTCAGTAGCTTCAATCATTTCTGGACGTTTTTCAATGGCAAAAATCAATGAATATTGTAAATGCACAAACAGTAATTTCTCCGCATTGCAAGGTGCAATTCTGAAATTTTTTGCTTTTTCCTGCTCCTCTTAGCATGATAAAGAAGATTCAAAGAGAGTGAGATGCCAGCTCCTTTCATTCAGTCAGTAGCTTCAATCATTTCTGGTATATGAATAACATGATGTTTTTCAATGGCAAAAATCAATGAATATTGTAAATGCACAAACAGTAATTTCTCCGCATTGCAAGTTGCAATTCTGAAATTTTTTGCTTTTTCCTGCTCCTCTTAGCATGATAAAGAAGATTCAAAGAGAGTGAGATGCCAGCTCCTTTCATTCAGTCAGTAGCTTCAATTATTTCTGGACGTTTTTCAATGGCAAAAATCAATGAATATTGTAAATGCACAAACAGTAATTTCTCCGCATTGCAAGGTGCAATTCTGAAATTTTTTGCTTTTTCCTGCTCCTCTTAGCATGATAAAGAAGATTCAAAGAGAGTGAGATGCCAGCTCCTTTCATTCAGTCAGTTGCTTCAATCATTTCTGGACGTTTTTCAATGGCAAAAATCAATGAATATTGTAAATGCACAAACAGTAATTTCTCCGCATTGCAAGGTGCAATTCTGAAATTTTTTGCTTTTTCCTGCTCCTCTTAGCATGATAAAGAAGATTCAAAGAGAGTGAGATGCCCGCTCCTTTCATTCAGTCAGTAGCTTCAATCATTTCTGGACGTTTTTCAATGGCAAAAATCAATGAATATTGTAAATGCACAAACAGTAATTTCTCCGCATTGCAAGGTGCAATTCTGAAATTTTTTGCTTTTTCCTGCTCCTCTTTGCATGATAAAGAAGATTCAAAGAGAGTGAGATGCCAGCTCCTTTCATTCAGTCAGTAGCTTCAATCATTTCTGGTATATGAATAACATGATGTTTTTCAATGGCAAAAATCAATGAATATTGTAAATGCACAAACAGTAATTTCTCCGCATTGCAAGGTGCAATTCTGAAATTTTTGGCTTTTTCCTGCTCCTCTTAGCATGATAAAGAAGATTCAAAGAGAGTGAGATGCCAGCTCCTTTCATTCAGTCAGTAGCTTCAATCATTTCTGGATGTTTTTCAATGGCAAAAATCAATGAATATTGTAAATGCACAAACAGTAATTTCTCCGCATTGCAAGGTGCAATTCTGAAATTTCTTGCATTTTCCTGCTCCTCTTAGCATGATAAAGAAGATTCAAAGAGAGTGAGATGCCAGCTCCTTTCATTCAGTCAGTAGCTTCAATCATTTCTGGACGTTTTTCAATGGCAAAAATCAATGAATATTGTAAATGCACAAACAGTAATTTCTCCGCATTGCAAGGTGCAATTCTGAAATTTTTTGCTTTTTCCTGCTCCTCTTAGCATGATAAAGAAGATTCAAAGAGAGTGAGATGCCAGCTCCTTTCATTCAGTCAGTAGCTTCAAACATTTCTGGTATATGAATAACATGATGTTTTTCAATGGCAAAAATCAATGAATATTGTAAATGCACAAACAGTAATTTCTCCGCATTGCAAGGTGCAATTCTGAAATTTTTTGCTTTTTCCTGCTCCTCTTAGCATGATAAAGAAGATTCAAAGAGAGTGAGATGCCAGCTCCTTTCATTCAGTCAGTAGCTTCAATCATTTCTGGACGTTTTTCAATGGCAAAAATCAATGAATATTGTAAATGCACAAACAGTAATTTCTCCGCATTGCAAGGTGCAATTCTGAAATTTTTTGCTTTTTCCTGCTCCTCTTAGCATGATAAAGAAGATTCAAAGAGAGTGAGATGCCAGCTTCTTTCATTCAGTCAGTAGCTTCAAACATTTCTGGGATATGAATAACATGATGTTTTTCAATGGCAAAAATTAATGAATATTGTAAATGCACAAACAGTAATTTCTCCGCATTGCAAGGTGCAATTCTGAAATTTTTTGCTTTTTCCTGCTCTCTTAGCATGATAAAGAAGATTCAAAGAGAGTGAGATGCCAGCTCCTTTCATTCAGTCAGTAGCTTCAATCATTTCTGGACGTTTTTCAATGGCAAAAATCAATGAATATTGTAAATGCACAAACAGTAATTTCTCCGCATTGCAAGGTGCAATTCTGAAATTTTTTGCTTTTTCCTGCTCCTCTTAGCATGATAAAGAAGATTCAAAGAGAGTGAGATGCCCGCTCCTTTCATTCAGTCAGTAGCTTCAATTATTTCTGGACGTTTTTCAATGGCAAAAATCAATGAATATTGTAAATGCACAAACAGTAATTTCTCCGCATTGCAAGGTGCAATTCTGAAATTTTTTGCTTTTTCCTGCTCCTCTTTGCATGATAAAGAAGATTCAAAGAGAGTGAGATGCCAGCTCCTTTCATTCAGTCAGTAGCTTCAATCATTTCTGGTATATGAATAACATGATGTTTTTCAATGGCAAAAATCAATGAATATTGTAAATGCACAAACAGTAATTTCTCCGCATTGCAAGGTGCAATTCTGAAATTTTTGGCTTTTTCCTGCTCCTCTTAGCATGATAAAGAAGATTCAAAGAGAGTGAGATGCCAGCTCCTTTCATTCAGTCAGTAGCTTCAATCATTTCTGGATGTTTTTCAATGGCAAAAATCAATGAATATTGTAAATGCACAAACAGTAATTTCTCCGCATTGCAAGGTGCAATTCTGAAATTTCTTGCATTTTCCTGCTCCTCTTAGCATGATAAAGAAGATTCAAAGAGAGTGAGATGCCAGCTCCTTTCATTCAGTCAGTAGCTTCAATCATTTCTGGACGTTTTTCAATGGCAAAAATCAATGAATATTGTAAATGCACAAACAGTAATTTCTCCGCATTGCAAGGTGCAATTCTGAAATTTTTTGCTTTTTCCTGCTCCTCTTAGCATGATAAAGAAGATTCAAAGAGAGTGAGATGCCAGCTCCTTTCATTCAGTCAGTAGCTTCAAACATTTCTGGTATATGAATAACATGATGTTTTTCAATGGCAAAAATCAATGAATATTGTAAATGCACAAACAGTAATTTCTCCGCATTGCAAGGTGCAATTCTGAAATTTTTTGCTTTTTCCTGCTCCTCTTAGCATGATAAAGAAGATTCAAAGAGAGTGAGATGCCAGCTCCTTTCATTCAGTCAGTAGCTTCAATCATTTCTGGACGTTTTTCAATGGCAAAAATCAATGAATATTGTAAATGCACAAACAGTAATTTCTCCACATTGCAAGGTGCAATTCTGAAATTTTTTGCTTTTTCCTGCTCCTCTTAGCATGATAAAGAAGATTCAAAGAGAGTGAGATGCCAGCTTCTTTCATTCAGTCAGTAGCTTCAAACATTTCTGGGATATGAATAACATGATGTTTTTCAATGGCAAAAATTAATGAATATTGTAAATGCACAAACAGTAATTTCTCCGCATTGCAAGGTGCAATTCTGAAATTTTTTGCTTTTTCCTGCTCTCTTAGCATGATAAAGAAGATTCAAAGAGAGTGAGATGCCAGCTCCTTTCATTCAGTCAGTAGCTTCAATCATTTCTGGACGTTTTTCAATGGCAAAAATCAATGAATATTGTAAATGCACAAACAGTAATTTCTCCGCATTGCAAGGTGCAATTCTGAAATTTTTTGCTTTTTCCTGCTCCTCTTAGCATGATAAAGAAGATTCAAAGAGAGTGAGATGCCAGCTCCTTTCATTCAGTCAGTAGCTTCAATCATTTCTGGACGTTTTTCAATGGCAAAAATCAATGAATATTGTAAATGCACAAACAGTAATTTCTCCGCATTGCAAGGTGCAATTCTGAAATTTTTTGCTTTTTCCTGCTCCTCTTAGCATGATAAAGAAGATTCAAAGAGAGTGAGATGCCAGCTCCTTTCATTCAGTCAGTAGCTTCAATCATTTCTGGTATATGAATAACATGATGTTTTTCAATGGCAAAAATCAATGAATATTGTAAATGCACAAACAGTAATTTCTCCGCATTGCAAGTTGCAATTCTGAAATTTTTTGCTTTTTCCTGCTCCTCTTAGCATGATAAAGAAGATTCAAAGAGAGTGAGATGCCAGCTCCTTTCATTCAGTCAGTAGCTTCAATCATTTCTGGACGTTTTTCAATGGCAAAAATCAATGAATATTGTAAATGCACAAACAGTAATTTCTCCGCATTGCAAGGTGCAATTCTGAAATTTTTTGCTTTTTCCTGCTCCTCTTAGCATGATAAAGAAGATTCAAAGAGAGTGAGATGCCAGCTCCTTTCATTCAGTCAGTAGCTTCAATCATTTCTGGACGTTTTTCAATGGCAAAAATCAATGAATATTGTAAATGCACAAACAGTAATTTATCCGCATTGCAAGGTGCAATTCTGAAATTTTTTGCTTTTTCCTGCTCCTCTTAGCATGATAAAGAAGATTCAAAGAGAGTGAGATGCCAGCTCCTTTCATTCAGTCAGTAGCTTCAAACATTTCTGGTATATGAATAACATGATGTTTTTCAATGGCAAAAATCAATGAATATTGTAAAAGCACAAACAGTAATTTCTCCGCATTGCAAGGTGCAATTCTGAAATTTTTTGCTTTTCCTGCTCCTCTTAGCATGATAAAGAAGATTCAAAGAGAGTGAGATGCCCGCTCCTTTCATTCAGTCAGTAGCTTCAATTATTTCTGGACGTTTTTCAATGGCAAAAATCAATGAATATTGTAAATGCACAAACAGTAATTTCTCCGCATTGCAAGGTGCAATTCTGAAATTTTTTGCTTTTTCCTGCTCCTCTTTGCATGATAAAGAAGATTCAAAGAGAGTGAGATGCCAGCTCCTTTCATTCAGTCAGTAGCTTCAATCATTTCTGGTATATGAATAACATGATGTTTTTCAATGGCAAAAATCAATGAATATTGTAAATGCACAAACAGTAATTTCTCCGCATTGCAAGGTGCAATTCTGAAATTTTTTGCTTTTTCCTGCTCCTCTTAGCATGATAAAGAAGATTCAAAGAGAGTGAGATGCCAGCTCCTTTCATTCAGTCAGTAGCTTCAATCATTTCTGGACGTTTTTCAATGGCAAAAATCAATGAATATTGTAAATGCACAAACAGTAATTTCTCCGCATTGCAAGGTGCAATTCTGAAATTTTTTGCTTTTTCCTGCTCCTCTTAGCATGATAAAGAAGATTCAAAGAGAGTGAGATGCCAGCTCCTTTCATTCAGTCAGTAGCTTCAATCATTTCTGGTATATGAATAACATGATGTTTTTCAATGGCAAAAATCAATGAATATTGTAAATGCACAAACAGTAATTTCTCCGCATTGCAAGTTGCAATTCTGAAATTTTTTGCTTTTTCCTGCTCCTCTTAGCATGATAAAGAAGATTCAAAGAGAGTGAGATGCCAGCTCCTTTCATTCAGTCAGTAGCTTCAATCATTTCTGGACGTTTTTCAATGGCAAAAATCAATGAATATTGTAAATGCACAAACAGTAATTTCTCCGCATTGCAAGGTGCAATTCTGAAATTTTTTGCTTTTTCCTGCTCCTCTTAGCATGATAAAGAAGATTCAAAGAGAGTGAGATGCCAGCTCCTTTCATTCAGTCAGTAGCTTCAATCATTTCTGGACGTTTTTCAATGGCAAAAATCAATGAATATTGTAAATGCACAAACAGTAATTTCTCCGCATTGCAAGGTGCAATTCTGAAATTTTTTGCTTTTTCCTGCTCCTCTTAGCATGATAAAGAAGATTCAAAGAGAGTGAGATGCCAGCTCCTTTCATTCAGTCAGTAGCTTCAAACATTTCTGGTATATGAATAACATGATGTTTTTCAATGGCAAAAATCAATGAATATTGTAAAAGCACAAACAGTAATTTCTCCGCATTGCAAGGTGCAATTCTGAAATTTTTTGCTTTTTCCTGCTCCTCTTAGCATGATAAAGAAGATTCAAAGAGAGTGAGATGCCAGCTCCTTTCATTCAGTCAGTAGCTTCAATCATTTCTGGACGTTTTTCAATGGCAAAAATCAATGAATATTGTAAATGCACAAACAGTAATTTCTCCGCATTGCAAGGTGCAATTCTGAAATTTTTTGCTTTTTCCTGCTCCTCTTAGCATGATAAAGAAGATTCAAAGAGAGTGAGATGCCAGCTCCTTTCATTCAGTCAGTAGCTTCAATCATTTCTGGTATATGAATAACATGATGTTTTTCAATGGCAAAAATCAATGAATATTGTAAATGCACAAACAGTAATTTCTCCACATTGCAAGGTGCAATTCTGAAATTTTTTGCTTTTTCCTGCTCCTCTTAGCATGATAAAGAAGATTCAAAGAGAGTGAGATGCCAGCTCCTTTCATTCAGTCAGTAGCTTCAATCTCTTCTGGACGTTTTTCAATGGCAAAAATCAATGAATATTGTAAATGCACAAACAGTAATTTCTCCGCATTGCAAGGTGCAATTCTGAAATTTTTTGCTTTTTCCTGCTCCTCTTAGCATGATAAAGAAGATTCAAAGAGAGCGAGATGCCAGCTCCTTTCATTCAGTCAGTAGCTTCAATCATTTCTGGTATATGAATAACATGATGTTTTTCAATGGCAAAAATCAATGAATATTGTAAATGCACAAACAGTAATTTCTCCGCATTGCAAGGTGCAATTCTGAAATTTTTTGCTTTTTCCTGCTCCTCTTAGCATGATAAAGAAGATTCAAAGAGAGTGAGATGCCAGCTCCTTTCATTCAGTCAGTAGCTTCAATCATTTCTGGACGTTTTTCAATGGCAAAAATCAATGAATATTGTAAATGCACAAACAGTAATTTCTCCGCATTGCAAGGTGCAATTCTGAAATTTTTTGCTTTTTCCTGCTCCTCTTAGCATGATAAAGAAGATTCAAAGAGAGTGAGATGCCAGCTCCTTTCATTCAGTCAGTAGCTTCAAACATTTCTGGTATATGAATAACATGATGTTTTTTAATGGCAAAAATCAATGAATATTGTAAATGCACAAACAGTAATTTCTCCGCATTGCAAGGTGCAATTCTGAAATTTTTTGCTTTTTCCTGCTCCTCTTAGCATGATAAAGAAGATTCAAAGAGAGTGAGATGCCAGCTCCTTTCATTCAGTCAGTAGCTTCAATCATTTCTGGACGTTTTTCAATGGCAAAAATCAATGAATATTGTAAATGCACAAACAGTAATTTCTCCGCATTGCAAGGTGCAATTCTGAAATTTTTTGCTTTTTCCTGCTCCTCTTAGCATGATAAAGAAGATTCAAAGAGAGTGAGATGCCAGCTCCTTTCATTCAGTCAGTAGCTTCAATCATTTCTGGACGTTTTTCAATGGCAAAAATCAATGAATATTGTAAATGCACAAACAGTAATTTCTCCGCATTGCAAGGTGCAATTCTGAAATTTTTTGCTTTTTCCTGCTCCTCTTAGCATGATAAAGAAGATTCAAAGAGAGTGAGATGCCAGCTCCTTTCATTCAGTCAGTAGCTTCAATCATTTCTGGTATATGAATAACATGATGTTTTTCAATGGCAAAAATCAATGAATATTGTAAATGCACAAACAGTAATTTCTCCGCATTGCAAGGTGCAATTCTGAAATTTTTTGCTTTTTCCTGCTTCTCTTAGCATGATAAAGAAGATTCAAAGAGAGTGAGATGCCAGCTCCTTTCATTCAGTCAGCAGCTTCAATCATTTCTGGACATTTTTCAATGGCAAAAATCAATGAATATTGTAAATGCACAAACAGTAATTTCTCCGCATTGCAAGGTGCAATTCTGAAATGTTTTGCTTTTTCCTGCTCCTCTTAGCATGATAAAGAAGATTCAAAGAGAGTGAGATGCCAGCTCCTTTCATTCAGTCAGTAGCTTCAAACATTTCTGGTATATGAATAACATGATGTGTTTCAATGGCAAAAATCAATGAATATTGTAAAAGCATAAACAGTAATTTCTCCGCATTGCAAGGTGCAATTCTGAAATTTTTTGCTTTTTCCTGCTCCTCTTAGCATGATAAAGAAGATTCAAAGAGAGTGAGATGCCAGCTCCTTTCATTCAGTCAGTAGCTTCAATCATTTCTGGACGTTTTTCAATGGCAAAAATCAATGAATATTGTAAATGCACAAACAGTAATTTCTCCGCATTGCAAGGTGCCATTCTGAAATTTTTTGCTTTTTCCTGCTCCTCTTAGCATGATAAAGAAGATTCAAAGAGAGTGAGATTCCAGCTCCTTTCATTCAGTCAGTAGCTTCAATCATTTCTGGTATATGAATAACATGATGTTTTTCAATGGCAAAAATCAATGAATATTGTAAATGCACAAACAGTAATTTCTCCGCATTGCAAGTTGCAATTCTGAAATTTTTTGCTTTTTCCTGCTCCTCTTAGCATGATAAAGAAGATTCAAAGAGAGTGAGATGCCAGCTCCTTTCATTCAGTCAGTAGCTTCAATTATTTCTGGACGTTTTTCAATGGCAAAAATCAATGAATATTGTAAATGCACAAACAGTAATTTCTCCGCATTGCAAGGTGCAATTCTGAAATTTTTTGCTTTTTCCTGCTCCTCTTAGCATGATAAAGAAGATTCAAAGAGAGTGAGATGCCAGCTCCTTTCATTCAGTCAGTTGCTTCAATCATTTCTGGACGTTTTTCAATGGCAAAAATCAGTGAATATTGTAAATGCACAAACAGTAATTTCTCCGCATTGCAAGGTGCAATTCTGAAATTTTTTGCTTTTTCCTGCTCCTCTTAGCATGATAAAGAAGATTCAAAGAGAGTGAGATGCCAGCTCCTTTCATTCAGTCAGTAGCTTCAATCATTTCTGGACGTTTTTCAATGGCAAAAATCAATGAATATTGTAAATGCACAAACAGTAATTTCTCCGCATTGCAAAGTGCAATTCTGAAATTTTTTGCTTTTTCCTGCTCCTCTTTGCATGATAAAGAAGATTCAAAGAGAGTGAGATGCCAGCTCCTTTCATTCAGTCAGTAGCTTCAATCATTTCTGGTATATGAATAACATGATGTTTTTCAATGGCAAAAATCAATGAATATTGTAAATGCACAAACAGTAATTTCTCCGCATTGCAAGGTGCAATTCTGAAATTTTTGGCTTTTTCCTGCTCCTCTTAGCATGATAAAGAAGATTCAAAGAGAGTGAGATGCCAGCTCCTTTCATTCAGTCAGTAGCTTCAATCATTTCTGGATGTTTTTCAATGGCAAAAATCAATGAATATTGTAAATGCACAAACAGTAATTTCTCCGCATTGCAAGGTGCAATTCTGAAATTTCTTGCATTTTCCTGCTCCTCTTAGCATGATAAAGAAGATTCAAAGAGAGTGAGATGCCAGCTCCTTTCATTCAGTCAGTAGCTTCAATCATTTCTGGACGTTTTTCAATGGCAAAAATCAATGAATATTGTAAATGCACAAACAGTAATTTCTCCGCATTGCAAGGTGCAATTCTGAAATTTTTTGCTTTTTCCTGCTTCTCTTAGCATGATAAAGAAGATTCAAAGAGAGTGCGATGCCAGCTCCTTTCATTCAGTCAGTAGCTTCAAACATTTCTGGTATATGAATAACATGATGTTTTTCAATGGCAAAAATCAATGAATATTGTAAATGCACAAACAGTAATTTCTCCGCATTGCAAGGTGCAATTCTGAAATTTTTTGCTTTTTCCTGCTCCTCTTAGCATGATAAAGAAGATTCAAAGAGAGTGAGATGCCAGCTCCTTTCATTCAGTCAGTAGCTTCAATCATTTCTGGTATATGAATAACATGATGTTTTTCAATGGCAAAAATCAATGAATATTGTAAATGCACAAACAGTAATTTCTCCGCATTGCAAGTTGCAATTCTGAAATTTTTTGCTTTTTCCTGCTCCTCTTAGCATGATAAAGAAGATTCAAAGAGAGTGAGATGCCAGCTACTTTCATTCAGTCAGTAGCTTCAATCATTTCTGGACGTTTTTCAATGGCAAAAATCAATGAATATTGTAAATGCACAAACAGTAATTTCTCCGCATTGCAAGGTGCAATTCTGAAATTTTTTGCTTTTTCCTGCTCCTCTTAGCATGATAAAGAAGATTCAAAGAGAGTGAGATGCCAGCTCCTTTCATTCAGTCAGTAGCTTCAATCATTTCTGGACGTTTTTCAATGGCAAAAATCAATGAATATTGTAAATGCACAAACAGTAATTTCTCCGCATTGCAAGGTGCAATTCTGAAATTTTTTGCTTTTTCCTGCTCCTCTTAGCATGATAAAGAAGATTCAAAGAGAGTGAGATGCCAGCTCCTTTCATTCAGTCAGTAGCTTCAAACATTTCTGGTATATGATTAACATGATGTTTTTCAATGGCAAAAATCAATGAATATTGTAAAAGCACAAACAGTAATTTCTCCGCATTGCAAGGTGCAATTCTGAAATTTTTTGCTTTTTCCTGCTCCTCTTAGCATGATAAAGAAGATTCAAAGAGAGTGAGATGCCAGCTCCTTTCATTCAGTCAGTAGCTTCAATCATTTCTGGACGTTTTTCAATGGCAAAAATCAATGAATATTGTAAATGCACAAACAGTAATTTCTCCGCATTGCAAGGTGCAATTCTGAAATTTTTTGCTTTTTCCTGCTCCTCTTAGCATGATAAAGAAGATTCAAAGAGAGTGAGATGCCAGCTCCTTTCATTCAGTCAGTAGCTTCAATCATTTCTGGACGTTTTTCAATGGCAAAAATCAATGAATATTGTAAATGCACAAACAGTAATTTCTCCGCATTGCAAGGTGCAATTCTGAAATTTTTTGCTTTTTCCTGCTCCTCTTAGCATGATAAAGAAGATTCAAAGAGAGTGAGATGCCAGCTCCTTTCATTCAGTCAGTAGCTTCAAACATTTCTGGTATATGAATAACATGATGTTTTTCAATGGCAAAAATCAATGAATATTGTAAAAGCACAAACAGTAATTTCTCCGCATTGCAAGGTGCAATTCTGAAATTTTTTGCTTTTTCCTGCTCCTCTTAGCATGATAAAGAAGATTCAAAGAGAGTGAGATGCCAGCTCCTTTCATTCAGTCAGTAGCTTCAATCATTTCTGGACGTTTTTCAATGGCAAAAATCAATGAATATTGTAAATGCACAAACAGTAATTTCTCCGCATTGCAAGGTGCAATTCTGAAATTTTTTGCTTTTTCCTGCTCCTCTTAGCATGATAAAGAAGATTCAAAGAGAGTGAGATGCCAGCTCCTTTCATTCAGTCAGTAGCTTCAATCATTTCTGGTATATGAATAACATGATGTTTTTCAATGGCAAAAATCAATGAATATTGTAAATGCACAAACAGTAATTTCTCCACATTGCAAGGTGCAATTCTGAAATTTTTTGCTTTTTCCTGCTCCTCTTAGCATGATAAAGAAGATTCAAAGAGAGTGAGATGCCAGCTCCTTTCATTCAGTCAGTAGCTTCAATCTCTTCTGGACGTTTTTCAATGGCAAAAATCAATGAATATTGTAAATGCACAAACAGTAATTTCTCCGCATTGCAAGGTGCAATTCTGAAATTTTTTGCTTTTTCCTGCTCCTCTTAGCATGATAAAGAAGATTCAAAGAGAGCGAGATGCCAGCTCCTTTCATTCAGTCAGTAGCTTCAATCATTTCTGGTATATGAATAACATGATGTTTTTCAATGGCAAAAATCAATGAATATTGTAAATGCACAAACAGTAATTTCTCCGCATTGCAAGGTGCAATTCTGAAATTTTTTGCTTTTTCCTGCTCCTCTTAGCATGATAAAGAAGATTCAAAGAGAGTGAGATGCCAGCTCCTTTCATTCAGTCAGTAGCTTCAATCATTTCTGGACGTTTTTCAATGGCAAAAATCAATGAATATTGTAAATGCACAAACAGTAATTTCTCCGCATTGCAAGGTGCAATTCTGAAATTTTTTGCTTTTTCCTGCTCCTCTTAGCATGATAAAGAAGATTCAAAGAGAGTGAGATGCCAGCTCCTTTCATTCAGTCAGTAGCTTCAAACATTTCTGGTATATGAATAACATGATGTTTTTTAATGGCAAAAATCAATGAATATTGTAAATGCACAAACAGTAATTTCTCCGCATTGCAAGGTGCAATTCTGAAATTTTTTGCTTTTTCCTGCTCCTCTTAGCATGATAAAGAAGATTCAAAGAGAGTGAGATGCCAGCTCCTTTCATTCAGTCAGTAGCTTCAATCATTTCTGGACGTTTTTCAATGGCAAAAATCAATGAATATTGTAAATGCACAAACAGTAATTTCTCCGCATTGCAAGGTGCAATTCTGAAATTTTTTGCTTTTTCCTGCTCCTCTTAGCATGATAAAGAAGATTCAAAGAGAGTGAGATGCCAGCTCCTTTCATTCAGTCAGTAGCTTCAATCATTTCTGGACGTTTTTCAATGGCAAAAATCAATGAATATTGTAAATGCACAAACAGTAATTTCTCCGCATTGCAAGGTGCAATTCTGAAATTTTTTGCTTTTTCCTGCTCCTCTTAGCATGATAAAGAAGATTCAAAGAGAGTGAGATGCCAGCTCCTTTCATTCAGTCAGTAGCTTCAATCATTTCTGGTATATGAATAACATGATGTTTTTCAATGGCAAAAATCAATGAATATTGTAAATGCACAAACAGTAATTTCTCCGCATTGCAAGGTGCAATTCTGAAATTTTTTGCTTTTTCCTGCTTCTCTTAGCATGATAAAGAAGATTCAAAGAGAGTGAGATGCCAGCTCCTTTCATTCAGTCAGCAGCTTCAATCATTTCTGGACATTTTTCAATGGCAAAAATCAATGAATATTGTAAATGCACAAACAGTAATTTCTCCGCATTGCAAGGTGCAATTCTGAAATGTTTTGCTTTTTCCTGCTCCTCTTAGCATGATAAAGAAGATTCAAAGAGAGTGAGATGCCAGCTCCTTTCATTCAGTCAGTAGCTTCAAACATTTCTGGTATATGAATAACATGATGTGTTTCAATGGCAAAAATCAATGAATATTGTAAAAGCATAAACAGTAATTTCTCCGCATTGCAAGGTGCAATTCTGAAATTTTTTGCTTTTTCCTGCTCCTCTTAGCATGATAAAGAAGATTCAAAGAGAGTGAGATGCCAGCTCCTTTCATTCAGTCAGTAGCTTCAATCATTTCTGGACGTTTTTCAATGGCAAAAATCAATGAATATTGTAAATGCACAAACAGTAATTTCTCCGCATTGCAAGGTGCCATTCTGAAATTTTTTGCTTTTTCCTGCTCCTCTTAGCATGATAAAGAAGATTCAAAGAGAGTGAGATTCCAGCTCCTTTCATTCAGTCAGTAGCTTCAATCATTTCTGGTATATGAATAACATGATGTTTTTCAATGGCAAAAATCAATGAATATTGTAAATGCACAAACAGTAATTTCTCCGCATTGCAAGTTGCAATTCTGAAATTTTTTGCTTTTTCCTGCTCCTCTTAGCATGATAAAGAAGATTCAAAGAGAGTGAGATGCCAGCTCCTTTCATTCAGTCAGTAGCTTCAATTATTTCTGGACGTTTTTCAATGGCAAAAATCAATGAATATTGTAAATGCACAAACAGTAATTTCTCCGCATTGCAAGGTGCAATTCTGAAATTTTTTGCTTTTTCCTGCTCCTCTTAGCATGATAAAGAAGATTCAAAGAGAGTGAGATGCCAGCTCCTTTCATTCAGTCAGTTGCTTCAATCATTTCTGGACGTTTTTCAATGGCAAAAATCAGTGAATATTGTAAATGCACAAACAGTAATTTCTCCGCATTGCAAGGTGCAATTCTGAAATTTTTTGCTTTTTCCTGCTCCTCTTAGCATGATAAAGAAGATTCAAAGAGAGTGAGATGCCAGCTCCTTTCATTCAGTCAGTAGCTTCAATCATTTCTGGACGTTTTTCAATGGCAAAAATCAATGAATATTGTAAATGCACAAACAGTAATTTCTCCGCATTGCAAAGTGCAATTCTGAAATTTTTTGCTTTTTCCTGCTCCTCTTTGCATGATAAAGAAGATTCAAAGAGAGTGAGATGCCAGCTCCTTTCATTCAGTCAGTAGCTTCAATCATTTCTGGTATATGAATAACATGATGTTTTTCAATGGCAAAAATCAATGAATATTGTAAATGCACAAACAGTAATTTCTCCGCATTGCAAGGTGCAATTCTGAAATTTTTGGCTTTTTCCTGCTCCTCTTAGCATGATAAAGAAGATTCAAAGAGAGTGAGATGCCAGCTCCTTTCATTCAGTCAGTAGCTTCAATCATTTCTGGATGTTTTTCAATGGCAAAAATCAATGAATATTGTAAATGCACAAACAGTAATTTCTCCGCATTGCAAGGTGCAATTCTGAAATTTCTTGCATTTTCCTGCTCCTCTTAGCATGATAAAGAAGATTCAAAGAGAGTGAGATGCCAGCTCCTTTCATTCAGTCAGTAGCTTCAATCATTTCTGGACGTTTTTCAATGGCAAAAATCAATGAATATTGTAAATGCACAAACAGTAATTTCTCCGCATTGCAAGGTGCAATTCTGAAATTTTTTGCTTTTTCCTGCTCCTCTTAGCATGATAAAGAAGATTCAAAGAGAGTGCGATGCCAGCTCCTTTCATTCAGTCAGTAGCTTCAAACATTTCTGGTATATGAATAACATGATGTTTTTCAATGGCAAAAATCAATGAATATTGTAAATGCACAAACAGTAATTTCTCCGCATTGCAAGGTGCAATTCTGAAATTTTTTGCTTTTTCCTGCTCCTCTTAGCATGATAAAGAAGATTCAAAGAGAGTGAGATGCCAGCTCCTTTCATTCAGTCAGTAGCTTCAATCATTTCTGGTATATGAATAACATGATGTTTTTCAATGGCAAAAATCAATGAATATTGTAAATGCACAAACAGTAATTTCTCCGCATTGCAAGTTGCAATTCTGAAATTTTTTGCTTTTTCCTGCTCCTCTTAGCATGATAAAGAAGATTCAAAGAGAGTGAGATGCCAGCTACTTTCATTCAGTCAGTAGCTTCAATCATTTCTGGACGTTTTTCAATGGCAAAAATCAATGAATATTGTAAATGCACAAACAGTAATTTCTCCGCATTGCAAGGTGCAATTCTGAAATTTTTTGCTTTTTCCTGCTCCTCTTAGCATGATAAAGAAGATTCAAAGAGAGTGAGATGCCAGCTCCTTTCATTCAGTCAGTAGCTTCAATCATTTCTGGACGTTTTTCAATGGCAAAAATCAATGAATATTGTAAATGCACAAACAGTAATTTCTCCGCATTGCAAGGTGCAATTCTGAAATTTTTTGCTTTTTCCTGCTCCTCTTAGCATGATAAAGAAGATTCAAAGAGAGTGAGATGCCAGCTCCTTTCATTCAGTCAGTAGCTTCAAACATTTCTGGTATATGAATAACATGATGTTTTTCAATGGCAAAAATCAATGAATATTGTAAAAGCACAAACAGTAATTTCTCCGCATTGCAAGGTGCAATTCTGAAATTTTTTGCTTTTTCCTGCTCCTCTTAGCATGATAAAGAAGATTCAAAGAGAGTGAGATGCCAGCTCCTTTCATTCAGTCAGTAGCTTCAATCATTTCTGGACGTTTTTCAATGGCAAAAATCAATGAATATTGTAAATGCACAAACAGTAATTTCTCCGCATTGCAAGGTGCAATTCTGAAATTTTTTGCTTTTTCCTGCTCCTCTTAGCATGATAAAGAAGATTCAAAGAGAGTGAGATGCCAGCTCCTTTCATTCAGTCAGTAGCTTCAATCATTTCTGGACGTTTTTCAATGGCAAAAATCAATGAATATTGTAAATGCACAAACAGTAATTTCTCCGCATTGCAAGGTGCAATTCTGAAATTTTTTGCTTTTTCCTGCTCCTCTTAGCATGATAAAGAAGATTCAAAGAGAGTGAGATGCCAGCTCCTTTCATTCAGTCAGTAGCTTCAAACATTTCTGGTATATGAATAACATGATGTTTTTCAATGGCAAAAATCAATGAATATTGTAAAAGCACAAACAGTAATTTCTCCGCATTGCAAGGTGCAATTCTGAAATTTTTTGCTTTTTCCTGCTCCTCTTAGCATGATAAAGAAGATTCAAAGAGAGTGAGATGCCAGCTCCTTTCATTCAGTCAGTAGCTTCAATCATTTCTGGACGTTTTTCAATGGCAAAAATCAATGAATATTGTAAATGCACAAACAGTAATTTCTCCGCATTGCAAGGTGCAATTCTGAAATTTTTTGCTTTTTCCTGCTCCTCTTAGCATGATAAAGAAGATTCAAAGAGAGTGAGATGCCAGCTCCTTTCATTCAGTCAGTAGCTTCAATCATTTCTGGTATATGAATAACATGATGTTTTTCAATGGCAAAAATCAATGAATATTGTAAATGCACAAACAGTAATTTCTCCACATTGCAAGGTGCAATTCTGAAATTTTTTGCTTTTTCCTGCTCCTCTTAGCATGATAAAGAAGATTCAAAGAGAGTGAGATGCCAGCTCCTTTCATTCAGTCAGTAGCTTCAATCATTTCTGGACGTTTTTCAATGGCAAAAATCAATGAATATTGTAAATGCACAAACAGTAATTTCTCCGCATTGCAAGGTGCAATTCTGAAATTTTTTGCTTTTTCCTGCTCCTCTTAGCATGATAAAGAAGATTCAAAGAGAGCGAGATGCCAGCTCCTTTCATTCAGTCAGTAGCTTCAATCATTTCTGGTATATGAATAACATGATGTTTTTCAATGGCAAAAATCAATGAATATTGTAAATGCACAAACAGTAATTTCTCCGCATTGCAAGGTGCAATTCTGAAATTTTTTGCTTTTTCCTGCTCCTCTTAGCATGATAAAGAAGATTCAAAGAGAGTGAGATGCCAGCTCCTTTCATTCAGTCAGTAGCTTCAATCATTTCTGGACGTTTTTCAATGGCAAAAATCAATGAATATTGTAAATGCACAAACAGTAATTTCTCCGCATTGCAAGGTGCAATTCTGAAATTTTTTGCTTTTTCCTGCTCCTCTTAGCATGATAAAGAAGATTCAAAGAGAGTGAGATGCCAGCTCCTTTCATTCAGTCAGTAGCTTCAAACATTTCTGGTATATGAATAACATGATGTTTTTCAATGGCAAAAATCAATGAATATTGTAAATGCACAAACAGTAATTTCTCCGCATTGCAAGGTGCAATTCTGAAATTTTTTGCTTTTTCCTGCTCCTCTTAGCATGATAAAGAAGATTCAAAGAGAGTGAGATGCCAGCTCCTTTCATTCAGTCAGTAGCTTCAATCATTTCTGGACGTTTTTCAATGGCAAAAATCAATGAATATTGTAAATGCACAAACAGTAATTTCTCCGCATTGCAAGGTGCAATTCTGAAATTTTTTGCTTTTTCCTGCTCCTCTTAGCATGATAAAGAAGATTCAAAGAGAGTGAGATGCCAGCTCCTTTCATTCAGTCAGTAGCTTCAATCATTTCTGGACGTTTTTCAATGGCAAAAATCAATGAATATTGTAAATGCACAAACAGTAATTTCTCCGCATTGCAAGGTGCAATTCTGAAATTTTTTGCTTTTTCCTGCTCCTCTTAGCATGATAAAGAAGATTCAAAGAGAGTGAGATGCCAGCTCCTTTCATTCAGTCAGTAGCTTCAATCATTTCTGGTATATGAATAACATGATGTTTTTCAATGGCAAAAATCAATGAATATTGTAAATGCACAAACAGTAATTTCTCCGCATTGCAAGGTGCAATTCTGAAATTTTTTGCTTTTTCCTGCTCCTCTTAGCATGATAAAGAAGATTCAAAGAGAGTGAGATGCCAGCTCCTTTCATTCAGTCAGCAGCTTCAATCATTTCTGGACATTTTTCAATGGCAAAAATCAATGAATATTGTAAATGCACAAACAGTAATTTCTCCGCATTGCAAGGTGCAATTCTGAAATTTTTTGCTTTTTCCTGCTCCTCTTAGCATGATAAAGAAGATTCAAAGAGAGTGAGATGCCAGCTCCTTTCATTCAGTCAGTAGCTTCAAACATTTCTGGTATATGAATAACATGATGTTTTTCAATGGCAAAAATCAATGAATATTGTAAAAGCACAAACAGTAATTTCTCCGCATTGCAAGGTGCAATTCTGAAATTTTTTGCTTTTTCCTGCTCCTCTTAGCATGATAAAGAAGATTCAAAGAGAGTGAGATGCCAGCTCCTTTCATTCAGTCAGTAGCTTCAATCATTTCTGGACGTTTTTCAATGGCAAAAATCAATGAATATTGTAAATGCACAAACAGTAATTTCTCCGCATTGCAAGGTGCAATTCTGAAATTTTTTGCTTTTTCCTGCTCCTCTTAGCATGATAAAGAAGATTCAAAGAGAGTGAGATGCCAGCTCCTTTCATTCAGTCAGTAGCTTCAATCATTTCTGGTATATGAATAACATGATGTTTTTCAATGGCAAAAATCAATGAATATTGTAAATGCACAAACAGTAATTTCTCCGCATTGCAAGGTGCAATTCTGAAATTTTTTGCTTTTTCCTGCTCCTCTTAGCATGATAAAGAAGATTCAAAGAGAGTGAGATGCCAGCTCCTTTCATTCAGTCAGTTGTTTCAATCATTTCTGGACGTTTTTCAATGGCAAAAATCAGTGAATATTGTAAATGCACAAACAGTAATTTCTCCGCATTGCAAGGTGCAATTCTGAAATTTTTTGCTTTTTCCTGCTCCTCTTAGCATGATAAAGAAGATTCAAAGAGAGTGAGATGCCAGCTCCTTTCATTCAGTCAGTAGCTTCAATCATTTCTGGACGTTTTTCAATGGCAAAAATCAATGAATATTGTAAATGCACAAACAGTAATTTCTCCGCATTGCAAGGTGCAATTCTGAAATTTTTTGCTTTTTCCTGCTCCTCTTTGCATGATAAAGAAGATTCAAAGAGAGTGAGATGCCAGCTCCTTTCATTCAGTCAGTAGCTTCAATCATTTCTGGTATATGAATAACATGATGTTTTTCAATGGCAAAAATCAATGAATATTGTAAATGCACAAACAGTAATTTCTCCGCATTGCAAGGTGCAATTCTGAAATTTTTGGCTTTTTCCTGCTCCTCTTAGCATGATAAAGAAGATTCAAAGAGAGTGAGATGCCAGCTCCTTTCATTCAGTCAGTAGCTTCAATCATTTCTGGATGTTTTTCAATGGCAAAAATCAATGAATATTGTAAATGCACAAACAGTAATTTCTCCGCATTGCAAGGTGCTATTCTGAAATTTCTTGCATTTTCCTGCTCCTCTTAGCATGATAAAGAAGATTCAAAGAGAGTGAGATGCCAGCTCCTTTCATTCAGTCAGTAGCTTCAATCATTTCTGGACGTTTTTCAATGGCAAAAATCAATGAATATTGTAAATGCACAAACAGTAATTTCTCCGCATTGCAAGGTGCAATTCTGAAATTTTTTGCTTTTTCCTGCTCCTCTTAGCATGATAAAGAAGATTCAAAGAGAGTGAGATGCCAGCTCCTTTCATTCAGTCAGTAGCTTCAAACATTTCTGGTATATGAATAACATGATGTTTTTCAATGGCAAAAATCAATGAATATTGTAAATGCACAAACAGTAATTTCTCCGCATTGCAAGGTGCAATTCTGAAATTTTTTGCTTTTTCCTGCTCCTCTTAGCATGATAAAGAAGATTCAAAGAGAGTGAGATGCCAGCTCCTTTCATTCAGTCAGTAGCTTCAATCATTTCTGGACGTTTTTCAATGGCAAAAATCAATGAATATTGTAAATGCACAAACAGTAATTTCTCCGCATTGCAAGGTGCAATTCTGAAATTTTTTGCTTTTTCCTGCTCCTCTTAGCATGATAAAGAAGATTCAAAGAGAGTGAGATGCCAGCTTCTTTCATTCAGTCAGTAGCTTCAAACATTTCTGGGATATGAATAACATGATGTTTTTCAATGGCAAAAATTAATGAATATTGTAAATGCACAAACAGTAATTTCTCCGCATTGCAAGGTGCAATTCTGAAATTTTTTGCTTTTTCCTGCTCCTCTTAGCATGATAAAGAAGATTCAAAGAGAGTGAGATGCCAGCTCCTTTCATTCAGTCAGTAGCTTCAATCATTTCTGGACGTTTTTCAATGGCAAAAATCAATGAATATTGTAAATGCACAAACAGTAATTTCTCCGCATTGCAAGGTGCAATTCTGAAATTTTTTGCTTTTTCCTGCTCCTCTTAGCATGATAAAGAAGATTCAAAGAGAGTGAGATGCCAGCTCCTTTCATTCAGTCAGTAGCTTCAATCATTTCTGGACGTTTTTCAATGGCAAAAATCAATGAATATTGTAAATGCACAAACAGTAATTTCTCCGCATTGCAAGGTGCAATTCTGAAATTTTTTGCTTTTTCCTGCTCCTCTTAGCATGATAAAGAAGATTCAAAGAGAGTGAGATGCCAGCTCCTTTCATTCAGTCAGTAGCTTCAATCATTTCTGGTATATGAATAACATGATGTTTTTCAATGGCAAAAATCAATGAATATTGTAAATGCACAAACAGTAATTTCTCCGCATTGCAAGTTGCAATTCTGAAATTTTTTGCTTTTTCCTGCTCCTCTTAGCATGATAAAGAAGATTCAAAGAGAGTGAGATTCCAGCTCCTTTCATTCAGTCAGTAGCTTCAATCATTTCTGGACGTTTTTCAATGGCAAAAATCAATGAATATTGTAAATGCACAAACAGTAATTTCTCCGCATTGCAAGGTGCAATTCTGAAATTTTTTGCTTTTTCCTGCTCCTCTTAGCATGATAAAGAAGATTCAAAGAGAGTGAGATGCCAGCTCCTTTCATTCAGTCAGTAGCTTCAATCATTTCTGGACGTTTTTCAATGGCAAAAATCAATGAATATTGTAAATGCACAAACAGTAATTTCTCCGCATTGCAAGATGCAATTCTGAAATTTTTTGCTTTTTCCTGCTCCTCTTAGCATGATAAAAAAGATTCAAAGAGAGTGAGATGCCAGCTCCTTTCATTCAGTCAGTAGCTTCAATCATTTCTGGACGTTTTTCAATGGCAAAAATCAATGAATATTGTAAATGCACAAACAGTAATTTCTCCGCATTGCAAGGTGCAATTCTGAAATTTTTTGCTTTTTCCTGCTCCTCTTAGCATGATAAAGAAGATTCAAAGAGAGTGAGATGCCAGCTCCTTTCATTCAGTCAGTAGCTTCAATCATTTCTGGTATATGAATAACATGATGTTTTTCAATGGCAAAAATCAATGAATATTGTAAATGCACAAACAGTAATTTCTCCGCATTGCAAGGTGCAATTCTGAAATTTTTTGCTTTTTCCTGCTCCTCTTAGCATGATAAAGAAGATTCAAAGAGAGTGAGATGCCAGCTCCTTTCATTCAGTCAGTAGCTTCAATCATTTCTGGACGTTTTTCAATGGCAAAAATCAATGAATATTGTAAATGCACAAACAGTAATTTCTCCGCATTGCAAGGTGCAATTCTGAAATTTTTTGCTTTTTCCTGCTCCTCTTAGCATGATAAAGAAGATTCAAAGAGAGTGAGATGCCAGCTCCTTTCATTCAGTCAGTAGCTTCAGTCATTTCTGGACGTTTTTCAATGGCAAAAATCAATGAATATTGTAAATGCACAAACAGTAATTTCTCCGCATTGCAAGGTGCAATTCTGAAATTTTTTGCTTTTTCCTGCTCCTCTTAGCATGATAAAGAAGATTCAAAGAGAGTGAGATGCCAGCTCCTTTCATTCAGTCAGTAGCTTCAAACATTTCTGGTATAAACATTTCTGGACGTTTTTCAATGGCAAAAATCAATGAATATTGTAAATGCACAAACAGTAATATCTCCACATTGCAAGGTGCAATTCTGAAATTTTTTGCTTTTTCCTGCTAATCCTAGCATGATAAAGAAGATTCAAATAGAGTGAGATGCCAGCTCCTTTCATTCAGTCAGTAGCTTCAAACATTTCTGGACGTTTTTCAATGGCAAAATTCAATGAATATTGTAAATGCACAAACAGTAATATCTCCACATTGCCAGGTGCAATTCTGAAATTTTTTGCTTTTTCCTGCTAATCCTAGCATGATAAAGAAGATTCAAAGAGAGTGAGATGCCAGCTCCTTTCATTCAGTCAGTAGCTTCAATCATTTCTGGACGTTTTTCAATGGCAAAAATCAATGAATATTGTAAATGCACAAACAGTAATTTCTCCGCATTGCAAGGTGCAATTCTGAAATTTTTTGCTTTTTCCTGCTCCTCTTAGCATGATAAAGAAGATTCAAAGAGAGTGAGATGCCAGCTCCTTTCATTCAGTCAGTAGCTTCAATCATTTCTGGACGTTTTTCAATGGCAAAAATCAATGAATATTGTAAATGCACAAACAGTAATTTCTCCGCATTGCAAGGTGCAATTCTGAAATTTTTTGCTTTTTCCTGCTCCTCTTAGCATGATAAAGAAGATTCAAAGAGAGTGAGATGCCAGCTCCTTTCATTCAGTCAGTAGCTTCAATCATTTCTGGTATATGAATAACATGATGTTTTTCAATGGCAAAAATCAATGAATATTGTAAATGCACAAACAGTAATTTCTCCGCATTGCAAGGTGCAATTCTGAAATTTTTTGCTTTTTCCTGCTCCTCTTAGCATGATAAAGAAGATTCAAAGAGAGTGAGATGCCAGCTCCTTTCATTCAGTCAGTAGCTTCAATCATTTCTGGACGTTTTTCAATGGCAAAAATCAATGAATATTGTAAATGCACAAACAGTAATTTCTCCGCATTGCAAGATGCAATTCTGAAATTTTTTGCTTTTTCCTGCTCCTCTTAGCATGATAAAGAAGATTCAAAGAGAGTGAGATGCCAGCTCCTTTCATTCAGTCAGTAGCTTCAGTCATTTCTGGACGTTTTTCAATGCAAAAATCAATGAATATTGTAAATGCACAAACAGTAATTTCTCCGCATTGCAAGGTGCAATTCTGAATTTTTTTGCTTTTTCCTGCTCCTCAGCATGATAAAGAAGATTCAAAGAGAGTGAGATGCCAGCTCCTTTCATTCAGTCAGTAGCTTTAATCATTTCTGGTATATGAATAACATGATGTTTTTCAATGGCAAAAATCAATGAATATTGTAAATGCACAAACAGTAATTTCTCCGCATTGCAAGGTGCAATTCTGAAATTTTTTGCTTTTTCCTGCTCCTCTTAGCATGATAAAGAAGATTCAAAGAGAGTGAGATGCCAGCTCCTTTCATTCAGTCAGTAGCTTCAATCATTTCTGGATGTTTTTCAATGGCAAAAATCAATGAATATTGTAAATGCACAAACAGTAATTTCTCCGCATTGCAAGGTGCAATTCTGAAATTTCTTGCATTTTCCTGCTCCTCTTAGCATGATAAAGAAGATTCAAAGAGAATGAGATGCCAGCTCCTTTCATTCAGTCAGTAGCTTCAATCATTTCTGGACGTTTTTCAATGGCAAAAATCAATGAATATTGTAAATGCACAAACAGTAATTTCTCCGCATTGCAAGGTGCAATTCTGAAATTTTTTGCTTTTTCCTGCTCCTCTTAGCATGATAAAGAAGATTCAAAGAGAGTGAGATGCCAGCTCCTTTCATTCAGTCAGTAGCTTCAAACATTTCTGGTATATGAATAACATGATGTTTTTCAATGGCAAAAATCAATGAATATTGTAAATGCACAAACAGTAATTTCTCCGCATTGCAAGGTGCAATTCTGAAATTTTTTGCTTTTTCCTGCTCCTCTTAGCATGATAAAGAAGATTCAAAGAGAGTGAGATGCCAGCTCCTTTCATTCAGTCAGTAGCTTCAATCATTTCTGGACGTTTTTCAATGGCAAAAATCAATGAATATTGTAAATGCACAAACAGTAATTTCTCCGCATTGCAAGGTGCAATTCTGAAATTTTTTGCTTTTTCCTGCTCCTCTTAGCATGATAAAGAAGATTCAAAGAGAGTGAGATGCCAGCTTCTTTCATTCAGTCAGTAGCTTCAAACATTTCTGGGATATGATTAACATGATGTTTTTCAATGGCAAAAATTAATGAATATTGTAAATGCACAAACAGTAATTTCTCCGCATTGCAAGGTGCAATTCTGAAATTTTTTGCTTTTTCCTGCTCCTCTTAGCATGATAAAGAAGATTCAAAGAGAGTGAGATACCAGCTCCTTTCATTCAGTCAGTAGCTTCAATCATTTCTGGACGTTTTTCAATGGCAAAAATCAATGAATATTGTAAATGCACAAACAGTAATTTCTCCGCATTGCAAGGTGCAATTCTGAAATTTTTTGCTTTTTCCTGCTCCTCTTAGCATGATAAAGAAGATTCAAAGAGAGTGAGATGCCAGCTCCTTTCATTCAGTCAGTAGCTTCAATCATTTCTGGACGTTTTTCAATGGCAAAAATCAATGAATATTGTAAATGCACAAACAGTAATTTCTCCGCATTGCAAGGTGCAATTCTGAAATTTTTTGCTTTTTCCTGCTCCTCTTAGCATGATAAAGAAGATTCAAAGAGAGTGAGATGCCAGCTCCTTTCATTCAGTCAGTAGCTTCAATCATTTCTGGTATATGAATAACATGATGTTTTTCAATGGCAAAAATCAATGAATATTGTAAATGCACAAACAGTAATTTCTCCGCATTGCAAGGTGCAATTCTGAAATTTTTTGCTTTTTCCTGCTCCTCTTAGCATGATAAAGAAGATTCAAAGAGAGTGAGATGCCAGCTCCTTTCATTCAGTCAGCAGCTTCAATCATTTCTGGACATTTTTCAATGGCAAAAATCAATGAATATTGTAAATGCACAAACAGTAATTTCTCCGCATTGCAAGGTGCAATTCTGAAATGTTTTGCTTTTTCCTGCTCCTCTTAGCATGATAAAGAAGATTCAAAGAGAGTGAGATGCCAGCTCCTTTCATTCAGTCAGTAGCTTCAAACATTTCTGGTATATGAATAACATGATGTGTTTCAATGGCAAAAATCAATGAATATTGTAAATGCACAAACAGTAATTTCTCCGCATTGCAAGGTGCAATTCTGAAATTTTTTGCTTTTTCCTGCTCCTCTTAGCATTATAAAGAAGATTCAAAGAGAGTGAGATGCCAGCTCCTTTCATTCAGTCAGTAGCTTCAATCATTTCTGGACGTTTTTCAATGGCAAAAATCAATGAATATTGTAAATGCACAAACAGTAATTTCTCCGCATTGCAAGGTGCAATTCTGAAATTTTTTGCTTTTTCCTGCTCCTCTTAGCATGATAAAGAAGATTCAAAGAGAGTGAGATGCCAGCTCCTTTCATTCAGTCAGTAGCTACAAACATTTCTGGTATATGAATAACATGATGTTTTTCAATGGCAAAAATCAATGAATATTGTAAATGCACAAACAGTAATTTCTCCGCATTGCAAGGTGCAATTCTGAAATTTTTTGCTTTTTCCTGCTCCTCTTAGCATGATAAAGAAGATTCAAAGAGAGTGAGATGCCAGCTCCTTTCATTCAGTCAGTAGCTTCAATCATTTCTGGACGTTTTTCAATGGCAAAAATCAATGAATATTGTAAATGCACAAACAGTAATTTCTCCGCATTGCAAGGTGCAATTCTGAAATTTTTTGCTTTTTCCTGCTCCTCTTAGCATGATAAAGAAGATTCAAAGAGATTGAGATGCCAGCTCCTTTCATTCAGTCAGTAGCTTCAATCATTTCTGGACGTTTTTCAATGGCAAAAATCAATGAATATTGTAAATGCTCAAACAGTAATTTCTCCGCATTGCAAGGTGCAATTCTGAAATTTTTTGCTTTTTCCTGCTCCTCTTAGCATGACAAAGAAGATTCAAAGAGAGTAAGATGCCAGCTCCTTTCATTCAGTCAGTAGCTTCAATCATTTCTGGTATATGAATAACATGATGTTTTTCAATGGCAAAAATCAATGAATATTGTAAATGCACAAACAGTAATTTCTCCGCATTGCAAGGTGCAATTCTGAAATTTTTTGCTTTTTCCTGCTCCTCTTAGCATGATAAAGAAGATTCAAAGAGAGTGAGATGCCAGCTCCTTTCATTCAGTCAGTAGCTTCAATCATTTCTGGACGTTTTTCAATGGCAAAAATCAATGAATATTGTAAATGCACAAACAGTAATTTCTCCGCATTGCAAGGTGCAATTCTGAAATTTTTTGCTTTTTCCTGCTCCTCTTAGCATGATAAAGAAGATTCAAAGAGAGTGAGATGCCAGCTCCTTTCATTCAGTCAGTAGCTTCAATCATTTCTGGACGTTTTTCAATGGCAAAAATCAATGAATATTGTAAATGCACAAACAGTAATTTCTCCGCATTGCAAGGTGCAATTCTGAAATTTTTTGCTTTTTCCTGCTCCTCTTAGCATGATAAAGAAGATTCAAAGAGAGTGAGATGCCAGCTCCTTTCATTCAGTCAGTAGCTTCAAACATTTCTGGTATATGAATAACATGATGTTTTTCAATGGCAAAAATCAATGAATATTGTAAAAGCACAAACAGTAATTTCTCCGCATTGCAAGGTGCAATTCTGAAATTTTTTGCTTTTTCCTGCTCCTCTTAGCATGATAAAGAAGATTCAAAGAGAGTGAGATGCCAGCTCCTTTCATTCAGTCAGTAGCTTCAATCATTTCTGGACGTTTTTCAATGGCAAAAATCAATGAATATTGTAAATGCACAAACAGTAATTTCTCCGCATTGCAAGGTGCAATTCTGAAATTTTTTGCTTTTTCCTGCTCCTCTTAGCATGATAAAGAAGATTCAAAGAGAGTGAGATGCCAGCTCCTTTCATTCAGTCAGTAGCTTCAATCATTTCTGGTATATGAATAACATGATGTTTTTCAATGGCAAAAATCAATGAATATTGTAAATGCACAAACAGTAATTTCTCCGCATTGCAAGTTGCAATTCTGAAATTTTTTGCTTTTTCCTGCTCCTCTTAGCATGATAAAGAAGATTCAAAGAGAGTGAGATGCCAGCTCCTTTCATTCAGTCAGTAGCTTCAATCATTTCTGGACGTTTTTCAATGGCAAAAATCAATGAATATTGTAAATGCACAAACAGTAATTTCTCCGCATTGCAAGGTGCAATTCTGAAATTTTTTGCTTTTTCCTGCTCCTCTTAGCATGATAAAGAAGATTCAAAGAGAGTGAGATGCCAGCTCCTTTCATTCAGTCAGTAGCTTCAATCATTTCTGGACGTTTTTCAATGGCAAAAATCAATGAATATTGTAAATGCACAAACAGTAATTTCTCCGCATTGCAAGGTGCAATTCTGAAATTTTTTCCTTTTTCCTGCTCCTCTTAGCATGATAAAGAAGATTCAAAGAGAGTGAGATGCCAGCTCCTTTCATTCAGTCAGTAGCTTCAAACATTTCTGGTATATGAATAACATGATGTTTTTCAATGGCAAAAATCAATGAATATTGTAAAAGCACAAACAGTAATTTCTCCGCATTGCAAGGTGCAATTCTGAAATTTTTTGCTTTTTCCTGCTCCTCTTAGCATGATAAAGAAGATTCAAAGAGAGTGAGATGCCAGCTCCTTTCATTCAGTCAGTAGCTTCAATCATTTCTGGACGTTTTTCAATGGCAAAAATCAATGAATATTGTAAATGCACAAACAGTAATTTCTCCGCATTGCAAGGTGCAATTCTGAAATTTTTTGCTTTTTCCTGCTCCTCTTAGCATGATAAAGAAGATTCAAAGAGAGTGAGATGCCAGCTCCTTTCATTCAGTCAGTAGCTTCAATCATTTCTGGTATATGAATAACATGATGTTTTTCAATGGCAAAAATCAATGAATATTGTAAATGCACAAACAGTAATTTCTCCGCATTGCAAGGTGCAATTCTGAAATTTTTTGCTTTTTCCTGCTCCTCTTAGCATGATAAAGAAGATTCAAAGAGAGTGAGATGCCAGCTCCTTTCATTCAGTCAGTAGCTTCAATCATTTCTGGACGTTTTTCAATGGCAAAAATCAATGAATATTGTAAATGCACAAACAGTAATTTCTCCGCATTGCAAGGTGCAATTCTGAAATTTTTTGCTTTTTCCTGCTCCTCTTAGCATGATAAAGAAGATTCAAAGAGAGTGAGATGCCAGCTCCTTTCATTCAGTCAGTAGCTTCAATCATTTCTGGACGTTTTTCAATGGCAAAAATCAATGAATATTGTAAATGCACAAACAGTAATTTCTCCGCATTGCAAGGTGCAATTCTGAAATTTTTTGCTTTTTCCTGCTCCTCTTAGCATGATAAAGAAGATTCAAAGAGAGTGAGATGCCAGCTCCTTTCATTCAGTCAGTAGCTTCAAACATTTCTGGTATATGAATAACATGATGTTTTTCAATGGCAAAAATCAATGAATATTGTAAAAGCACAAACAGTAATTTCTCCGCATTGCAAGGTGCAATTCTGAAATTTTTTGCTTTTTCCTGCTCCTCTTAGCATGATAAAGAAGATTCAAAGAGAGTGAGATGCCAGCTCCTTTCATTCAGTCAGTAGCTTCAATCATTTCTGGACGTTTTTCAATGGCAAAAATCAATGAATATTGTAAATGCACAAACAGTAATTTCTCCGCATTGCAAGGTGCAATTCTGAAATTTTTTGCTTTTTCCTGCTCCTCTTAGCATGATAAAGAAGATTCAAAGAGAGTGAGATGCCAGCTCCTTTCATTCAGTCAGTAGCTTCAATCATTTCTGGTATATGAATAACATGATGTTTTTCAATGGCAAAAATCAATGAATATTGTAAATGCACAAACAGTAATTTCTCCGCATTGCAAGTTGCAATTCTGAAATTTTTTGCTTTTTCCTGCTCCTCTTAGCATGATAAAGAAGATTCAAAGAGAGTGAGATGCCAGCTCCTTTCATTCAGTCAGTAGCTTCAATCATTTCTGGACGTTTTTCAATGGCAAAAATCAATGAATATTGTAAATGCACAAACAGTAATTTCTCCGCATTGCAAGGTGCAATTCTGAAATTTTTTGCTTTTTCCTGCTCCTCTTAGCATGATAAAGAAGATTCAAAGAGAGTGAGATGCCAGCTCCTTTCATTCAGTCAGTAGCTTCAATCATTTCTGGACGTTTTTCAATGGCAAAAATCAATGAATATTGTAAATGCACAAACAGTAATTTCTCCGCATTGCAAGGTGCAATTCTGAAATTTTTTCCTTTTTCCTGCTCCTCTTAGCATGATAAAGAAGATTCAAAGAGAGTGAGATGCCAGCTCCTTTCATTCAGTCAGTAGCTTCAAACATTTCTGGTATATGAATAACATGATGTTTTTCAATGGCAAAAATCAATGAATATTGTAAAAGCACAAACAGTAATTTCTCCGCATTGCAAGGTGCAATTCTGAAATTTTTTGCTTTTTCCTGCTCCTCTTAGCATGATAAAGAAGATTCAAAGAGAGTGAGATGCCAGCTCCTTTCATTCAGTCAGTAGCTTCAATCATTTCTGGACGTTTTTCAATGGCAAAAATCAATGAATATTGTAAATGCACAAACAGTAATTTCTCCGCATTGCAAGGTGCAATTCTGAAATTTTTTGCTTTTTCCTGCTCCTCTTAGCATGATAAAGAAGATTCAAAGAGAGTGAGATGCCAGCTCCTTTCATTCAGTCAGTAGCTTCAATCATTTCTGGTATATGAATAACATGATGTTTTTCAATGGCAAAAATCAATGAATATTGTAAATGCACAAACAGTAATTTCTCCGCATTGCAAGTTGCAATTCTGAAATTTTTTGCTTTTTCCTGCTCCTCTTAGCATGATAAAGAAGATTCAAAGAGAGTGAGATGCCAGCTCCTTTCATTCAGTCAGTAGCTTCAATCATTTCTGGACGTTTTTCAATGGCAAAAATCAATGAATATTGTAAATGCACAAACAGTAATTTCTCCGCATTGCAAGGTGCAATTCTGAAATTTTTTCCTTTTTCCTGCTCCTCTTAGCATGATAAAGAAGATTCAAAGAGAGTGAGATGCCAGCTCCTTTCATTCAGTCAGTAGCTTCAAACATTTCTGGTATATGAATAACATGATGTTTTTCAATGGCAAAAATCAATGAATATTGTAAAAGCACAAACAGTAATTTCTCCGCATTGCAAGGTGCAATTCTGAAATTTTTTGCTTTTTCCTGCTCCTCTTAGCATGATAAAGAAGATTCAAAGAGAGTGAGATGCCAGCTCCTTTCATTCAGTCAGTAGCTTCAATCATTTCTGGACGTTTTTCAATGGCAAAAATCAATGAATATTGTAAATGCACAAACAGTAATTTCTCCGCATTGCAAGGTGCAATTCTGAAATTTTTTGCTTTTTCCTGCTCCTCTTAGCATGATAAAGAAGATTCAAAGAGAGTGAGATGCCAGCTCCTTTCATTCAGTCAGTAGCTTCAATCATTTCTGGTATATGAATAACATGATGTTTTTCAATGGCAAAAATCAATGAATATTGTAAATGCACAAACAGTAATTTCTCCGCATTGCAAGGTGCAATTCTGAAATTTTTTGCTTTTTCCTGCTCCTCTTAGCATGATAAAGAAGATTCAAAGAGAGTGAGATGCCAGCTCCTTTCATTCAGTCAGTAGCTTCAATCATTTCTGGACGTTTTTCAATGGCAAAAATCAATGAATATTGTAAATGCACAAACAGTAATTTCTCCGCATTGCAAGGTGCAATTCTGAAATTTTTTGCTTTTTCCTGCTCCTCTTAGCATGATAAAGAAGATTCAAAGAGAGTGAGATGCCAGCTCCTTTCATTCAGTCAGTAGCTTCAATCATTTCTGGACGTTTTTCAATGGCAAAAATCAATGAATATTGTAAATGCACAAACAGTAATTTCTCCGCATTGCAAGGTGCAATTCTGAAATTTTTTGCTTTTTCCTGCTCCTCTTAGCATGATAAAGAAGATTCAAAGAGAGTGAGATGCCAGCTCCTTTCATTCAGTCAGTAGCTTCAAACATTTCTGGTATATGAATAACATGATGTTTTTCAATGGCAAAAATCAATGAATATTGTAAAAGCACAAACAGTAATTTCTCCGCATTGCAAGGTGCAATTCTGAAATTTTTTGCTTTTTCCTGCTCCTCTTAGCATGATAAAGAAGATTCAAAGAGAGTGAGATGCCAGCTCCTTTCATTCAGTCAGTAGCTTCAATCATTTCTGGACGTTTTTCAATGGCAAAAATCAATGAATATTGTAAATGCACAAACAGTAATTTCTCCGCATTGCAAGGTGCAATTCTGAAATTTTTTGCTTTTTCCTGCTCCTCTTAGCATGATAAAGAAGATTCAAAGAGAGTGAGATGCCAGCTCCTTTCATTCAGTCAGTAGCTTCAATCATTTCTGGTATATGAATAACATGATGTTTTTCAATGGCAAAAATCAATGAATATTGTAAATGCACAAACAGTAATTTCTCCGCATTGCAAGTTGCAATTCTGAAATTTTTTGCTTTTTCCTGCTCCTCTTAGCATGATAAAGAAGATTCAAAGAGAGTGAGATGCCAGCTCCTTTCATTCAGTCAGTAGCTTCAATCATTTCTGGACGTTTTTCAATGGCAAAAATCAATGAATATTGTAAATGCACAAACAGTAATTTCTCCGCATTGCAAGGTGCAATTCTGAAATTTTTTGCTTTTTCCTGCTCCTCTTAGCATGATAAAGAAGATTCAAAGAGAGTGAGATGCCAGCTCCTTTCATTCAGTCAGTAGCTTCAATCATTTCTGGACGTTTTTCAATGGCAAAAATCAATGAATATTGTAAATGCACAAACAGTAATTTCTCCGCATTGCAAGGTGCAATTCTGAAATTTTTTCCTTTTTCCTGCTCCTCTTAGCATGATAAAGAAGATTCAAAGAGAGTGAGATGCCAGCTCCTTTCATTCAGTCAGTAGCTTCAAACATTTCTGGTATATGAATAACATGATGTTTTTCAATGGCAAAAATCAATGAATATTGTAAAAGCACAAACAGTAATTTCTCCGCATTGCAAGGTGCAATTCTGAAATTTTTTGCTTTTTCCTGCTCCTCTTAGCATGATAAAGAAGATTCAAAGAGAGTGAGATGCCAGCTCCTTTCATTCAGTCAGTAGCTTCAATCATTTCTGGACGTTTTTCAATGGCAAAAATCAATGAATATTGTAAATGCACAAACAGTAATTTCTCCGCATTGCAAGGTGCAATTCTGAAATTTTTTGCTTTTTCCTGCTCCTCTTAGCATGATAAAGAAGATTCAAAGAGAGTGAGATGCCAGCTCCTTTCATTCAGTCAGTAGCTTCAATCATTTCTGGTATATGAATAACATGATGTTTTTCAATGGCAAAAATCAATGAATATTGTAAATGCACAAACAGTAATTTCTCCACATTGCAAGGTGCAATTCTGAAATTTTTTGCTTTTTCCTGCTCCTCTTAGCATGATAAAGAAGATTCAAAGAGAGTGAGATGCCAGCTCCTTTCATTCAGTCAGTAGCTTCAATCATTTCTGGACGTTTTTCAATGGCAAAAATCAATGAATATTGTAAATGCACAAACAGTAATTTCTCCGCATTGCAAGGTGCAATTCTGAAATTTTTTGCTTTTTCCTGCTCCTCTTAGCATGATAAAGAAGATTCAAAGAGAGCGAGATGCCAGCTCCTTTCATTCAGTCAGTAGCTTCAATCATTTCTGGTATATGAATAACATGATGTTTTTCAATGGCAAAAATCAATGAATATTGTAAATGCACAAACAGTAATTTCTCCTTATTGCAAGGTGCAATTCTGAAATTTTTTGCTTTTTCCTGCTCCTCTTAGCATGATAAAGAAGATTCAAAGAGAGTGAGATGCCAGCTCCTTTCATTCAGTCAGTAGCTTCAATCATTTCTGGACGTTTTTCAATGGCAAAAATCAATGAATATTGTAAATGCACAAACAGTAATTTCTCCGCATTGCAAGGTGCAATTCTGAAATTTTTTGCTTTTTCCTGCTCCTCTTAGCATGATAAAGAAGATTCAAAGAGAGTGAGATGCCAGCTCCTTTCATTCAGTCAGTAGCTTCAATCATTTCTGGACGTTTTTCAATGGCAAAAATCAATGAATATTGTAAATGCACAAACAGTAATTTCTCCGCATTGCAAGGTGCAATTCTGAAATTTTTTGCTTTTTCCTGCTCCTCTTAGCATGATAAAGAAGATTCAAAGAGAGTGAGATGCCAGCTCCTTTCATTCAGTCAGTAGCTTCAAACATTTCTGGTATATGAATAACATGATGTTTTTCAATGGCAAAAATCAATGAATATTGTAAAAGCACAAACAGTAATTTCTCCGCATTGCAAGGTGCAATTCTGAAATTTTTTGCTTTTTCCTGCTCCTCTTAGCATGATAAAGAAGATTCAAAGAGAGTGAGATGCCAGCTCCTTTCATTCAGTCAGTAGCTTCAATCATTTCTGGACGTTTTTCAATGGCAAAAATCAATGAATATTGTAAATGCACAAACAGTAATTTCTCCGCATTGCAAGGTGCAATTCTGAAATTTTTTGCTTTTTCCTGCTCCTCTTAGCATGATAAAGAAGATTCAAAGAGAGTGAGATGCCAGCTCCTTTCATTCAGTCAGTAGCTTCAATCATTTCTGGTATATGAATAACATGATGTTTTTCAATGGCAAAAATCAATGAATATTGTAAATGCACAAACAGTAATTTCTCCGCATTGCAAGTTGCAATTCTGAAATTTTTTGCTTTTTCCTGCTCCTCTTAGCATGATAAAGAAGATTCAAAGAGAGTGAGATGCCAGCTCCTTTCATTCAGTCAGTAGCTTCAATCATTTCTGGACGTTTTTCAATGGCAAAAATCAATGAATATTGTAAATGCACAAACAGTAATTTCTCCGCATTGCAAGGTGCAATTCTGAAATTTTTTGCTTTTTCCTGCTCCTCTTAGCATGATAAAGAAGATTCAAAGAGAGTGAGATGCCAGCTCCTTTCATTCAGTCAGTAGCTTCAAACATTTCTGGTATATGAATAACATGATGTTTTTCAATGGCAAAAATCAATGAATATTGTAAAAGCACAAACAGTAATTTCTCCGCATTGCAAGGTGCAATTCTGAAATTTTTTGCTTTTTCCTGCTCCTCTTAGCATGATAAAGAAGATTCAAAGAGAGTGAGATGCCAGCTCCTTTCATTCAGTCAGTAGCTTCAATCATTTCTGGACGTTTTTCAATGGCAAAAATCAATGAATATTGTAAATGCACAAACAGTAATTTCTCCGCATTGCAAGGTGCAATTCTGAAATTTTTTGCTTTTTCCTGCTCCTCTTAGCATGATAAAGAAGATTCAAAGAGAGTGAGATGCCAGCTCCTTTCATTCAGTCAGTAGCTTCAATCATTTCTGGTATATGAATAACATGATGTTTTTCAATGGCAAAAATCAATGAATATTGTAAATGCACAAACAGTAATTTCTCCACATTGCAAGGTGCAATTCTGAAATTTTTTGCTTTTTCCTGCTCCTCTTAGCATGATAAAGAAGATTCAAAGAGAGTGAGATGCCAGCTCCTTTCATTCAGTCAGTAGCTTCAATCATTTCTGGACGTTTTTCAATGGCAAAAATCAATGAATATTGTAAATGCACAAACAGTAATTTCTCCGCATTGCAAGGTGCAATTCTGAAATTTTTTGCTTTTTCCTGCTCCTCTTAGCATGATAAAGAAGATTCAAAGAGAGCGAGATGCCAGCTCCTTTCATTCAGTCAGTAGCTTCAATCATTTCTGGTATATGAATAACATGATGTTTTTCAATGGCAAAAATCAATGAATATTGTAAATGCACAAACAGTAATTTCTCCGCATTGCAAGGTGCAATTCTGAAATTTTTTGCTTTTTCCTGCTCCTCTTAGCATGATAAAGAAGATTCAAAGAGAGTGAGATGCCAGCTCCTTTTATTCAGTCAGTAGCTTCAATCATTTCTGGACGTTTTTCAATGGCAAAAATCAATGAATATTGTAAATGCACAAACAGTAATTTCTCCGCATTGCAAGGTGCAATTCTGAAATTTTTTGCTTTTTCCTGCTCCTCTTAGCATGATAAAGAAGATTCAAAGAGAGTGAGATGCCAGCTCCTTTCATTCAGTCAGTAGCTTCAAACATTTCTGGTATATGAATAACATGATGTTTTTCAATGGCAAAAATCAATGAATATTGTAAAAGCACAAACAGTAATTTCTCCGCATTGCAAGGTGCAATTCTGAAATTTTTTGCTTTTTCCTGCTCCTCTTAGCATGATAAAGAAGATTCAAAGAGAGTGAGATGCCAGCTCCTTTCATTCAGTCAGTAGCTTCAATCATTTCTGGACGTTTTTCAATGGCAAAAATCAATGAATATTGTAAATGCACAAACAGTAATTTCTCCGCATTGCAAGGTGCAATTCTGAAATTTTTTGCTTTTTCCTGCTCCTCTTAGCATGATAAAGAAGATTCAAAGAGAGTGAGATGCCAGCTCCTTTCATTCAGTCAGTAGCTTCAATCATTTCTGGTATATGAATAACATGATGTTTTTCAATGGCAAAAATCAATGAATATTGTAAATGCACAAACAGTAATTTCTCCACATTGCAAGGTGCAATTCTGAAATTTTTTGCTTTTTCCTGCTCCTCTTAGCATGATAAAGAAGATTCAAAGAGAGTGAGATGCCAGCTCCTTTCATTCAGTCAGTAGCTTCAATCATTTCTGGACGTTTTTCAATGGCAAAAATCAATGAATATTGTAAATGCACAAACAGTAATTTCTCCGCATTGCAAGGTGCAATTCTGAAATTTTTTGCTTTTTCCTGCTCCTCTTAGCATGATAAAGAAGATTCAAAGAGAGTGAGATGCCAGCTCCTTTCATTCAGTCAGTAGCTTCAAACATTTCTGGCATATGAATAACATGATGTTTTTCAATGGCAAAAATCAATGAATATTGTAAAAGCACAAACAGTAATTTCTCCGCATTGCAAGGTGCAATTCTGAAATTTTTTGCTTTTTCCTGCTCCTCTTAGCATGATAAAGAAGATTCAAAGAGAGTGAGATGCCAGCTCCTTTCATTCAGTCAGTAGCTTCAATCATTTCTGGACGTTTTTCAATGGCAAAAATCAATGAATATTGTAAATGCACAAACAGTAATTTCTCCGCATTGCAAGGTGCAATTCTGAAATTTTTTGCTTTTTCCTGCTCCTCTTAGCATGATAAAGAAGATTCAAAGAGAGTGAGATGCCAGCTCCTTTCATTCAGTCAGTAGCTTCAATCATTTCTGGTATATGAATAACATGATGTTTTTCAATGGCAAAAATCAATGAATATTGTAAATGCACAAACAGTAATTTCTCCACATTGCAAGGTGCAATTCTGAAATTTTTTGCTTTTTCCTGCTCCTCTTAGCATGATAAAGAAGATTCAAAGAGAGTGAGATGCCAGCTCCTTTCATTCAGTCAGTAGCTTCAATCATTTCTGGACGTTTTTCAATGGCAAAAATCAATGAATATTGTAAATGCACAAACAGTAATTTCTCCGCATTGCAAGGTGCAATTCTGAAATTTTTTGCTTTTTCCTGCTCCTCTTAGCATGATAAAGAAGATTCAAAGAGAGCGAGATGCCAGCTCCTTTCATTCAGTCAGTAGCTTCAATCATTTCTGGTATATGAATAACATGATGTTTTTCAATGGCAAAAATCAATGAATATTGTAAATGCACAAACAGTAATTTCTCCGCATTGCAAGGTGCAATTCTGAAATTTTTTGCTTTTTCCTGCTCCTCTTAGCATGATAAAGAAGATTCAAAGAGAGTGAGATGCCAGCTCCTTTTATTCAGTCAGTAGCTTCAATCATTTCTGGACGTTTTTCAATGGCAAAAATCAATGAATATTGTAAATGCACAAACAGTAATTTCTCCGCATTGCAAGGTGCAATTCTGAAATTTTTTGCTTTTTCCTGCTCCTCTTAGCATGATAAAGAAGATTCAAAGAGAGTGAGATGCCAGCTCCTTTCATTCAGTCAGTAGCTTCAAACATTTCTGGTATATGAATAACATGATGTTTTTCAATGGCAAAAATCAATGAATATTGTAAAAGCACAAACAGTAATTTCTCCGCATTGCAAGGTGCAATTCTGAAATTTTTTGCTTTTTCCTGCTCCTCTTAGCATGATAAAGAAGATTCAAAGAGAGTGAGATGCCAGCTCCTTTCATTCAGTCAGTAGCTTCAATCATTTCTGGACGTTTTTCAATGGCAAAAATCAATGAATATTGTAAATGCACAAACAGTAATTTCTCCGCATTGCAAGGTGCAATTCTGAAATTTTTTGCTTTTTCCTGCTCCTCTTAGCATGATAAAGAAGATTCAAAGAGAGTGAGATGCCAGCTCCTTTCATTCAGTCAGTAGCTTCAATCATTTCTGGTATATGAATAACATGATGTTTTTCAATGGCAAAAATCAATGAATATTGTAAATGCACAAACAGTAATTTCTCCACATTGCAAGGTGCAATTCTGAAATTTTTTGCTTTTTCCTGCTCCTCTTAGCATGATAAAGAAGATTCAAAGAGAGTGAGATGCCAGCTCCTTTCATTCAGTCAGTAGCTTCAATCATTTCTGGACGTTTTTCAATGGCAAAAATCAATGAATATTGTAAATGCACAAACAGTAATTTCTCCGCATTGCAAGGTGCAATTCTGAAATTTTTTGCTTTTTCCTGCTCCTCTTAGCATGATAAAGAAGATTCAAAGAGAGCGAGATGCCAGCTCCTTTCATTCAGTCAGTAGCTTCAATCATTTCTGGTATATGAATAACATGATGTTTTTCAATGGCAAAAATCAATGAATATTGTAAATGCACAAACAGTAATTTCTCCTTATTGCAAGGTGCAATTCTGAAATTTTTTGCTTTTTCCTGCTCCTCTTAGCATGATAAAGAAGATTCAAAGAGAGTGAGATGCCAGCTCCTTTCATTCAGTCAGTAGCTTCAATCATTTCTGGACGTTTTTCAATGGCAAAAATCAATGAATATTGTAAATGCACAAACAGTAATTTCTCCGCATTGCAAGGTGCAATTCTGAAATTTTTTGCTTTTTCCTGCTCCTCTTAGCATGATAAAGAAGATTCAAAGAGAGTGAGATGCCAGCTCCTTTCATTCAGTCAGTAGCTTCAATCATTTCTGGACGTTTTTCAATGGCAAAAATCAATGAATATTGTAAATGCACAAACAGTAATTTCTCCGCATTGCAAGGTGCAATTCTGAAATTTTTTGCTTTTTCCTGCTCCTCTTAGCATGATAAAGAAGATTCAAAGAGAGTGAGATGCCAGCTCCTTTCATTCAGTCAGTAGCTTCAAACATTTCTGGTATATGAATAACATGATGTTTTTCAATGGCAAAAATCAATGAATATTGTAAAAGCACAAACAGTAATTTCTCCGCATTGCAAGGTGCAATTCTGAAATTTTTTGCTTTTTCCTGCTCCTCTTAGCATGATAAAGAAGATTCAAAGAGAGTGAGATGCCAGCTCCTTTCATTCAGTCAGTAGCTTCAATCATTTCTGGACGTTTTTCAATGGCAAAAATCAATGAATATTGTAAATGCACAAACAGTAATTTCTCCGCATTGCAAGGTGCAATTCTGAAATTTTTTGCTTTTTCCTGCTCCTCTTAGCATGATAAAGAAGATTCAAAGAGAGTGAGATGCCAGCTCCTTTCATTCAGTCAGTAGCTTCAATCATTTCTGGTATATGAATAACATGATGTTTTTCAATGGCAAAAATCAATGAATATTGTAAATGCACAAACAGTAATTTCTCCGCATTGCAAGTTGCAATTCTGAAATTTTTTGCTTTTTCCTGCTCCTCTTAGCATGATAAAGAAGATTCAAAGAGAGTGAGATGCCAGCTCCTTTCATTCAGTCAGTAGCTTCAATCATTTCTGGACGTTTTTCAATGGCAAAAATCAATGAATATTGTAAATGCACAAACAGTAATTTCTCCGCATTGCAAGGTGCAATTCTGAAATTTTTTGCTTTTTCCTGCTCCTCTTAGCATGATAAAGAAGATTCAAAGAGAGTGAGATGCCAGCTCCTTTCATTCAGTCAGTAGCTTCAAACATTTCTGGTATATGAATAACATGATGTTTTTCAATGGCAAAAATCAATGAATATTGTAAAAGCACAAACAGTAATTTCTCCGCATTGCAAGGTGCAATTCTGAAATTTTTTGCTTTTTCCTGCTCCTCTTAGCATGATAAAGAAGATTCAAAGAGAGTGAGATGCCAGCTCCTTTCATTCAGTCAGTAGCTTCAATCATTTCTGGACGTTTTTCAATGGCAAAAATCAATGAATATTGTAAATGCACAAACAGTAATTTCTCCGCATTGCAAGGTGCAATTCTGAAATTTTTTGCTTTTTCCTGCTCCTCTTAGCATGATAAAGAAGATTCAAAGAGAGTGAGATGCCAGCTCCTTTCATTCAGTCAGTAGCTTCAATCATTTCTGGTATATGAATAACATGATGTTTTTCAATGGCAAAAATCAATGAATATTGTAAATGCACAAACAGTAATTTCTCCACATTGCAAGGTGCAATTCTGAAATTTTTTGCTTTTTCCTGCTCCTCTTAGCATGATAAAGAAGATTCAAAGAGAGTGAGATGCCAGCTCCTTTCATTCAGTCAGTAGCTTCAATCATTTCTGGACGTTTTTCAATGGCAAAAATCAATGAATATTGTAAATGCACAAACAGTAATTTCTCCGCATTGCAAGGTGCAATTCTGAAATTTTTTGCTTTTTCCTGCTCCTCTTAGCATGATAAAGAAGATTCAAAGAGAGCGAGATGCCAGCTCCTTTCATTCAGTCAGTAGCTTCAATCATTTCTGGTATATGAATAACATGATGTTTTTCAATGGCAAAAATCAATGAATATTGTAAATGCACAAACAGTAATTTCTCCGCATTGCAAGGTGCAATTCTGAAATTTTTTGCTTTTTCCTGCTCCTCTTAGCATGATAAAGAAGATTCAAAGAGAGTGAGATGCCAGCTCCTTTTATTCAGTCAGTAGCTTCAATCATTTCTGGACGTTTTTCAATGGCAAAAATCAATGAATATTGTAAATGCACAAACAGTAATTTCTCCGCATTGCAAGGTGCAATTCTGAAATTTTTTGCTTTTTCCTGCTCCTCTTAGCATGATAAAGAAGATTCAAAGAGAGTGAGATGCCAGCTCCTTTCATTCAGTCAGTAGCTTCAAACATTTCTGGTATATGAATAACATGATGTTTTTCAATGGCAAAAATCAATGAATATTGTAAATGCACAAACAGTAATTTCTCCGCATTGCAAGGTGCAATTCTGAAACTTTTTGCTTTTTCCTGCTCCTCTTAGCATGATAAAGAAGATTCAAAGAGAGTGAGATGCCAGCTCCTTTCATTCAGTCAGTAGCTTCAATCATTTCTGGACGTTTTTCAATGGCAAAAATCAATGAATATTGTAAATGCACAAACAGTAATTTCTCCGCATTGCAAGGTGCAATTCTGAAATTTTTTGCTTTTTCCTGCTCCTCTTAGCATGATAAAGAAGATTCAAAGAGAGTGAGATGCCAGCTCCTTTCATTCAGTCAGTAGCTTCAATCATTTCTGGACGTTTTTCAATGGCAAAAATCAATGAATATTGTAAATGCACAAACAGTAATTTCTCCGCATTGCAAGGTGCAATTCTGAAATTTTTTGCTTTTTCCTGCTCCTCTTAGCATGATAAAGAAGATTCAAAGAGAGTGAGATGCCAGCTCCTTTCATTCAGTCAGTAGCTTCAATCATTTCTGGTATATGAATAACATGATGTTTTTCAATAGCAAAAATCAATGAATATTTTAAATGCACAAACAGTAATTTCTCCGCATTGCAAGGTGCAATTCTGAAATTTTTTGCTTTTTCCTGCTCCTCTTAGCATGATAAAGAAGATTCAAAGAGAGTGAGATGCCAGCTCCTTTCATTCAGTCAGCAGCTTCAATCATTTCTGGACATTTTTCAATGGCAAAAATCAATGAATATTGTAAATGCACAAACAGTAATTTCTCCGCATTGCAAGGTGCAATTCTGAAATTTTTTGCTTTTTTCCTGCTCCTCTTAGCATGATAAAGAAGATTCAAAGAGAGTGAGATGCCAGCTCCTTTCATTCAGTCAGTAGCTTCAAACATTTCTGGTATATGAATAACATGATGTTTTTCAATGGCAAAAATCAATGAATATTGTAAAAGCACAAACAGTAATTTCTCCGCATTGCAAGGTGCAATTCTGAAATTTTTTGCTTTTTCCTGCTCCTCTTAGCATGATAAAGAAGATTCAAAGAGAGTGAGATGCCAGCTCCTTTCATTCAGTCAGTAGCTTCAATCATTTCTGGACGTTTTTCAATGGCAAAAATCAATGAATATTGTAAATGCACAAACAGTAATTTCTCCGCATTGCAAGGTGCAATTCTGAAATTTTTTGCTTTTTCCTGCTCCTCTTAGCATGATAAAGAAGATTCAAAGAGAGTGAGATGACAGCTCCTTTCATTCAGTCAGTAGCTTCAATCATTTCTGGTATATGAATAACATGATGTTTTTCAATGGCAAAAATCAATGAATATTGTAAATGCGCAAACAGTAATTTCTCCGCATTGCAAGTTGCAATTCTGAAATTTTTTGCTTTTTCCTGCTCCTCTTAGCATGATAAAGAAGATTCAAAGAGAGTGAGATGCCAGCTCCTTTCATTCAGTCAGTAGCTTCAATTATTTCTGGACGTTTTTCAATGGCAAAAATCAATGAATATTGTAAATGCACAAACAGTAATTTCTCCGCATTGCAAGGTGCAATTCTGAAATTTTTTGCTTTTTCCTGCTCCTCTTAGCATGATAAAGAAGATTCAAAGAGAGTGAGATGCCAGCTCCTTTCATTCAGTCAGTTGCTTCAATCATTTCTGGACGTTTTTCAATGGCAAAAATCAATGAATATTGTAAATGCACAAACAGTAATTTCTCCGCATTGCAAGGTGCAATTCTGAATTTTTTTGCTTTTTCCTGCTCCTCTTAGCATGATAAAGAAGATTCAAAGAGAGTGAGATGCCAGCTCCTTTCATTCAGTCAGTAGCTTCAATCATTTCTGGACGTTTTTCAATGGCAAAAATCAATGAATATTGTAAATGCACAAACAGTAATTTCTCCGCATTGCAAGGTGCAATTCTGAAATTTTTTGCTTTTTCCTGCTCGTCTTTGCATGATAAAGAAGATTCAAAGAGAGTGAGATGCCAGCTCCTTTCATTCAGTCAGTAGCTTCAATCATTTCTGGTATATGAATAACATGATGTTTTTCAATGGCAAAAATCAATGAATATTGTAAATGCACAAACAGTAATTTCTCCGCATTGCAAGGTGCAATTCTGAAATTTTTGGCTTTTTCCTGCTCCTCTTAGCATGATAAAGAAGATTCAAAGAGAGTGAGATGCCAGCTCCTTTCATTCAGTCAGTAGCTTCAATCATTTCTGGATGTTTTTCAATGGCAAAAATCAATGAATATTGTAAATGCACAAACAGTAATTTCTCCGCATTGCAAGGTGCAATTCTGAAATTTCTTGCATTTTCCTGCTCCTCTTAGCATGATAAAGAAGATTCAAAGAGAGTGAGATGCCAGCTCCTTTCATTCAGTCAGTAGCTTCAATCATTTCTGGACGTTTTTCAATGGCAAAAATCAATGAATATTGTAAATGCACAAACAGTAATTTCTCCGCATTGCAAGGTGCAATTCTGAAATTTTTTGCTTTTTCCTGCTCCTCTTAGCATGATAAAGAAGATTCAAAGAGAGTGAGATGCCAGCTCCTTTCATTCAGTCAGTAGCTTCAAACATTTCTGGTATATGAATAACATGATGTTTTTCAATGGCAAAAATCAATGAATATTGTAAATGCACAAACAGTAATTTCTCCGCATTGCAAGGTGCAATTCTGAAATTTTTTGCTTTTTCCTGCTCCTCTTAGCATGATAAAGAAGATTCAAAGAGAGTGAGATGCCAGCTCCTTTCATTCAGTCAGTAGCTTCAATCATTTCTGGACGTTTTTCAATGGCAAAAATCAATGAATATTGTAAATGCACAAACAGTAATTTCTCCGCATTGCAAGGTGCAATTCTGAAATTTTTTGCTTTTTCCTGCTCCTCTTAGCATGATAAAGAAGATTCAAAGAGAGTGAGATGCCAGCTTCTTTCATTCAGTCAGTAGCTTCAAACATTTCTGGGATATGAATAACATGATGTTTTTCAATGGCAAAAATTAATGAATATTGTAAATGCACAAACAGTAATTTCTCCGCATTGCAAGGTGCAATTCTGAAATTTTTTGCTTTTTCCTGCTCTCTTAGCATGATAAAGAAGATTCAAAGAGAGTGAGATGCCAGCTCCTTTCATTCAGTCAGTAGCTTCAATCATTTCTGGACGTTTTTCAATGGCAAAAATCAATGAATATTGTAAATGCACAAACAGTAATTTCTCCGCATTGCAAGGTGCAATTCTGAAATTTTTTGCTTTTTCCTGCTCCTCTTAGCATGATAAAGAAGATTCAAAGAGAGTGAGATGCCAGCTCCTTTCATTCAGTCAGTAGCTTCAATCATTTCTGGACGTTTTTCAATGGCAAAAATCAATGAATATTGTAAATGCACAAACAGTAATTTCTCCGCATTGCAAGGTGCAATTCTGAAATTTTTTGCTTTTTCCTGCTCCTCTTAGCATGATAAAGAAGATTCAAAGAGAGTGAGATGCCAGCTCCTTTCATTCAGTCAGTAGCTTCAATCATTTCTGGTATATGAATAACATGATGTTTTTCAATGGCAAAAATCAATGAATATTGTAAATGCACAAACAGTAATTTCTCCGCATTGCAAGTTGCAATTCTGAAATTTTTTGCTTTTTCCTGCTCCTCTTAGCATGATAAAGAAGATTCAAAGAGAGTGAGATGCCAGCTCCTTTCATTCAGTCAGTAGCTTCAATCATTTCTGGACGTTTTTCAATGGAAAAAAATCAATGAATATTGTAAATGCACAAACAGTAATTTCTCCGCATTGCAAGGTGCAATTCTGAAATTTTTTGCTTTTTCCTGCTCCTCTTAGCATGATAAAGAAGATTCAAAGAGAGTGAGATGCCAGCTCCTTTCATTCAGTCAGTAGCTTCAATCATTTCTGGACGTTTTTCAATGGCAAAAATCAATGAATATTGTAAATGCACAAACAGTAATTTCTCCGCATTGCAAGGTGCAATTCTGAAATTTTTTGCTTTTTCCTGCTCCTCTTAGCATGATAAAGAAGATTCAAAGAGAGTGAGATGCCAGCTCCTTTCATTCAGTCAGTAGCTTCAAACATTTCTGGTATATGAATAACATGATGTTTTTCAATGGCAAAAATCAATGAATATTGTAAAAGCACAAACAGTAATTTCTCCGCATTGCAAGGTGCAATTCTGAAATTTTTTGCTTTTTCCTGCTCCTCTTAGCATGATAAAGAAGATTCAAAGAGAGTGAGATGCCAGCTCCTTTCATTCAGTCAGTAGCTTCAATCTCTTCTGGACGTTTTTCAATGGCAAAAATCAATGAATATTGTAAATGCACAAACAGTAATTTCTCCGCATTGCAAGGTGCAATTCTGAAATTTTTTGCTTTTTCCTGCTCCTCTTAGCATGATAAAGAAGATTCAAAGAGAGCGAGATGCCAGCTCCTTTCATTCAGTCAGTAGCTTCAATCATTTCTGGTATATGAATAACATGATGTTTTTCAATGGCAAAAATCAATGAATATTGTAAATGCACAAACAGTAATTTCTCCGCATTGCAAGGTGCAATTCTGAAATTTTTTGCTTTTTCCTGCTCCTCTTAGCATGATAAAGAAGATTCAAAGAGAGTGAGATGCCAGCTCCTTTCATTCAGTCAGTAGCTTCAATCATTTCTGGACGTTTTTCAATGGCAAAAATCAATGAATATTGTAAATGCACAAACAGTAATTTCTCCGCATTGCAAGGTGCAATTCTGAAATTTTTTGCTTTTTCCTGCTCCTCTTAGCATGATAAAGAAGATTCAAAGAGAGTGATGCCAGCTCCTTTCATTCAGTCAGTAGCTTCAAACATTTCTGGTATATGAATAACATGATGTTTTTCAATGGCAAAAATCAATGAATATTGTAAATGCACAAACAGTAATTTCTCCGCATTGCAAGGTGCAATTCTGAAATTTTTTGCTTTTTCCTGCTCCTCTTAGCATGATAAAGAAGATTCAAAGAGAGTGAGATGCCAGCTCCTTTCATTCAGTCAGTAGCTTCAATCATTTCTGGACGTTTTTCAATGGCAAAAATCAATGAATATTGTAAATGCACAAACAGTAATTTCTCCGCATTGCAAGGTGCAATTCTGAAATTTTTTGCTTTTTCCTGCTCCTCTTTGCATGATAAAGAAGATTCAAAGAGAGTGAGATGCCAGCTCCTTTCATTCAGTCAGTAGCTTCAATCATTTCTGGACGTTTTTCAATGGCAAAAATCAATGAATATTGTAAATGCACAAACAGTAATTTCTCCGCATTGCAAGTTGCAATTCTGAAATTTTTTGCTTTTTCCTGCTCCTCTTAGCATGATAAAGAAGATTCAAAGAGAGTGAGATGCCAGCTCCTTTCATTCAGTCAGTAGCTTCAATCATTTCTGGTATATGAATAACATGATGTTTTTCAATGGCAAAAATCAATGAATATTGTAAATGCACAAACAGTAATTTCTCCGCATTGCAAGGTGCAATTCTGAAATTTTTTGCTTTTTCCTGCTCCTCTTAGCATGATAAAGAAGATTCAAAGAGAGTGAGATGCCAGCTCCTTTCATTCAGTCAGCAGCTTCAATCATTTCTGGACATTTTTCAATGGCAAAAATCAATGAATATTGTAAATGCACAAACAGTAATTTCTCCGCATTGCAAGGTGCAATTCTGAAATGTTTTGCTTTTTCCTGCTCCTCTTAGCATGATAAAGAAGATTCAAAGAGAGTGAGATGCCAGCTCCTTTCATTCAGTCAGTAGCTTCAAACATTTCTGGTATATGAATAACATGATGTGTTTCAATGGCAAAAATCAATGAATATTGTAAAAGCACAAACAGTAATTTCTCCGCATTGCAAGGTGCAATTCAGAAATTTTTTGCTTTTTCCTGCTCCTCTTAGCATGATAAAGAAGATTCAAAGAGAGTGAGATGCCAGCTCCTTTCATTCAGTCAGTAGCTTCAATCATTTCTGGACGTTTTTCAATGGCAAAAATCAATGAATATTGTAAATGCACAAACAGTAATTTCTCCGCATTGCAAGGTGCCATTCTGAAATTTTTTGCTTTTTCCTGCTCCTCTTAGCATGATAAAGAAGATTCAAAGAGAGTGAGATTCCAGCTCCTTTCATTCAGTCAGTAGCTTCAATCATTTCTGGTATATGAATAACATGATGTTTTTCAATGGCAAAAATCAATGAATATTGTAAATGCACAAACAGTAATTTCTCCGCATTGCAAGTTGCAATTCTGAAATTTTTTGCTTTTTCCTGCTCCTCTTAGCATGATAAAGAAGATTCAAAGAGAGTGAGATGCCAGCTCCTTTCATTCAGTCAGTAGCTTCAATTATTTCTGGACGTTTTTCAATGGCAAAAATCAATGAATATTGTAAATGCACAAACAGTAATTTCTCCGCATTGCAAGGTGCAATTCTGAATTTTTTTGCTTTTTCCTGCTCCTCTTAGCATGATAAAGAAGATTCAAAGAGAGTGAGATGCCAGCTCCTTTCATTCAGTCAGTTGCTTCAATCATTTCTGGACGTTTTTCAATGGCAAAAATCAGTGAATATTGTAAATGCACAAACAGTAATTTCTCCGCATTGCAAGGTGCAATTCTGAAATTTTTTGCTTTTTCCTGCTCCTCTTAGCATGATAAAGAAGATTCAAAGAGAGTGAGATGCCAGCTCCTTTCATTCAGTCAGTAGCTTCAATCATTTCTGGACGTTTTTCAATGGCAAAAATCAATGAATATTGTAAATGCACAAACAGTAATTTCTCCGCATTGCAAGGTGCAATTCTGAAATTTTTTGCTTTTTCCTGCTCCTCTTTGCATGATAAAGAAGATTCAAAGAGAGTGAGATGCCAGCTCCTTTCATTCAGTCAGTAGCTTCAATCATTTCTGGTATATGAATAACATGATGTTTTTCAATGGCAAAAATCAATGAATATTGTAAATGCACAAACAGTAATTTCTCCGCATTGCAAGGTGCAATTCTGAAATTTTTGGCTTTTTACTGCTCCTCTTAGCATGATAAAGAAGATTCAAAGAGAGTGAGATGCCAGCTCCTTTCATTCAGTCAGTAGCTTCAATCATTTCTGGATGTTTTTCAATGGCAAAAATCAATGAATATTGTAAATGCACAAACAGTAATTTCTCCGCATTGCAAGGTGCAATTCTGAAATTTCTTGCATTTTCCTGCTCCTCTTAGCATGATAAAGAAGATTCAAAGAGAGTGAGATGCCAGCTCCTTTCATTCAGTCAGTAGCTTCAATCATTTCTGGACGTTTTTCAATGGCAAAAATCAATGAATATTGTAAATGCACAAACAGTAATTTCTCCGCATTGCAAGGTGCAATTCTGAAATTTTTTGCTTTTTCCTGCTCCTCTTAGCATGATAAAGAAGATTCAAAGAGAGTGCGATGCCAGCTCCTTTCATTCAGTCAGTAGCTTCAAACATTTCTGGTATATGAATAACATGATGTTTTTCAATGGCAAAAATCAATGAATATTGTAAATGCACAAACAGTAATTTCTCCGCATTGCAAGGTGCAATTCTGAAATTTTTTGCTTTTTCCTGCTCCTCTTAGCATGATAAAGAAGATTCAAAGAGAGTGAGATGCCAGCTCCTTTCATTCAGTCAGTAGCTTCAATCATTTCTGGTATATGAATAACATGATGTTTTTCAATGGCAAAAATCAATGAATATTGTAAATGCACAAACAGTAATTTCTCCGCATTGCAAGTTGCAATTCTGAAATTTTTTGCTTTTTCCTGCTAATCTTAGCATGATAAAGAAGATTCAAAGAGAGTGAGATGCCAGCTCCTTTCATTCAGTCAGTAGCTTCAATCATTTCTGGACGTTTTTCAATGGCAAAAATCAATGAATATTGTAAATGCACAAACAGTAATTTCTCCGCATTGCAAGGTGCAATTCTGAAATTTTTTGCTTTTTCCTGCTCCTCTTAGCATGATAAAGAAGATTCAAAGAGAGTGAGATGCCAGCTCCTTTCATTCAGTCAGTAGCTTCAATCATTTCTGGACGTTTTTCAATGGCAAAAATCAATGAATATTGTAAATGCACAAACAGTAATTTCTCCGCATTGCAAGGTGCAATTCTGAAATTTTTTGCTTTTTCCTGCTCCTCTTAGCATGATAAAGAAGATTCAAAGAGAGTGAGATGCCAGCTCCTTTCATTCAGTCAGTAGCTTCAAACATTTCTGGTATATGAATAACATGATGTTTTTCAATGGCAAAAATCAATGAATATTGTAAATGCACAAACAGTAATTTCTCCGCATTGCAAGGTGCAATTCTGAAATTTTTTGCTTTTTCCTGCTCCTCTTAGCATGATAAAGAAGATTCAAAGAGAGTGAGATGCCAGCTCCTTTCATTCAGTCAGTAGCTTCAATCATTTCTGGACGTTTTTCAATGGCAAAAATCAATGAATATTGTAAATGCACAAACAGTAATTTCTCCGCATTGCAAGGTGCAATTCTGAAATTTTTTGCTTTTTCCTGCTCCTCTTAGCATGATAAAGAAGATTCAAAGAGAGTGAGATGCCAGCTCCTTTCATTCAGTCAGTAGCTTCAATCATTTCTGGACGTTTTTCAATGGCAAAAATCAATGAATATTGTAAATGCACAAACAGTAATTTCTCCGCATTGCAAGGTGCAATTCTGAAATTTTTTGCTTTTTCCTGCTCCTCTTAGCATGATAAAGAAGATTCAAAGAGAGTGAGATGCCAGCTCCTTTCATTCAGTCAGTAGCTTCAATCATTTCTGGTATATGAATAACATGATGTTTTTCAATAGCAAAAATCAATGAATATTTTAAATGCACAAACAGTAATTTCTCCGCATTGCAAGGTGCAATTCTGAAATTTTTTGCTTTTTCCTGCTCCTCTTAGCATGATAAAGAAGATTCAAAGAGAGTGAGATGCCAGCTCCTTTCATTCAGTCAGCAGCTTCAATCATTTCTGGACATTTTTCAATGGCAAAAATCAATGAATATTGTAAATGCACAAACAGTAATTTCTCCGCATTGCAAGGTGCAATTCTGAAATTTTTTGCTTTTTCCTGCTCCTCTTAGCATGATAAAGAAGATTCAAAGAGAGTTAGATGCCAGCTCCTTTCATTCAGTCAGTAGCTTCAAACATTTCTGGTATATGAATAACATGATGTTTTTCAATGGCAAAAATCAATGAATATTGTAAAAGCACAAACAGTAATTTCTCCGCATTGCAAGGTGCAATTCTGAAATTTTTTGCTTTTTCCTGCTCCTCTTAGCATGATAAAGAAGATTCAAAGAGAGTGAGATGCCAGCTCCTTTCATTCAGTCAGTAGCTTCAATTATTTCTGGACGTTTTTCAATGGCAAAAATCAATGAATATTGTAAATGCACAAACAGTAATTTCTCCGCATTGCAAGGTGCGATTCTGAAATTTTTTGCTTTTTCCTGCTCCTCTTAGCATGATAAAGAAGATTCAAAGAGAGTGAGATGCCAGCTCCTTTCATTCAGTCAGTTGCTTCAATCATTTCTGGACGTTTTTCAATGGCAAAAATCAATGAATATTGTAAATGCACAAACAGTAATTTCTCCGCATTGCAAGGTGCAATTCTGAAATTTTTTGCTTTTTCCTGCTCCTCTTAGCATGATAAAGAAGATTCAAAGAGAGTGAGATGCCAGCTCCTTTCATTCAGTCAGTAGCTTCAATCATTTCTGGACGTTTTTCAATGGCAAAAATCAATGAATATTGTAAATGCACAAACAGTAATTTCTCCGCATTGCAAGGTGCAATTCTGAAATTTTTTCCTTTTTCCTGCTCCTCTTTGCATGATAAAGAAGATTCAAAGAGAGTGAGATGCCAGCTCCTTTCATTCAGTCAGTAGCTTCAATCATTTCTGGTATATGAATAACATGATGTTTTTCAATGGCAAAAATCAATGAATATTGTAAATGCACAAACAGTAATTTCTCCGCATTGCAAGGTGCAATTCTGAAATTTTTGGCTTTTTCCTGCTCCTCTTAGCATGATAAAGAAGATTCAAAGAGAGTGAGATGCCAGCTCCTTTCATTCAGTCAGTAGCTTCAATCATTTCTGGATGTTTTTCAATGGCAAAAATCAATGAATATTGTAAATGCACAAACAGTAATTTCTCCGCATTGCAAGGTGCAATTCTGAAATTTCTTGCATTTTCCTGCTCCTCTTAGCATGATAAAGAAGATTCAAAGAGAGTGAGATGCCAGCTCCTTTCATTCAGTCAGTAGCTTCAATCATTTCTGGACGTTTTTCAATGGCAAAAATCAATGAATATTGTAAATGCACAAACAGTAATTTCTCCGCATTGCAAGGTGCAATTCTGAAATTTTTTGCTTTTTCCTGCTCCTCTTAGCATGATAAAGAAGATTCAAAGAGAGTGAGATGCCAGCTCCTTTCATTCAGTCAGTAGCTTCAAACATTTCTGGTATATGAATAACATGATGTTTTTCAATGGCAAAAATCAATGAATATTGTAAATGCACAAACAGTAATTTCTCCGCATTGCAAGGTGCAATTCTGAAATTTTTTGCTTTTTCCTGCTCCTCTTAGCATGATAAAGAAGATTCAAAGAGAGTGAGATGCCAGCTCCTTTCATTCAGTCAGTAGCTTCAATCATTTCTGGACGTTTTTCAATGGCAAAAATCAATGAATATTGTAAATGCACAAACAGTAATTTCTCCGCATTGCAAGGTGCAATTCTGAAATTTTTTGCTTTTTCCTGCTCCTCTTAGCATGATAAAGAAGATTCAAAGAGAGTGAGATGCCAGCTTCTTTCATTCAGTCAGTAGCTTCAAACATTTCTGGGATATGAATAACATGATGTTTTTCAATGGCAAAAATTAATGAATATTGTAAATGCACAAACAGTAATTTCTCCGCATTGCAAGGTGCAATTCTGAAATTTTTTGCTTTTTCCTGCTCTCTTAGCATGATAAAGAAGATTCAAAGAGAGTGAGATGCCAGCTCCTTTCATTCAGTCAGTAGCTTCAATCATTTCTGGACGTTTTTCAATGGCAAAAATCAATGAATATTGTAAATGCACAAACAGTAATTTCTCCGCATTGCAAGGTGCAATTCTGAAATTTTTTGCTTTTTCCTGCTCCTCTTAGCATGATAAAGAAGATTCAAAGAGAGTGAGATGCCAGCTCCTTTCATTCAGTCAGTAGCTTCAATCATTTCTGGACGTTTTTCAATGGCAAAAATCAATGAATATTGTAAATGCACAAACAGTAATTTCTCCGCATTGCAAGGTGCAATTCTGAAATTTTTTGCTTTTTCCTGCTCCTCTTAGCATGATAAAGAAGATTCAAAGAGAGTGAGATGCCAGCTCCTTTCATTCAGTCAGTAGCTTCAATCATTTCTGGTATATGAATAACATGATGTTTTTCAATGGCAAAAATCAATGAATATTGTAAATGCACAAACAGTAATTTCTCCGCATTGCAAGTTGCAATTCTGAAATTTTTTGCTTTTTCCTGCTCCTCTTAGCATGATAAAGAAGATTCAAAGAGAGTGAGATGCCAGCTCCTTTCATTCAGTCAGTAGCTTCAATCATTTCTGGACGTTTTTCAATGGCAAAAATCAATGAATATTGTAAATGCACAAACAGTAATTTCTCCGCATTGCAAGGTGCAATTCTGAAATTTTTTGCTTTTTCCTGCTCCTCTTAGCATGATAAAGAAGATTCAAAGAGAGTGAGATGCCAGCTCCTTTCATTCAGTCAGTAGCTTCAATCATTTCTGGACGTTTTTCAATGGCAAAAATCAATGAATATTGTAAATGCACAAACAGTAATTTCTCCGCATTGCAAGGTGCAATTCTGAAATTTTTTGCTTTTTCCTGCTCCTCTTAGCATGATAAAGAAGATTCAAAGAGAGTGAGATGCCAGCTCCTTTCATTCAGTCAGTAGCTTCAAACATTTCTGGTATATGAATAACATGATGTTTTTCAATGGCAAAAATCAATGAATATTGTAAAAGCACAAACAGTAATTTCTCCGCATTGCAAGGTGCAATTCTGAAATTTTTTGCTTTTTCCTGCTCCTCTTAGCATGATAAAGAAGATTCAAAGAGAGTGAGATGCCAGCTCCTTTCATTCAGTCAGTAGCTTCAATCATTTCTGGACGTTTTTCAATGGCAAAAATCAATGAATATTGTAAATGCACAAACAGTAATTTCTCCGCATTGCAAGGTGCAATTCTGAAATTTTTTGCTTTTTCCTGCTCCTCTTAGCATGATAAAGAAGATTCAAAGAGAGTGAGATGCCAGCTCCTTTCATTCAGTCAGTAGCTTCAAACATTTCTGGTATATGAATAACATGATGTTTTTCAATGGCAAAAATCAATGAATATTGTAAATGCACAAACAGTAATTTCTCCGCATTGCAAGGTGCAATTCTGAAATTTTTTGCTTTTTCCTGCTCCTCTTAGCATGATAAAGAAGATTCAAAGAGAGTGAGATGCCAGCTCCTTTCATTCAGTCAGTAGCTTCAATCATTTCTGGACGTTTTTCAATGGCAAAAATCAATGAATATTGTAAATGCACAAACAGTAATTTCTCCGCATTGCAAGGTGCAATTCTGAAATTTTTTGCTTTTTCCTGCTCCTCTTAGCATGATAAAGAAGATTCAAAGAGAGTGAGATGCCAGCTCCTTTCATTCAGTCAGTAGCTTCAAACATTTCTGGTATATGAATAACATGATGTTTTTCAATGGCAAAAATCAATGAATATTGTAAATGCACAAACAGTAATTTCTCCGCATTGCAAGGTGCAATTCTGAAATTTTTTGCTTTTTCCTGCTCCTCTTAGCATGATAAAGAAGATTCAAAGAGAGTGAGATGCCAGCTCCTTTCATTCAGTCAGTAGCTTCAATCATTTCTGGACGTTTTTCAATGGCAAAAATCAATGAATATTGTAAATGCACAAACAGTAATTTCTCCGCATTGCAAGGTGCAATTCTGAAATTTTTTGCTTTTTCCTGCTCCTCTTAGCATGATAAAGAAGATTCAAAGAGAGTGAGATGCCAGCTCCTTTCATTCAGTCAGTAGCTTCAATCATTTCTGGACGTTTTTCAATGGCAAAAATCAATGAATATTGTAAATGCACAAACAGTAATTTCTCCGCATTGCAAGGTGCAATTCTGAAATTTTTTGCTTTTTCCTGCTCCTCTTAGCATGATAAAGAAGATTCAAAGAGAGTGAGATGCCAGCTCCTTTCATTCAGTCAGTAGCTTCAATCATTTCTGGTATATGAATAACATGATGTTTTTCAATGGCAAAAATCAATGAATATTGTAAATGCACAAACAGTAATTTCTCCGCATTGCAAGGTGCAATTCTGAAATTTTTTGCTTTTTCCTGCTCCTCTTAGCATGATAAAGAAGATTCAAAGAGAGTGAGATGCCAGCTCCTTTCATTCAGTCAGCAGCTTCAATCATTTCTGGACATTTTTCAATGGCAAAAATCAATGAATATTGTAAATGCACAAACAGTAATTTCTCCGCATTGCAAGGTGCAATTCTGAAATGTTTTGCTTTTTCCTGCTCCTCTTAGCATGATAAAGAAGATTCAAAGAGAGTGAGATGCCAGCTCCTTTCATTCAGTCAGTAGCTTCAAACATTTCTGGTATATGAATAACATGATGTGTTTCAATGGCAAAAATCAATGAATATTGTAAAAGCACAAACAGTAATTTCTCCGCATTGCAAGGAGCAATTCTGAAATTTTTTGCTTTTTCCTGCTCCTCTTAGCATGATAAAGAAGATTCAAAGAGAGTGAGATGCCAGCTCCTTTCATTCAGTCAGTAGCTTCAATCATTTCTGGACGTTTTTCAATGGCAAAAATCAATGAATATTGTAAATGCACAAACAGTAATTTCTCCGCATTGCAAGGTGCAATTCTGAAATTTTTTGCTTTTTCCTGCTCCTCTTTGCATGATAAAGAAGATTCAAAGAGAGTGAGATGCCAGCTCCTTTCATTCAGTCAGTAGCTTCAATCATTTCTGGTATATGAATAACATGATGTTTTTCAATGGCAAAAATCAATGAATATTGTAAATGCACAAACAGTAATTTCTCCGCATTGCAAGGTGCAATTCTGAAATTTTTGGCTTTTTCCTGCTCCTCTTAGCATGATAAAGAAGATTCAAAGAGAGTGAGATGCCAGCTCCTTTCATTCAGTCAGTAGCTTCAATCATTTCTGGATGTTTTTCAATGGCAAAAATCAATGAATATTGTAAATGCACAAACAGTAATTTCTCCGCATTGCAAGGTGCAATTCTGAAATTTCTTGCATTTTCCTGCTCCTCTTAGCATGATAAAGAAGATTCAAAGAGAGTGAGATGCCAGCTCCTTTCATTCAGTCAGTAGCTTCAATCATTTCTGGACGTTTTTCAATGGCAAAAATCAATGAATATTGTAAATGCACAAACAGTAATTTCTCCGCATTGCAAGGTGCAATTCTGAAATTTTTTGCTTTTTCCTGCTCCTCTTAGCATGATAAAGAAGATTCAAAGAGAGTGCGATGCCAGCTCCTTTCATTCAGTCAGTAGCTTCAAACATTTCTGGTATATGAATAACATGATGTTTTTCAATGGCAAAAATCAATGAATATTGTAAATGCACAAACAGTAATTTCTCCGCATTGCAAGGTGCAATTCTGAAATTTTTTGCTTTTTCCTGCTCCTCTTAGCATGATAAAGAAGATTCAAAGAGAGTGAGATGCCAGCTCCTTTCATTCAGTCAGTAGCTTCAATCATTTCTGGTATATGAATAACATGATGTTTTTCAATGGCAAAAATCAATGAATATTGTAAATGCACAAACAGTAATTTCTCCGCATTGCAAGTTGCAATTCTGAAATTTTTTGCTTTTTCCTGCTCCTCTTAGCATGATAAAGAAGATTCAAAGAGAGTGAGATGCCAGCTCCTTTCATTCAGTCAGTAGCTTCAATCATTTCTGGACGTTTTTCAATGGCAAAAATCAATGAATATTGTAAATGCACAAACAGTAATTTCTCCGCATTGCAAGGTGCAATTCTGAAATTTTTTGCTTTTTCCTGCTCCTCTTAGCATGATAAAGAAGATTCAAAGAGAGTGAGATGCCAGCTCCTTTCATTCAGTCAGTAGCTTCAATCATTTCTGGACGTTTTTCAATGGCAAAAATCAATGAATATTGTAAATGCACAAACAGTAATTTCTCCGCATTGCAAGGTGCAATTCTGAAATTTTTTGCTTTTTCCTGCTCCTCTTAGCATGATAAAGAAGATTCAAAGAGAGTGAGATGCCAGCTCCTTTCATTCAGTCAGTAGCTTCAAACATTTCTGGTATATGAATAACATGATGTTTTTCAATGGCAAAAATCATTGAATATTGTAAAAGCACAAACAGTAATTTCTCCGCATTGCAAGGTGCAATTCTGAAATTTTTTGCTTTTTCCTGCTCCTCTTAGCATGATAAAGAAGATTCAAAGAGAGTGAGATGCCAGCTCCTTTCATTCAGTCAGTAGCTTCAATCATTTCTGGACGTTTTTCAATGGCAAAAATCAATGAATATTGTAAATGCACAAACAGTAATTTCTCCGCATTGCAAGGTGCAATTCTGAAATTTTTTGCTTTTTCCTGCTCCTCTTAGCATGATAAAGAAGATTCAAAGAGAGTGAGATGCCAGCTCCTTTCATTCAGTCAGTAGCTTCAATCATTTCTGGTATATGAATAACATGATGTTTTTCAATGGCAAAAATCAATGAATATTGTAAATGCACAAACAGTAATTTCTCCACATTGCAAGGTGCAATTCTGAAATGTTTTGCTTTTTCCTGCTCCTCTTAGCATGATAAAGAAGATTCAAAGAGAGTGAGATGCCAGCTCCTTTCATTCAGTCAGTAGCTTCAATCTCTTCTGGACGTTTTTCAATGGCAAAAATCAATGAATATTGTAAATGCACAAACAGTAATTTCTCCGCATTGCAAGGTGCAATTCTGAAATTTTTTGCTTTTTCCTGCTCCTCTTAGCATGATAAAGAAGATTCAAAGAGAGCGAGATGCCAGCTCCTTTCATTCAGTCAGTAGCTTCAATCATTTCTGGTATATGAATAACATGATGTTTTTCAATGGCAAAAATCAATGAATATTGTAAATGCACAAACAGTAATTTCTCCGCATTGCAAGGTGCAATTCTGAAATTTTTTGCTTTTTCCTGCTCCTCTTAGCATGATAAAGAAGATTCAAAGAGAGTGAGATGCCAGCTCCTTTCATTCAGTCAGTAGCTTCAATCATTTCTGGACGTTTTTCAATGGCAAAAATCAATGAATATTGTAAATGCACAAACAGTAATTTCTCCGCATTGCAAGGTGCAATTCTGAAATTTTTTGCTTTTTCCTGCTCCTCTTAGCATGATAAAGAAGATTCAAAGAGAGTGAGATGCCAGCTCCTTTCATTCAGTCAGTAGCTTCAAACATTTCTGGTATATGAATAACATGATGTTTTTCAATGGCAAAAATCAATGAATATTGTAAATGCACAAACAGTAATTTCTCCGCATTGCAAGGTGCAATTCTGAAATTTTTTGCTTTTTCCTGCTCCTCTTAGCATGATAAAGAAGATTCAAAGAGAGTGAGATGCCAGCTCCTTTCATTCAGTCAGTAGCTTCAATCATTTCTGGACGTTTTTCAATGGCAAAAATCAATGAATATTGTAAATGCACAAACAGTAATTTCTCCGCATTGCAAGGTGCAATTCTGAAATTTTTTGCTTTTTCCTGCTCCTCTTAGCATGATAAAGAAGATTCAAAGAGAGTGAGATGCCAGCTCCTTTCATTCAGTCAGTAGCTTCAATCATTTCTGGACGTTTTTCAATGGCAAAAATCAATGAATATTGTAAATGCACAAACAGTAATTTCTCCGCATTGCAAGGTGCAATTCTGAAATTTTTTGCTTTTTCCTGCTCCTCTTAGCATGATAAAGAAGATTCAAAGAGAGTGAGATGCCAGCTCCTTTCATTCAGTCAGTAGCTTCAATCATTTCTGGTATATGAATAACATGATGTTTTTCAATGGCAAAAATCAATGAATATTGTAAATGCACAAACAGTAATTTCTCCGCATTGCAAGGTGCAATTCTGAAATTTTTTGCTTTTTCCTGCTCCTCTTAGCATGATAAAGAAGATTCAAAGAGAGTGAGATGCCAGCTCCTTTCATTCAGTCAGCAGCTTCAATCATTTCTGGACATTTTTCAATGGCAAAAATCAATGAATATTGTAAATGCACAAACAGTAATTTCTCCGCATTGCAAGGTGCAATTCTGAAATGTTTTGCTTTTTCCTGCTCCTCTTAGCATGATAAAGAAGATTCAAAGAGAGTGAGATGCCAGCTCCTTTCATTCAGTCAGTAGCTTCAAACATTTCTGGTATATGAATAACATGATGTGTTTCAATGGCAAAAATCAATGAATATTGTAAAAGCACAAACAGTAATTTCTCCGCATTGCAAGGTGCAATTCTGAAATTTTTTGCTTTTTCCTGCTCCTCTTAGCATGATAAAGAAGATTCAAAGAGAGTGAGATGCCAGCTCCTTTCATTCAGTCAGTAGCTTCAATCATTTCTGGACGTTTTTCAATGGCAAAAATCAATGAATATTGTAAATGCACAAACAGTAATTTCTCCGCATTGCAAGGTGCAATTCTGAAATTTTTTGCTTTTTCCTGCTCCTCTTTGCATGATAAAGAAGATTCAAAGAGAGTTAGATGCCAGCTCCTTTCATTCAGTCAGTAGCTTCAATCATTTCTGGTATATGAATAACATGATGTTTTTCAATGGCAAAAATCAATGAATATTGTAAATGCACAAACAGTAATTTCTCCGCATTGCAAGGTGCAATTCTGAAATTTTTGGCTTTTTCCTGCTCCTCTTAGCATGATAAAGAAGATTCAAAGAGAGTGAGATGCCAGCTCCTTTCATTCAGTCAGTAGCTTCAATCATTTCTGGATGTTTTTCAATGGCAAAAATCAATGAATATTGTAAATGCACAAACAGTAATTTCTCCGCATTGCAAGGTGCAATTCTGAAATTTCTTGCATTTTCCTGCTCCTCTTAGCATGATAAAGAAGATTCAAAGAGAGTGAGATGCCAGCTCCTTTCATTCAGTCAGTAGCTTCAATCATTTCTGGACGTTTTTCAATGGCAAAAATCAATGAATATTGTAAATGCACAAACAGTAATTTCTCCGCATTGCAAGGTGCAATTCTGAAATTTTTTGCTTTTTCCTGCTCCTCTTAGCATGATAAAGAAGATTCAAAGAGAGTGCGATGCCAGCTCCTTTCATTCAGTCAGTAGCTTCAAACATTTCTGGTATATGAATAACATGATGTTTTTCAATGGCAAAAATCAATGAATATTGTAAATGCACAAACAGTAATTTCTCCGCATTGCAAGGTGCAATTCTGAAATTTTTTGCTTTTTCCTGCTCCTCTTAGCATGATAAAGAAGATTCAAAGAGAGTGAGATGCCAGCTCCTTTCATTCAGTCAGTAGCTTCAATCATTTCTGGTATATGAATAACATGATGTTTTTCAATGGCAAAAATCAATGAATATTGTAAATGCACAAACAGTAATTTCTCCGCATTGCAAGTTGCAATTCTGAAATTTTTTGCTTTTTCCTGCTCCTCTTAGCATGATAAAGAAGATTCAAAGAGAGTGAGATGCCAGCTCCTTTCATTCAGTCAGTAGCTTCAATCATTTCTGGACGTTTTTCAATGGCAAAAATCAATGAATATTGTAAATGCACAAACAGTAATTTCTCCGCATTGCAAGGTGCAATTCTGAAATTTTTTGCTTTTTCCTGCTCCTCTTAGCATGATAAAGAAGATTCAAAGAGAGTGAGATGCCAGCTCCTTTCATTCAGTCAGTAGCTTCAATCATTTCTGGACGTTTTTCAATGGCAAAAATCAATGAATATTGTAAATGCACAAACAGTAATTTCTCCGCATTGCAAGGTGCAATTCTGAAATTTTTTGCTTTTTCCTGCTCCTCTTAGCATGATAAAGAAGATTCAAAGAGAGTGAGATGCCAGCTCCTTTCATTCAGTCAGTAGCTTCAAACATTTCTGGTATATGAATAACATGATGTTTTTCAATGGCAAAAATCAATGAATATTGTAAAAGCACAAACAGTAATTTCTCCGCATTGCAAGGTGCAATTCTGAAATTTTTTGCTTTTTCCTGCTCCTCTTAGCATGATAAAGAAGATTCAAAGAGAGTGAGATGCCAGCTCCTTTCATTCAGTCAGTAGCTTCAATCATTTCTGGACGTTTTTCAATGGCAAAAATCAATGAATATTGTAAATGCACAAACAGTAATTTCTCCGCATTGCAAGGTGCAATTCTGAAATTTTTTGCTTTTTCCTGCTCCTCTTAGCATGATAAAGAAGATTCAAAGAGAGTGAGATGCCAGCTCCTTTCATTCAGTCAGTAGCTTCAATCATTTCTGGTATATGAATAACATGATGTTTTTCAATGGCAAAAATCAATGAATATTGTAAATGCACAAACAGTAATTTCTCCACATTGCAAGGTGCAATTCTGAAATTTTTTGCTTTTTCCTGCTCCTCTTAGCATGATAAAGAAGATTCAAAGAGAGTGAGATGCCAGCTCCTTTCATTCAGTCAGTAGCTTCAATCATTTCTGGACGTTTTTCAATGGCAAAAATCAATGAATATTGTAAATGCACAAACAGTAATTTCTCCGCATTGCAAGGTGCAATTCTGAAATTTTTTGCTTTTTCCTGCTCCTCTTAGCATGATAAAGAAGATTCAAAGAGAGCGAGATGCCAGCTCCTTTCATTCAGTCAGTAGCTTCAATCATTTCTGGTATATGAATAACATGATGTTTTTCAATGGCAAAAATCAATGAATATTGTAAATGCACAAACAGTAATTTCTCCGCATTGCAAGGTGCAATTCTGAAATTTTTTGCTTTTTCCTGCTCCTCTTAGCATGATAAAGAAGATTCAAAGAGAGTGAGATGCCAGCTCCTTTCATTCAGTCAGTAGCTTCAATCATTTCTGGACGTTTTTCAATGGCAAAAATCAATGAATATTGTAAATGCACAAACAGTAATTTCTCCGCATTGCAAGGTGCAATTCTGAAATTTTTGGCTTTTTCCTGCTCCTCTTAGCATGATAAAGAAGATTCAAAGAGAGTGAGATGCCAGCTCCTTTCATTCAGTCAGTAGCTTCAATCATTTCTGGATGTTTTTCAATGGCAAAAATCAATGAATATTGTAAATGCACAAACAGTAATTTCTCCGCATTGCAAGGTGCAATTCTGAAATTTCTTGCATTTTCCTGCTCCTCTTAGCATGATAAAGAAGATTCAAAGAGAGTGAGATGCCAGCTCCTTTCATTCAGTCAGTAGCTTCAATCATTTCTGGACGTTTTTCAATGGCAAAAATCAATGAATATTGTAAATGCACAAACAGTAATTTCTCCGCATTGCAAGGTGCAATTCTGAAATTTTTTGCTTTTTCCTGCTCCTCTTAGCATGATAAAGAAGATTCAAAGAGAGTGCGATGCCAGCTCCTTTCATTCAGTCAGTAGCTTCAAACATTTCTGGTATATGAATAACATGATGTTTTTCAATGGCAAAAATCAATGAATATTGTAAATGCACAAACAGTAATTTCTCCGCATTGCAAGGTGCAATTCTGAAATTTTTTGCTTTTTCCTGCTCCTCTTAGCATGATAAAGAAGATTCAAAGAGAGTGAGATGCCAGCTCCTTTCATTCAGTCAGTAGCTTCAATCATTTCTGGTATATGAATAACATGATGTTTTTCAATGGCAAAAATCAATGAATATTGTAAATGCACAAACAGTAATTTCTCCGCATTGCAAGTTGCAATTCTGAAATTTTTTGCTTTTTCCTGCTCCTCTTAGCATGATAAAGAAGATTCAAAGAGAGTGAGATGCCAGCTCCTTTCATTCAGTCAGTAGCTTCAATCATTTCTGGACGTTTTTCAATGGCAAAAATCAATGAATATTGTAAATGCACAAACAGTAATTTCTCCGCATTGCAAGGTGCAATTCTGAAATTTTTTGCTTTTTCCTGCTCCTCTTAGCATGATAAAGAAGATTCAAAGAGAGTGAGATGCCAGCTCCTTTCATTCAGTCAGTAGCTTCAATCATTTCTGGACGTTTTTCAATGGCAAAAATCAATGAATATTGTAAATGCACAAACAGTAATTTCTCCGCATTGCAAGGTGCAATTCTGAAATTTTTTGCTTTTTCCTGCTCCTCTTAGCATGATAAAGAAGATTCAAAGAGAGTGAGATGCCAGCTCCTTTCATTCAGTCAGTAGCTTCAAACATTTCTGGTATATGAATAACATGATGTTTTTCAATGGCAAAAATCAATGAATATTGTAAAAGCACAAACAGTAATTTCTCCGCATTGCAAGGTGCAATTCTGAAATTTTTTGCTTTTTCCTGCTCCTCTTAGCATGATAAAGAAGATTCAAAGAGAGTGAGATGCCAGCTCCTTTCATTCAGTCAGTAGCTTCAATCATTTCTGGACGTTTTTCAATGGCAAAAATCAATGAATATTGTAAATGCACAAACAGTAATTTCTCCGCATTGCAAGGTGCAATTCTGAAATTTTTTGCTTTTTCCTGCTCCTCTTAGCATGATAAAGAAGATTCAAAGAGAGTGAGATGCCAGCTCCTTTCATTCAGTCAGTAGCTTCAATCATTTCTGGTATATGAATAACATGATGTTTTTCAATGGCAAAAATCAATGAATATTGTAAATGCACAAACAGTAATTTCTCCACATTGCAAGGTGCAATTCTGAAATTTTTTGCTTTTTCCTGCTCCTCTTAGCATGATAAAGAAGATTCAAAGAGAGTGAGATGCCAGCTCCTTTCATTCAGTCAGTAGCTTCAATCATTTCTGGACGTTTTTCAATGGCAAAAATCAATGAATATTGTAAATGCACAAACAGTAATTTCTCCGCATTGCAAGGTGCAATTCTGAAATTTTTTGCTTTTTCCTGCTCCTCTTAGCATGATAAAGAAGATTCAAAGAGAGCGAGATGCCAGCTCCTTTCATTCAGTCAGTAGCTTCAATCATTTCTGGTATATGAATAACATGATGTTTTTCAATGGCAAAAATCAATGAATATTGTAAATGCACAAACAGTAATTTCTCCGCATTGCAAGGTGCAATTCTGAAATTTTTTGCTTTTTCCTGCTCCTCTTAGCATGATAAAGAAGATTCAAAGAGAGTGAGATGCCAGCTCCTTTCATTCAGTCAGTAGCTTCAATCATTTCTGGACGTTTTTCAATGGCAAAAATCAATGAATATTGTAAATGCACAAACAGTAATTTCTCCGCATTGCAAGGTGCAATTCTGAAATTTTTTGCTTTTTCCTGCTCCTCTTAGCATGATAAAGAAGATTCAAAGAGAGTGAGATGCCAGCTCCTTTCATTCAGTCAGTAGCTTCAAACATTTCTGGTATATGAATAACATGATGTTTTTCAATGGCAAAAATCAATGAATATTGTAAATGCACAAACAGTAATTTCTCCGCATTGCAAGGTGCAATTCTGAAATTTTTTGCTTTTTCCTGCTCCTCTTAGCATGATAAAGAAGATTCAAAGAGAGTGAGATGCCAGCTCCTTTCATTCAGTCAGTAGCTTCAATCATTTCTGGACGTTTTTCAATGGCAAAAATCAATGAATATTGTAAATGCACAAACAGTAATTTCTCCGCATTGCAAGGTGCAATTCTGAAATTTTTTGCTTTTTCCTGCTCCTCTTAGCATGATAAAGAAGATTCAAAGAGAGTGAGATGCCAGCTCCTTTCATTCAGTCAGTAGCTTCAATCATTTCTGGACGTTTTTCAATGGCAAAAATCAATGAATATTGTAAATGCACAAACAGTAATTTCTCCGCATTGCAAGGTGCAATTCTGAAATTTTTTGCTTTTTCCTGCTCCTCTTAGCATGATAAAGAAGATTCAAAGAGAGTGAGATGCCAGCTCCTTTCATTCAGTCAGTAGCTTCAATCATTTCTGGTATATGAATAACATGATGTTTTTCAATGGCAAAAATCAATGAATATTGTAAATGCACAAACAGTAATTTCTCCGCATTGCAAGGTGCAATTCTGAAATTTTTTGCTTTTTCCTGCTCCTCTTAGCATGATAAAGAAGATTCAAAGAGAGTGAGATGCCAGCTCCTTTCATTCAGTCAGCAGCTTCAATCATTTCTGGACATTTTTCAATGGCAAAAATCAATGAATATTGTAAATGCACAAAGAGTAATTTCTCCGCATTGCAAGGTGCAATTCTGAAATTTTTTGCTTTTTCTTGCTCCTCTTAGCATGATAAAGAAGATTCAAAGAGAGTGAGATGCCAGCTCCTTTCATTCAGTCAGTAGCTTCAAACATTTCTGGTATATGAATAACATGATGTTTTTCAATGGCAAAAATCAATGAATATTGTAAAAGCACAAACAGTAATTTCTCCGCATTGCAAGGTGCAATTCTGAAATTTTTTGCTTTTTCCTGCTCCTCTTAGCATGATAAAGAAGATTCAAAGAGAGTGAGATGCCAGCTCCTTTCATTCAGTCAGTAGCTTCAATCATTTCTGGACGTTTTTCAATGGCAAAAATCAATGAATATTGTAAATGCACAAACAGTAATTTCTCCGCATTGCAAGGTGCAATTCTGAAATTTTTTGCTTTTTCCTGCTCCTCTTAGCATGATAAAGAAGATTCAAAGAGAGTGAGATGCCAGCTCCTTTCATTCAGTCAGTAGCTTCAATCATTTCTGGTATATGAATAACATGATGTTTTTCAATGGCAAAAATCAATGAATATTGTAAATGCACAAACAGTAATTTCTCCGCATTGCAAGTTGCAATTCTGAAATTTTTTGCTTTTTCCTGCTCCTCTTAGCATGATAAAGAAGATTCAAAGAGAGTGAGATGCCAGCTCCTTTCATTCAGTCAGTAGCTTCAATTATTTCTGGACGTTTTTCAATGGCAAAAATCAATGAATATTGTAAATGCACAAACAGTAATTTCTCCGCATTGCAAGGTGCAATTCTGAAATTTTTTGCTTTTTCCTGCTCCTCTTAGCATGATAAAGAAGATTCAAAGAGAGTGAGATGCCAGCTCCTTTCATTCAGTCAGTTGCTTCAATCATTTCTGGACGTTTTTCAATGGCAAAAATCAGTGAATATTGTAAATGCACAAACAGTAATTTCTCCGCATTGCAAGGTGCAATTCTGAAATTTTTTGCTTTTTCCTGCTCCTCTTAGCATGATAAAGAAGATTCAAAGAGAGTGAGATGCCAGCTCCTTTCATTCAGTCAGTAGCTTCAATCATTTCTGGACGTTTTTCAATGGCAAAAATCAATGAATATTGTAAATGCACAAACAGTAATTTCTCCGCATTGCAAGGTGCAATTCTGAAATTTTTTGCTTTTTCCTGCTCCTCTTTGCATGATAAAGAAGATTCAAAGAGAGTGAGATGCCAGCTCCTTTCATTCAGTCAGTAGCTTCAATCATTTCTGGTATATGAATAACATGATGTTTTTCAATGGCAAAAATCAATGAATATTGTAAATGCACAAACAGTAATTTCTCCGCATTGCAAGGTGCAATTCTGAAATTTTTGGCTTTTTCCTGCTCCTCTTAGCATGATAAAGAAGATTCAAAGAGAGTGAGATGCCAGCTCCTTTCATTCAGTCAGTAGCTTCAATCATTTCTGGATGTTTTTCAATGGCAAAAATCAATGAATATTGTAAATGCACAAACAGTAATTTCTCCGCATTGCAAGGTGCAATTCTGAAATTTCTTGCATTTTCCTGCTCCTCTTAGCATGATAAAGAAGATTCAAAGAGAGTGAGATGCCAGCTCCTTTCATTCAGTCAGTAGCTTCAATCATTTCTGGACGTTTTTCAATGGCAAAAATCAATGAATATTGTAAATGCACAAACAGTAATTTCTCCGCATTGCAAGGTGCAATTCTGAAATTTTTTGCTTTTTCCTGCTCCTCTTAGCATGATAAAGAAGATTCAAAGAGAGTGAGATGCCAGCTCCTTTCATTCAGTCAGTAGCTTCAAACATTTCTGGTATATGAATAACGATGTTTTTCAATGGCAAAAATCAATGAATATTGTAAATGCACAAACAGTAATTTCTCCGCATTGCAAGGTGCAATTCTGAAATTTTTTGCTTTTTCCTGCTCCTCTTAGCATGATAAAGAAGATTCAAAGAGAGTGAGATGCCAGCTTCTTTCATTCAGTCAGTAGCTTCAAACATTTCTGGGATATGAATAACATGATGTTTTTCAATGGCAAAAATTAATGAATATTGTAAATGCACAAACAGTAATTTCTCCGCATTGCAAGGTGCAATTCTGAAATTTTTTGCTTTTTCCTGCTCCTCTTAGCATGATAAAGAAGATTCAAAGAGAGTGAGATGCCAGCTCCTTTCATTCAGTCAGTAGCTTCAATCATTTCTGGACGTTTTTCAATGGCAAAAATCAATGAATATTGTAAATGCACAAACAGTAATTTCTCCGCATTGCAAGGTGCAATTCTGAAATTTTTTGCTTTTTCCTGCTCCTCTTAGCATGATAAAGAAGATTCAAAGAGAGTGAGATGCCAGCTCCTTTCATTCAGTCAGTAGCTTCAATCATTTCTGGACGTTTTTCAATGGCAAAAATCAATGAATATTGTAAATGCACAAACAGTAATTTCTCCGCATTGCAAGGTGCAATTCTGAAATTTTTTGCTTTTTCCTGCTCCTCTTAGCATGATAAAGAAGATTCAAAGAGAGTGAGATGCCAGCTCCTTTCATTCAGTCAGTAGCTTCAATCATTTCTGGTATATGAATAACATGATGTTTTTCAATGGCAAAAATCAATGAATATTGTAAATGCACAAACAGTAATTTCTCCGCATTGCAAGTTGCAATTCTGAAATTTTTTGCTTTTTCCTGCTCCTCTTAGCATGATAAAGAAGATTCAAAGAGAGTGAGATTCCAGCTCCTTTCATTCAGTCAGTAGCTTCAATCATTTCTGGACGTTTTTCAATGGCAAAAATCAATGAATATTGTAAATGCACAAACAGTAATTTCTCCGCATTGCAAGGTGCAATTCTGAAATTTTTTGCTTTTTCCTGCTCCTCTTAGCATGATAAAGAAGATTCAAAGAGAGTGAGATGCCAGCTCCTTTCATTCAGTCAGTAGCTTCAATCATTTCTGGACGTTTTTCAATGGCAAAAATCAATGAATATTGTAAATGCACAAACAGTAATTTCTCCGCATTGCAAGGTGCAATTCTGAAATTTTTTGCTTTTTCCTGCTCCTCTTAGCATGATAAAGAAGATTCAAAGAGAGTGAGATGCCAGCTCCTTTCATTCAGTCAGTAGCTTCAATCATTTCTGGTATATGAATAACATGATGTTTTTCAATGGCAAAAATCAATGAATATTGTAAATGCACAAACAGTAATTTCTCCGCATTGCAAGGTGCAATTCTGAAATTTTTTGCTTTTTCCTGCTCCTCTTAGCATGATAAAGAAGATTCAAAGAGAGTGAGATGCCAGCTCCTTTCATTCAGTCAGCAGCTTCAATCATTTCTGGACATTTTTCAATGGCAAAAATCAATGAATATTGTAAATGCACAAACAGTAATTTCTCCGCATTGCAAGGTGCAATTCTGAAATGTTTTGCTTTTTCCTGCTCCTCTTAGCATGATAAAGAAGATTCAAAGAGAGTGAGATGCCAGCTCCTTTCATTCAGTCAGTAGCTTCAAACATTTCTGGTATATGAATAACATGATGTGTTTCAATGGCAAAAATCAATGAATATTGTAAAAGCACAAACAGTAATTTCTCCGCATTGCAAGGTGCAATTCTGAAATTTTTTGCTTTTTCCTGCTCCTCTTAGCATGATAAAGAAGATTCAAAGAGAGTGAGATGCCAGCTCCTTTCATTCAGTCAGTAGCTTCAATCATTTCTGGACGTTTTTCAATGGCAAAAATCAATGAATATTGTAAATGCACAAACAGTAATTTCTCCGCATTGCAAGGTGCAATTCTGAAATTTTTTGCTTTTTCCTGCTCCTCTTTGCATGATAAAGAAGATTCAAAGAGAGTGAGATGCCAGCTCCTTTCATTCAGTCAGTAGCTTCAATCATTTCTGGTATATGAATAACATGATGTTTTTCAATGGCAAAAATCAATGAATATTGTAAATGCACAAACAGTAATTTCTCCGCATTGCAAGGTGCAATTCTGAAATTTTTGGCTTTTTCCTGCTCCTCTTAGCATGATAAAGAAGATTCAAAGAGAGTGAGATGCCAGCTCCTTTCATTCAGTCAGTAGCTTCAATCATTTCTGGATGTTTTTCAATGGCAAAAATCAATGAATATTGTAAATGCACAAACAGTAATTTCTCCGCATTGCAAGGTGCAATTCTGAAATTTCTTGCATTTTCCTGCTCCTCTTAGCATGATAAAGAAGATTCAAAGAGAGTGAGATGCCAGCTCCTTTCATTCAGTCAGTAGCTTCAATCATTTCTGGACGTTTTTCAATGGCAAAAATCAATGAATATTGTAAATGCACAAACAGTAATTTCTCCGCATTGCAAGGTGCAATTCTGAAATTTTTTGCTTTTTCCTGCTCCTCTTAGCATGATAAAGAAGATTCAAAGAGAGTGCGATGCCAGCTCCTTTCATTCAGTCAGTAGCTTCAAACATTTCTGGTATATGAATAACATGATGTTTTTCAATGGCAAAAATCAATGAATATTGTAAATGCACAAACAGTAATTTCTCCGCATTGCAAGGTGCAATTCTGAAATTTTTTGCTTTTTCCTGCTCCTCTTAGCATGATAAAGAAGATTCAAAGAGAGTGAGATGCCAGCTCCTTTCATTCAGTCAGTAGCTTCAATCATTTCTGGTATATGAATAACATGATGTTTTTCAATGGCAAAAATCAATGAATATTGTAAATGCACAAACAGTAATTTCTCCGCATTGCAAGTTGCAATTCTGAAATTTTTTGCTTTTTCCTGCTCCTCTTAGCATGATAAAGAAGATTCAAAGAGAGTGAGATGCCAGCTCCTTTCATTCAGTCAGTAGCTTCAATCATTTCTGGACGTTTTTCAATGGCAAAAATCAATGAATATTGTAAATGCACAAACAGTAATTTCTCCGCATTGCAAGGTGCAATTCTGAAATTTTTTACTTTTTCCTGCTCCTCTTAGCATGATAAAGAAGATTCAAAGAGAGTGAGATGCCAGCTCCTTTCATTCAGTCAGTAGCTTCAATCATTTCTGGACGTTTTTCAATGGCAAAAATCAATGAATATTGTAAATGCACAAACAGTAATTTCTCCGCATTGCAAGGTGCAATTCTGAAATTTTTTGCTTTTTCCTGCTCCTCTTAGCATGATAAAGAAGATTCAAAGAGAGTGAGATGCCAGCTCCTTTCATTCAGTCAGTAGCTTCAAACATTTCTGGTATATGAATAACATGATGTTTTTCAATGGCAAAAATCAATGAATATTGTAAAAGCACAAACAGTAATTTCTCCGCATTGCAAGGTGCAATTCTGAAATTTTTTGCTTTTTCCTGCTCCTCTTAGCATGATAAAGAAGATTCAAAGAGAGTGAGATGCCAGCTCCTTTCATTCAGTCAGTAGCTTCAAACATTTCTGGTATATGAATAACATGATGTTTTTCAATGGCAAAAATCAATGAATATTGTAAAAGCACAAACAGTAATTTCTCCGCATTGCAAGGTGCAATTCTGAAATTTTTTGCTTTTTCCTGCTCCTCTTAGCATGATAAAGAAGATTCAAAGAGAGTGAGATGCCAGCTCCTTTCATTCAGTCAGTAGCTTCAAACATTTCTGGTATATGAATAACATGATGTTTTTCAATGGCAAAAATCAATGAATATTGTAAAAGCACAAACAGTAATTTCTCCGCATTGCAAGGTGCAATTCTGAAATTTTTTGCTTTTTCCTGCTCCTCTTAGCATGATAAAGAAGATTCAAAGAGAGTGAGATGCCAGCTCCTTTCATTCAGTCAGTAGCTTCAATCATTTCTGGACGTTTTTCAATGGCAAAAATCAATGAATATTGTAAATGCACAAACAGTAATTTCTCCGCATTGCAAGGTGCAATTCTGAAATTTTTTGCTTTTTCCTGCTCCTCTTAGCATGATAAAGAAGATTCAAAGAGGGTGAGATGCCAGCTCCTTTCATTCAGTCAGTAGCTTCAATCATTTCTGGTATATGAATAACATGATGTTTTTCAATGGCAAAAATCAATGAATATTGTAAATGCACAAACAGTAATTTCTCCGCATTGCAAGTTGCAATTCTGAAATTTTTTGCTTTTTCCTGCTCCTCTTAGCATGATAAAGAAGATTCAAAGAGAGTGAGATGCTAGCTCCTTTCATTCAGTCAGTAGCTTCAATTATTTCTGGACGTTTTTCAATGGCAAAAATCAATGAATATTGTAAATGCACAAACAGTAATTTCTCCGCATTGCAAGGTGCAATTCTGAAATTTTTTGCTTTTTCCTGCTCCTCTTAGCATGATAAAGAAGATTCAAAGAGAGTGAGATGCCAGCTCCTTTCATTCAGTCAGTTGCTTCAATCATTTCTGGACGTTTTTCAATGGCAAAAATCAGTGAATATTGTAAATGCACAAACAGTAATTTCTCCGCATTGCAAGGTGCAATTCTGAAATTTTTTGCTTTTTCCTGCTCCTCTTAGCATGATAAAGAAGATTCAAAGAGAGTGAGATGCCAGCTCCTTTCATTCAGTCAGTAGCTTCAATCATTTCTGGACGTTTTTCAATGGCAAAAATCAATGAATATTGTAAATGCACAAACAGTAATTTCTCCGCATTGCAAGGTGCAATTCTGAAATTTTTTGCTTTTTCCTGCTCCTCTTTGCATGATAAAGAAGATTCAAAGAGAGTGAGATGCCAGCTCCTTTCATTCAGTCAGTAGCTTCAATCATTTCTGGTATATGAATAACATGATGTTTTTCAATGGCAAAAATCAATGAATATTGTAAATGCACAAACAGTAATTTCTCCGCATTGCAAGGTGCAATTCTGAAATTTTTGGCTTTTTCCTGCTCCTCTTAGCATGATAAAGAAGATTCAAAGAGAGTGAGATGCCAGCTCCTTTCATTCAGTCAGTAGCTTCAATCATTTCTGGATGTTTTTCAATGGCAAAAATCAATGAATATTGTAAATGCACAAACAGTAATTTCTCCGCATTGCAAGGTGCAATTCTGAAATTTCTTGCATTTTCCTGCTCCTCTTAGCATGATAAAGAAGATTCAAAGAGAGTGAGATGCCAGCTCCTTTCATTCAGTCAGTAGCTTCAATCATTTCTGGACGTTTTTCAATGGCAAAAATCAATGAATATTGTAAATGCACAAACAGTAATTTCTCCGCATTGCAAGGTGCAATTCTGAAATTTTTTGCTTTTTCCTGCTCCTCTTAGCATGATAAAGAAGATTCAAAGAGAGTGAGATGCCAGCTCCTTTCATTCAGTCAGTAGCTTCAAACATTTCTGGTATATGAATAACGATGTTTTTCAATGGCAAAAATCAATGAATATTGTAAATGCACAAACAGTAATTTCTCCGCATTGCAAGGTGCAATTCTGAAATTTTTTGCTTTTTCCTGCTCCTCTTAGCATGATAAAGAAGATTCAAAGAGAGTGAGATGCCAGCTCCTTTCATTCAGTCAGTAGCTTCAATCATTTCTGGACGTTTTTCAATGGCAAAAATCAATGAATATTGTAAATGCACAAACAGTAATTTCTCCGCATTGCAAGGTGCAATTCTGAAATTTTTTGCTTTTTCCTGCTCCTCTTAGCATGATAAAGAAGATTCAAAGAGAGTGAGATGCCAGCTTCTTTCATTCAGTCAGTAGCTTCAAACATTTCTGGGATATGAATAACATGATGTTTTTCAATGGCAAAAATTAATGAATATTGTAAATGCACAAACAGTAATTTCTCCGCATTGCAAGGTGCAATTCTGAAATTTTTTGCTTTTTCCTGCTCCTCTTAGCATGATAAAGAAGATTCAAAGAGAGTGAGATGCCAGCTCCTTTCATTCAGTCAGTAGCTTCAATCATTTCTGGACGTTTTTCAATGGCAAAAATCAATGAATATTGTAAATGCACAAACAGTAATTTCTCCGCATTGCAAGGTGCAATTCTGAAATTTTTTGCTTTTTCCTGCTCCTCTTAGCATGATAAAGAAGATTCAAAGAGAGTGAGATGCCAGCTCCTTTCATTCAGTCAGTAGCTTCAATCATTTCTGGACGTTTTTCAATGGCAAAAATCAATGAATATTGTAAATGCACAAACAGTAATTTCTCCGCATTGCAAGGTGCAATTCTGAAATTTTTTGCTTTTTCCTGCTCCTCTTAGCATGATAAAGAAGATTCAAAGAGAGTGAGATGCCAGCTCCTTTCATTCAGTCAGTAGCTTCAATCATTTCTGGTATATGAATAACATGATGTTTTTCAATGGCAAAAATCAATGAATATTGTAAATGCACAAACAGTAATTTCTCCGCATTGCAAGTTGCAATTCTGAAATTTTTTGCTTTTTCCTGCTCCTCTTAGCATGATAAAGAAGATTCAAAGAGAGTGAGATTCCAGCTCCTTTCATTCAGTCAGTAGCTTCAATCATTTCTGGACGTTTTTCAATGGCAAAAATCAATGAATATTGTAAATGCACAAACAGTAATTTCTCCGCATTGCAAGGTGCAATTCTGAAATTTTTTGCTTTTTCCTGCTCCTCTTAGCATGATAAAGAAGATTCAAAGAGAGTGAGATGCCAGCTCCTTTCATTCAGTCAGTAGCTTCAATCATTTCTGGACGTTTTTCAATGGCAAAAATCAATGAATATTGTAAATGCACAAACAGTAATTTCTCCGCATTGCAAGGTGCAATTCTGAAATTTTTTGCTTTTTCCTGCTCCTCTTAGCATGATAAAGAAGATTCAAAGAGAGTGAGATGCCAGCTCCTTTCATTCAGTCAGTAGCTTCAATCATTTCTGGTATATGAATAACATGATGTTTTTCAATGGCAAAAATCAATGAATATTGTAAATGCACAAACAGTAATTTCTCCGCATTGCAAGGTGCAATTCTGAAATTTTTTGCTTTTTCCTGCTCCTCTTAGCATGATAAAGAAGATTCAAAGAGAGTGAGATGCCAGCTCCTTTCATTCAGTCAGCAGCTTCAATCATTTCTGGACATTTTTCAATGGCAAAAATCAATGAATATTGTAAATGCACAAACAGTAATTTCTCCGCATTGCAAGGTGCAATTCTGAAATTTTTTGCTTTTTCCTGCTCCTCTTAGCATGATAAAGAAGATTCAAAGAGAGTGAGATGCCAGCTCCTTTCATTCAGTCAGTAGCTTCAATCATTTCTGGACGTTTTTCAATGGCAAAAATCAATGAATATTGTAAATGCACAAACAGTAATTTCTCCGCATTGCAAGGTGCAATTCTGAAATTTTTTGCTTTTTCCTGCTCCTCTTAGCATGATAAAGAAGATTCAAAGAGAGTGAGATGCCAGCTCCTTTCATTCAGTCAGTAGCTTCAATCATTTCTGGTATATGAATAACATGATGTTTTTCAATGGCAAAAATCAATGAATATTGTAAATGCACAAACAGTAATTTCTCCGCATTGCAAGGTGCAATTCTGAAATTTTTTGCTTTTTCCTGCTCCTCTTAGCATGATAAAGAAGATTCAAAGAGAGTGAGATGCCAGCTCCTTTCATTCAGTCAGCAGCTTCAATCATTTCTGGACATTTTTCAATGGCAAAAATCAATGAATATTGTAAATGCACAAACAGTAATTTCTCCGCATTGCAAGGTGCAATTCTGAAATGTTTTGCTTTTTCCTGCTCCTCTTAGCATGATAAAGAAGATTCAAAGAGAGTGAGATGCCAGCTCCTTTCATTCAGTCAGTAGCTTCAAACATTTCTGGTATATGAATAACATGATGTGTTTCAATGGCAAAAATCAATGAATATTGTAAAAGCACAAACAGTAATTTCTCCGCATTGCAAGGTGCAATTCTGAAATTTTTTGCTTTTTCCTGCTCCTCTTAGCATGATAAAGAAGATTCAAAGAGAGTGAGATGCCAGCTCCTTTCATTCAGTCAGTAGCTTCAATCATTTCTGGACGTTTTTCAATGGCAAAAATCAATGAATATTGTAAATGCACAAACAGTAATTTCTCCGCATTGCAAGGTGCAATTCTGAAATTTTTTGCTTTTTCCTGCTCCTCTTTGCATGATAAAGAAGATTCAAAGAGAGTGAGATGCCAGCTCCTTTCATTCAGTCAGTAGCTTCAATCATTTCTGGTATATGAATAACATGATGTTTTTCAATGGCAAAAATCAATGAATATTGTAAATGCACAAACAGTAATTTCTCCGCATTGCAAGGTGCAATTCTGAAATTTTTGGCTTTTTCCTGCTCCTCTTAGCATGATAAAGAAGATTCAAAGAGAGTGAGATGCCAGCTCCTTTCATTCAGTCAGTAGCTTCAATCATTTCTGGATGTTTTTCAATGGCAAAAATCAATGAATATTGTAAATGCACAAACAGTAATTTCTCCGCATTGCAAGGTGCAATTCTGAAATTTCTTGCATTTTCCTGCTCCTCTTAGCATGATAAAGAAGATTCAAAGAGAGTGAGATGCCAGCTCCTTTCATTCAGTCAGTAGCTTCAATCATTTCTGGACGTTTTTCAATGGCAAAAATCAATGAATATTGTAAATGCACAAACAGTAATTTCTCCGCATTGCAAGGTGCAATTCTGAAATTTTTTGCTTTTTCCTGCTCCTCTTAGCATGATAAAGAAGATTCAAAGAGAGTGCGATGCCAGCTCCTTTCATTCAGTCAGTAGCTTCAAACATTTCTGGTATATGAATAACATGATGTTTTTCAATGGCAAAAATCAATGAATATTGTAAATGCACAAACAGTAATTTCTCCGCATTGCAAGGTGCAATTCTGAAATTTTTTGCTTTTTCCTGCTCCTCTTAGCATGATAAAGAAGATTCAAAGAGAGTGAGATGCCAGCTCCTTTCATTCAGTCAGTAGCTTCAATCATTTCTGGTATATGAATAACATGATGTTTTTCAATGGCAAAAATCAATGAATATTGTAAATGCACAAACAGTAATTTCTCCGCATTGCAAGGTGCAATTCTGAAATTTTTTGCTTTTTCCTGCTCCTCTTAGCATGATAAAGAAGATTCAAAGAGAGTGAGATGCCAGCTCCTTTCATTCAGTCAGTAGCTTCAATCATTTCTGGACGTTTTTCAATGGCAAAAATCAATGAATATTGTAAATGCACAAACAGTAATTTCTCCGCATTGCAAGGTGCAATTCTGAAATTTTTTGCTTTTTCCTGCTCCTCTTAGCATGATAAAGAAGATTCAAAGAGAGTGAGATGCCAGCTCCTTTCATTCAGTCAGTAGCTTCAATCATTTCTGGACGTTTTTCAATGGCAAAAATCAATGAATATTGTAAATGCACAAACAGTAATTTCTCCGCATTGCAAGGTGCAATTCTGAAATTTTTTGCTTTTTCCTGCTCCTCTTAGCATGATAAAGAAGATTCAAAGAGAGTGAGATGCCAGCTCCTTTCATTCAGTCAGTAGCTTCAAACATTTCTGGTATATGAATAACATGATGTTTTTCAATGGCAAAAATCAATGAATATTGTAAAAGCACAAACAGTAATTTCTCCGCATTGCAAGGTGCAATTCTGAAATTTTTTGCTTTTTCCTGCTCCTCTTAGCATGATAAAGAAGATTCAAAGAGAGTGAGATGCCAGCTCCTTTCATTCAGTCAGTAGCTTCAATCATTTCTGGACGTTTTTCAATGGCAAAAATCAATGAATATTGTAAATGCACAAACAGTAATTTCTCCGCATTGCAAGGTGCAATTCTGAAATTTTTTGCTTTTTCCTGCTCCTCTTAGCATGATAAAGAAGATTCAAAGAGAGTGAGATGCCAGCTCCTTTCATTCAGTCAGTAGCTTCAATCATTTCTGGTATATGAATAACATGATGTTTTTCAATGGCAAAAATCAATGAATATTGTAAATGCACAAACAGTAATTTCTCCACATTGCAAGGTGCAATTCTGAAATGTTTTGCTTTTTCCTGCTCCTCTTAGCATGATAAAGAAGATTCAAAGAGAGTGAGATGCCAGCTCCTTTCATTCAGTCAGTAGCTTCAATCTCTTCTGGACGTTTTTCAATGGCAAAAATCAATGAATATTGTAAATGCACAAACAGTAATTTCTCCGCATTGCAAGGTGCAATTCTGAAATTTTTTGCTTTTTCCTGCTCCTCTTAGCATGATAAAGAAGATTCAAAGAGAGCGAGATGCCAGCTCCTTTCATTCAGTCAGTAGCTTCAATCATTTCTGGTATATGAATAACATGATGTTTTTCAATGGCAAAAATCAATGAATATTGTAAATGCACAAACAGTAATTTCTCCGCATTGCAAGGTGCAATTCTGAAATTTTTTGCTTTTTCCTGCTCCTCTTAGCATGATAAAGAAGATTCAAAGAGAGTGAGATGCCAGCTCCTTTCATTCAGTCAGTAGCTTCAATCATTTCTGGACGTTTTTCAATGGAAAAAATTAATGAATATTGTAAATGCACAAACAGTAATTTCTCCGCATTGCAAGGTGCAATTCTGAAATTTTTTGCTTTTTCCTGCTCCTCTTAGCATGATAAAGAAGATTCAAAGAGAGTGAGATGCCAGCTCCTTTCATTCAGTCAGTAGCTTCAAACATTTCTGGTATATGAATAACATGATGTTTTTCAATGGCAAAAATCAATGAATATTGTAAATGCACAAACAGTAATTTCTCCGCATTGCAAGGTGCAATTCTGAAATTTTTTGCTTTTTCCTGCTCCTCTTAGCATGATAAAGAAGATTCAAAGAGAGTGAGATGCCAGCTCCTTTCATTCAGTCAGTAGCTTCAATCATTTCTGGACGTTTTTCAATGGCAAAAATCAATGAATATTGTAAATGCACAAACAGTAATTTCTCCGCATTGCAAGGTGCAATTCTGAAATTTTTTGCTTTTTCCTGCTCCTCTTAGCATGATAAAGAAGATTCAAAGAGAGTGAGATGCCAGCTCCTTTCATTCAGTCAGTAGCTTCAATCATTTCTGGACGTTTTTCAATGGCAAAAATCAATGAATATTGTAAATGCACAAACAGTAATTTCTCCGCATTGCAAGGTGCAATTCTGAAATTTTTTGCTTTTTCCTGCTCCTCTTAGCATGATAAAGAAGATTCAAAGAGAGTGAGATGCCAGCTCCTTTCATTCAGTCAGTAGCTTCAATCATTTCTGGTATATGAATAACATGATGTTTTTCAATGGCAAAAATCAATGAATATTGTAAATGCACAAACAGTAATTTCTCCGCATTGCAAGGTGCAATTCTGAAATGTTTTGCTTTTTCCTGCTCCTCTTAGCATGATAAAGAAGATTCAAAGAGAGTGAGATGCCAGCTCCTTTCATTCAGTCAGTAGCTTCAAACATTTCTGGTATATGAATAACATGATGTGTTTCAATGGCAAAAATCAATGAATATTGTAAAAGCACAAACAGTAATTTCTCCGCATTGCAAGGTGCAATTCTGAAATTTTTTGCTTTTTCCTGCTCCTCTTAGCATGATAAAGAAGATTCAAAGAGAGTGAGATGCCAGCTCCTTTCATTCAGTCAGTAGCTTCAATCATTTCTGGACGTTTTTCAATGGCAAAAATCAATGAATATTGTAAATGCACAAACAGTAATTTCTCCGCATTGCAAGGTGCAATTCTGAAATTTTTTGCTTTTTCCTGCTCCTCTTTGCATGATAAAGAAGATTCAAAGAGAGTGAGATGCCAGCTCCTTTCATTCAGTCAGTAGCTTCAATCATTTCTGGTATATGAATAACATGATGTTTTTCAATGGCAAAAATCAATGAATATTGTAAATGCACAAACAGTAATTTCTCCGCATTGCAAGGTGCAATTCTGAAATTTTTGGCTTTTTCCTGCTCCTCTTAGCATGATAAAGAAGATTCAAAGAGAGTGAGATGCCAGCTCCTTTCATTCAGTCAGTAGCTTCAATCATTTCTGGATGTTTTTCAATGGCAAAAATCAATGAATATTGTAAATGCACAAACAGTAATTTCTCCGCATTGCAAGGTGCAATTCTGAAATTTCTTGCATTTTCCTGCTCCTCTTAGCATGATAAAGAAGATTCAAAGAGAGTGAGATGCCAGCTCCTTTCATTCAGTCAGTAGCTTCAATCATTTCTGGACGTTTTTCAATGGCAAAAATCAATGAATATTGTAAATGCACAAACAGTAATTTCTCCGCATTGCAAGGTGCAATTCTGAAATTTTTTGCTTTTTCCTGCTCCTCTTAGCATGATAAAGAAGATTCAAAGAGAGTGCGATGCCAGCTCCTTTCATTCAGTCAGTAGCTTCAAACATTTCTGGTATATGAATAACATGATGTTTTTCAATGGCAAAAATCAATGAATATTGTAAATGCACAAACAGTAATTTCTCCGCATTGCAAGGTGCAATTCTGAAATTTTTTGCTTTTTCCTGCTCCTCTTAGCATGATAAAGAAGATTCAAAGAGAGTGAGATGCCAGCTCCTTTCATTCAGTCAGTAGCTTCAATCATTTCTGGTATATGAATAACATGATGTTTTTCAATGGCAAAAATCAATGAATATTGTAAATGCACAAACAGTAATTTCTCCGCATTGCAAGTTGCAATTCTGAAATTTTTTGCTTTTTCCTGCTCCTCTTAGCATGATAAAGAAGATTCAAAGAGAGTGAGATGCCAGCTCCTTTCATTCAGTCAGTAGCTTCAATCATTTCTGGACGTTTTTCAATGGCAAAAATCAATGAATATTGTAAATGCACAAACAGTAATTTCTCCGCATTGCAAGGTGCAATTCTGAAATTTTTTGCTTTTTCCTGCTCCTCTTAGCATGATAAAGAAGATTCAAAGAGAGTGAGATGCCAGCTCCTTTCATTCAGTCAGTAGCTTCAATCATTTCTGGACGTTTTTCAATGGCAAAAATCAATGAATATTGTAAATGCACAAACAGTAATTTCTCCGCATTGCAAGGTGCAATTCTGAAATTTTTTGCTTTTTCCTGCTCCTCTTAGCATGATAAAGAAGATTCAAAGAGAGTGAGATGCCAGCTCCTTTCATTCAGTCAGTAGCTTCAAACATTTCTGGTATATGAATAACATGATGTTTTTCAATGGCAAAAATCAATGAATATTGTAAAAGCACAAACAGTAATTTCTCCGCATTGCAAGGTGCAATTCTGAAATTTTTTGCTTTTTCCTGCTCCTCTTAGCATGATAAAGAAGATTCAAAGAGAGTGAGATGCCAGCTCCTTTCATTCAGTCAGTAGCTTCAATCATTTCTGGACGTTTTTCAATGGCAAAAATCAATGAATATTGTAAATGCACAAACAGTAATTTCTCCGCATTGCAAGGTGCAATTCTGAAATTTTTTGCTTTTTCCTGCTCCTCCTAGCATGATAAAGAAGATTCAAAGAGAGTGAGATGCCAGCTCCTTTCATTCAGTCAGTAGCTTCAATCATTTCTGGTATATGAATAACATGATGTTTTTCAATGGCAAAAATCAATGAATATTGTAAATGCACAAACAGTAATTTCTCCACATTGCAAGGTGCAATTCTGAAATTTTTTGCTTTTTCCTGCTCCTCTTAGCATGATAAAGAAGATTCAAAGAGAGTGAGATGCCAGCTCCTTTCATTCAGTCAGTAGCTTCAATCATTTCTGGACGTTTTTCAATGGCAAAAATCAATGAATATTGTAAATGCACAAACAGTAATTTCTCCGCATTGCAAGGTGCAATTCTGAAATTTTTTGCTTTTTCCTGCTCCTCTTAGCATGATAAAGAAGATTCAAAGAGAGCGAGATGCCAGCTCCTTTCATTCAGTCAGTAGCTTCAATCATTTCTGGTATATGAATAACATGATGTTTTTCAATGGCAAAAATCAATGAATATTGTAAATGCACAAACAGTAATTTCTCCGCATTGCAAGGTGCAATTCTGAAATTTTTTGCTTTTTCCTGCTCCTCTTAGCATGATAAAGAAGATTCAAAGAGAGTGAGATGCCAGCTCCTTTCATTCAGTCAGTAGCTTCAATCATTTCTGGACGTTTTTCAATGGCAAAAATCAATGAATATTGTAAATGCACAAACAGTAATTTCTCCGCATTGCAAGGTGCAATTCTGAAATTTTTTGCTTTTTCCTGCTCCTCTTAGCATGATAAAGAAGATTCAAAGAGAGTGAGATGCCAGCTCCTTTCATTCAGTCAGTAGCTTCAAACATTTCTGGTATATGAATAACATGATGTTTTTCAATGGCAAAAATCAATGAATATTGTAAATGCACAAACAGTAATTTCTCCGCATTGCAAGGTGCAATTCTGAAATTTTTTGCTTTTTCCTGCTCCTCTTAGCATGATAAAGAAGATTCAAAGAGAGTGAGATGCCAGCTCCTTTCATTCAGTCAGTAGCTTCAATCATTTCTGGACGTTTTTCAATGGCAAAAATCAATGAATATTGTAAATGCACAAACAGTAATTTCTCCGCATTGCAAGGTGCAATTCTGAAATTTTTTGCTTTTTCCTGCTCCTCTTAGCATGATAAAGAAGATTCAAAGAGAGTGAGATGCCAGCTCCTTTCATTCAGTCAGTAGCTTCAATCATTTCTGGACGTTTTTCAATGGCAAAAATCAATGAATATTGTAAATGCACAAACAGTAATTTCTCCGCATTGCAAGGTGCAATTCTGAAATTTTTTGCTTTTTCCTGCTCCTCTTAGCATGATAAAGAAGATTCAAAGAGAGTGAGATGCCAGCTCCTTTCATTCAGTCAGTAGCTTCAATCATTTCTGGTATATGAATAACATGATGTTTTTCAATGGCAAAAATCAATGAATATTGTAAATGCACAAACAGTAATTTCTCCGCATTGCAAGGTGCAATTCTGAAATTTTTTGCTTTTTCCTGCTCCTCTTAGCATGATAAAGAAGATTCAAAGAGAGTGAGATGCCAGCTCCTTTCATTCAGTCAGCAGCTTCAATCATTTCTGGACATTTTTCAATGGCAAAAATCAATGAATATTGTAAATGCACAAACAGTAATTTCTCCGCATTGCAAGGTGCAATTCTGAAATTTTTTGCTTTTTCCTGCTCCTCTTAGCATGATAAAGAAGATTCAAAGAGAGTGAGATGCCAGCTCCTTTCATTCAGTCAGTAGCTTCAAACATTTCTGGTATATGAATAACATGATGTTTTTCAATGGCAAAAATCAATGAATATTGTAAAAGCACAAACAGTAATTTCTCCGCATTGCAAGGTGCAATTCTGAAATTTTTTGCTTTTTCCTGCTCCTCTTAGCATGATAAAGAAGATTCAAAGAGAGTGAGATGCCAGCTCCTTTCATTCAGTCAGTAGCTTCAATCATTTCTGGACGTTTTTCAATGGCAAAAATCAATGAATATTGTAAATGCACAAACAGTAATTTCTCCGCATTGCAAGGTGCAATTCTGAAATTTTTTGCTTTTTCCTGCTCCTCTTAGCATGATAAAGAAGATTCAAAGAGAGTGAGATGCCAGCTCCTTTCATTCAGTCAGTAGCTTCAATCATTTCTGGTATATGAATAACATGATGTTTTTCAATGGCAAAAATCAATGAATATTGTAAATGCACAAACAGTAATTTCTCCGCATTGCAAGTTGCAATTCTGAAATTTTTTGCTTTTTCCTGCTCCTCTTAGCATGATAAAGAAGATTCAAAGAGAGTGAGATGCCAGCTCCTTTCATTCAGTCAGTAGCTTCAATTATTTCTGGACGTTTTTCAATGGCAAAAATCAATGAATATTGTAAATGCACAAACAGTAATTTCTCCGCATTGCAAGGTGCAATTCTGAAATTTTTTGCTTTTTCCTGCTCCTCTTAGCATGATAAAGAAGATTCAAAGAGAGTGAGATGCCAGCTCCTTTCATTCAGTCAGTTGCTTCAATCATTTCTGGACGTTTTTCAATGGCAAAAATCAGTGAATATTGTAAATGCACAAACAGTAATTTCTCCGCATTGCAAGGTGCAATTCTGAAATTTTTTGCTTTTTCCTGCTCCTCTTAGCATGATAAAGAAGATTCAAAGAGAGTGAGATGCCAGCTCCTTTCATTCAGTCAGTAGCTTCAATCATTTCTGGACGTTTTTCAATGGCAAAAATCAATGAATATTGTAAATGCACAAACAGTAATTTCTCCGCATTGCAAGGTGCAATTCTGAAATTTTTTGCTTTTTCCTGCTCCTCTTTGCATGATAAAGAAGATTCAAAGAGAGTGAGATGCCAGCTCCTTTCATTCAGTCAGTAGCTTCAATCATTTCTGGTATATGAATAACATGATGTTTTTCAATGGCAAAAATCAATGAATATTGTAAATGCACAAACAGTAATTTCTCCGCATTGCAAGGTGCAATTCTGAAATTTTTGGCTTTTTCCTGCTCCTCTTAGCATGATAAAGAAGATTCAAAGAGAGTGAGATGCCAGCTCCTTTCATTCAGTCAGTAGCTTCAATCATTTCTGGATGTTTTTCAATGGCAAAAATCAATGAATATTGTAAATGCACAAACAGTAATTTCTCCGCATTGCAAGGTGCAATTCTGAAATTTCTTGCATTTTCCTGCTCCTCTTAGCATGATAAAGAAGATTCAAAGAGAGTGAGATGCCAGCTCCTTTCATTCAGTCAGTAGCTTCAATCATTTCTGGACGTTTTTCAATGGCAAAAATCAATGAATATTGTAAATGCACAAACAGTAATTTCTCCGCATTGCAAGGTGCAATTCTGAAATTTTTTGCTTTTTCCTGCTCCTCTTAGCATGATAAAGAAGATTCAAAGAGAGTGAGATGCCAGCTCCTTTCATTCAGTCAGTAGCTTCAAACATTTCTGGTATATGAATAACGATGTTTTTCAATGGCAAAAATCAATGAATATTGTAAATGCACAAACAGTAATTTCTCCGCATTGCAAGGTGCAATTCTGAAATTTTTTGCTTTTTCCTGCTCCTCTTAGCATGATAAAGAAGATTCAAAGAGAGTGAGATGCCAGCTCCTTTCATTCAGTCAGTAGCTTCAATCATTTCTGGACGTTTTTCAATGGCAAAAATCAATGAATATTGTAAATGCACAAACAGTAATTTCTCCGCATTGCAAGGTGCAATTCTGAAATTTTTTGCTTTTTCCTGCTCCTCTTAGCATGATAAAGAAGATTCAAAGAGAGTGAGATGCCAGCTTCTTTCATTCAGTCAGTAGCTTCAAACATTTCTGGGATATGAATAACATGATGTTTTTCAATGGCAAAAATTAATGAATATTGTAAATGCACAAACAGTAATTTCTCCGCATTGCAAGGTGCAATTCTGAAATTTTTTGCTTTTTCCTGCTCCTCTTAGCATGATAAAGAAGATTCAAAGAGAGTGAGATGCCAGCTCCTTTCATTCAGTCAGTAGCTTCAATCATTTCTGGACGTTTTTCAATGGCAAAAATCAATGAATATTGTAAATGCACAAACAGTAATTTCTCCGCATTGCAAGGTGCAATTCTGAAATTTTTTGCTTTTTCCTGCTCCTCTTAGCATGATAAAGAAGATTCAAAGAGAGTGAGATGCCAGCTCCTTTCATTCAGTCAGTAGCTTCAATCATTTCTGGACGTTTTTCAATGGCAAAAATCAATGAATATTGTAAATGCACAAACAGTAATTTCTCCGCATTGCAAGGTGCAATTCTGAAATTTTTTGCTTTTTCCTGCTCCTCTTAGCATGATAAAGAAGATTCAAAGAGAGTGAGATGCCAGCTCCTTTCATTCAGTCAGTAGCTTCAATCATTTCTGGTATATGAATAACATGATGTTTTTCAATGGCAAAAATCAATGAATATTGTAAATGCACAAACAGTAATTTCTCCGCATTGCAAGTTGCAATTCTGAAATTTTTTGCTTTTTCCTGCTCCTCTTAGCATGATAAAGAAGATTCAAAGAGAGTGAGATTCCAGCTCCTTTCATTCAGTCAGTAGCTTCAATCATTTCTGGACGTTTTTCAATGGCAAAAATCAATGAATATTGTAAATGCACAAACAGTAATTTCTCCGCATTGCAAGGTGCAATTCTGAAATTTTTTGCTTTTTCCTGCTCCTCTTAGCATGATAAAGAAGATTCAAAGAGAGTGAGATGCCAGCTCCTTTCATTCAGTCAGTAGCTTCAATCATTTCTGGACGTTTTTCAATGGCAAAAATCAATGAATATTGTAAATGCACAAACAGTAATTTCTCCGCATTGCAAGGTGCAATTCTGAAATTTTTTGCTTTTTCCTGCTCCTCTTAGCATGATAAAGAAGATTCAAAGAGAGTGAGATGCCAGCTCCTTTCATTCAGTCAGTAGCTTCAATCATTTCTGGTATATGAATAACATGATGTTTTTCAATGGCAAAAATCAATGAATATTGTAAATGCACAAACAGTAATTTCTCCGCATTGCAAGGTGCAATTCTGAAATTTTTTGCTTTTTCCTGCTCCTCTTAGCATGATAAAGAAGATTCAAAGAGAGTGAGATGCCAGCTCCTTTCATTCAGTCAGCAGCTTCAATCATTTCTGGACATTTTTCAATGGCAAAAATCAATGAATATTGTAAATGCACAAACAGTAATTTCTCCGCATTGCAAGGTGCAATTCTGAAATGTTTTGCTTTTTCCTGCTCCTCTTAGCATGATAAAGAAGATTCAAAGAGAGTGAGATGCCAGCTCCTTTCATTCAGTCAGTAGCTTCAAACATTTCTGGTATATGAATAACATGATGTGTTTCAATGGCAAAAATCAATGAATATTGTAAAAGCACAAACAGTAATTTCTCCGCATTGCAAGGTGCAATTCTGAAATTTTTTGCTTTTTCCTGCTCCTCTTAGCATGATAAAGAAGATTCAAAGAGAGTGAGATGCCAGCTCCTTTCATTCAGTCAGTAGCTTCAATCATTTCTGGACGTTTTTCAATGGCAAAAATCAATGAATATTGTAAATGCACAAACAGTAATTTCTCCGCATTGCAAGGTGCAATTCTGAAATTTTTTGCTTTTTCCTGCTCCTCTTTGCATGATAAAGAAGATTCAAAGAGAGTGAGATGCCAGCTCCTTTCATTCAGTCAGTAGCTTCAATCATTTCTGGTATATGAATAACATGATGTTTTTCAATGGCAAAAATCAATGAATATTGTAAATGCACAAACAGTAATTTCTCCGCATTGCAAGGTGCAATTCTGAAATTTTTGGCTTTTTCCTGCTCCTCTTAGCATGATAAAGAAGATTCAAAGAGAGTGAGATGCCAGCTCCTTTCATTCAGTCAGTAGCTTCAATCATTTCTGGATGTTTTTCAATGGCAAAAATCAATGAATATTGTAAATGCACAAACAGTAATTTCTCCGCATTGCAAAGTGCAATTCTGAAATTTCTTGCATTTTCCTGCTCCTCTTAGCATGATAAAGAAGATTCAAAGAGAGTGAGATGCCAGCTCCTTTCATTCAGTCAGTAGCTTCAATCATTTCTGGACGTTTTTCAATGGCAAAAATCAATGAATATTGTAAATGCACAAACAGTAATTTCTCCGCATTGCAAGGTGCAATTCTGAAATTTTTTGCTTTTTCCTGCTCCTCTTAGCATGATAAAGAAGATTCAAAGAGAGTGAGATGCCAGCTCCTTTCATTCAGTCAGTAGCTTCAATCATTTCTGGACGTTTTTCAATGGCAAAAATCAATGAATATTGTAAATGCACAAACAGTAATTTCTCCGCATTGCAAGGTGCAATTCTGAAATTTTTTGCTTTTTCCTGCTCCTCTTAGCATGATAAAGAAGATTCAAAGAGAGTGAGATGCCAGCTCCTTTCATTCAGTCAGTAGCTTCAATCATTTCTGGACGTTTTTCAATGGCAAAAATCAATGAATATTGTAAATGCACAAACAGTAATTTCTCCGCATTGCAAGGTGCAATTCTGAAATTTTTTGCTTTTTCCTGCTCCTCTTAGCATGATAAAGAAGATTCAAAGAGAGTGAGATGCCAGCTCCTTTCATTCAGTCAGTAGCTTCAATCATTTCTGGTATATGAATAACATGATGTTTTTCAATGGCAAAAATCAATGAATATTGTAAATGCACAAACAGTAATTTCTCCGCATTGCAAGGTGCAATTCTGAAATTTTTGGCTTTTTCCTGCTCCTCTTAGCATGATAAAGAAGATTCAAAGAGAGTGAGATGCCAGCTCCTTTCATTCAGTCAGTAGCTTCAATCATTTCTGGATGTTTTTCAATGGCAAAAATCAATGAATATTGTAAATGCACAAACAGTAATTTCTCCGCATTGCAAGGTGCAATTCTGAAATTTCTTGCATTTTCCTGCTCCTCTTAGCATGATAAAGAAGATTCAAAGAGAGTGAGATGCCAGCTCCTTTCATTCAGTCAGTAGCTTCAATCATTTCTGGACGTTTTTCAATGGCAAAAATCAATGAATATTGTAAATGCACAAACAGTAATTTCTCCGCATTGCAAGGTGCAATTCTGAAATTTTTTGCTTTTTCCTGCTCCTCTTAGCATGATAAAGAAGATTCAAAGAGAGTGAGATGCCAGCTCCTTTCATTCAGTCAGTAGCTTCAATCATTTCTGGACGTTTTTCAATGGCAAAAATCAATGAATATTGTAAATGCACAAACAGTAATTTCTCCGCATTGCAAGGTGCAATTCTGAAATTTTTTGCTTTTTCCTGCTCCTCTTAGCATGATAAAGAAGATTCAAAGAGAGTGAGATGCCAGCTTCTTTCATTCAGTCAGTAGCTTCAAACATTTCTGGGATATGAATAACATGATGTTTTTCAATGGCAAAAATTAATGAATATTGTAAATGCACAAACAGTAATTTCTCCGCATTGCAAGGTGCAATTCTGAAATTTTTTGCTTTTTCCTGCTCCTCTTAGCATGATAAAGAAGATTCAAAGAGAGTGAGATGCCAGCTCCTTTCATTCAGTCAGTAGCTTCAATCATTTCTGGACGTTTTTCAATGGCAAAAATCAATGAATATTGTAAATGCACAAACAGTAATTTCTCCGCATTGCAAGGTGCAATTCTGAAATTTTTTGCTTTTTCCTGCTCCTCTTAGCATGATAAAGAAGATTCAAAGAGAGTGAGATGCCAGCTCCTTTCATTCAGTCAGTAGCTTCAATCATTTCTGGACGTTTTTCAATGGCAAAAATCAATGAATATTGTAAATGCACAAACAGTAATTTCTCCGCATTGCAAGGTGCAATTCTGAAATTTTTTGCTTTTTCCTGCTCCTCTTAGCATGATAAAGAAGATTCAAAGAGAGTGAGATGCCAGCTCCTTTCATTCAGTCAGTAGCTTCAATCATTTCTGGTATATGAATAACATGATGTTTTTCAATGGCAAAAATCAATGAATATTGTAAATGCACAAACAGTAATTTCTCCGCATTGCAAGTTGCAATTCTGAAATTTTTTGCTTTTTCCTGCTCCTCTTAGCATGATAAAGAAGATTCAAAGAGAGTGAGATTCCAGCTCCTTTCATTCAGTCAGTAGCTTCAATCATTTCTGGACGTTTTTCAATGGCAAAAATCAATGAATATTGTAAATGCACAAACAGTAATTTCTCCGCATTGCAAGGTGCAATTCTGAAATTTTTTGCTTTTTCCTGCTCCTCTTAGCATGATAAAGAAGATTCAAAGAGAGTGAGATGCCAGCTCCTTTCATTCAGTCAGTAGCTTCAATCATTTCTGCACGTTTTTCAATGGCAAAAATCAATGACTATTGTAAATGCACAAACAGTAATTTCTCCACATTGCAAGATGCAATTCTGAAATTTTTTGCTTTTTCCTGCTCCTCTTAGCATGATAAAAAAGATTCAAAGAGAGTGAGATGCCAGCTCCTTTCATTCAGTCAGTAGCTTCAATCATTTCTGGACGTTTTTCAATGGCAAAAATCAATGAATATTGTAAATGCACAAACAGTAATTTCTCCGCATTGCAAGGTGCAATTCTGAAATTTTTTGCTTTTTCCTGCTCCTCTTAGCATGATAAAGAAGATTCAAAGAGAGTGAGATGCCAGCTCCTTTCATTCAGTCAGTAGCTTCAATCATTTCTGGACGTTTTTCAATGGCAAAAATCAATGAATATTGTAAATGCACAAACAGTAATTTCTCCGCATTGCAAGGTGCAATTCTGAAATTTTTTGCTTTTTCCTGCTCCTCTTAGCATGATAAAGAAGATTCAAAGAGAGTGAGATGCCAGCTCCTTTCATTCAGTCAGTAGCTTCAGTCATTTCTGGACGTTTTTCAATGGCAAAAATCAATGAATATTGTAAATGCACAAACAGTAATTTCTCCGCATTGCAAGGTGCAATTCTGAAATTTTTTGCTTTTTCCTGCTCCTCTTAGCATGATAAAGAAGATTCAAAGAGAGTGAGATGCCAGCTCCTTTCATTCAGTCAGTAGCTTCAAACATTTCTGGTATAAACATTTCTGGACGTTTTTCAATGGCAAAAATCAATGAATATTGTAAATGCACAAACAGTAATATCTCCACATTGCAAGGTGCAATTCTGAAAGTTTTTGCTTTTTCCTGCTAATCCTAGCATGATAAAGAAGATTCAAATAGAGTGAGATGCCAGCTCCTTTCATTCAGTCAGTAGCTTCAAACATTTCTGGACGTTTTTCAATGGCAAAATTCAATGAATATTGTAAATGCACAAACAGTAATATCTCCACATTGCCAGGTGCAATTCTGAAATTTTTTGCTTTTTCCTGCTAATCCTAGCATGATAAAGAAGATTCAAAGAGAGTGAGATGCCAGCTCCTTTCATTCAGTCAGTAGCTTCAATCATTTCTGGACGTTTTTCAATGGCAAAAATCAATGAATATTGTAAATGCACAAACAGTAATTTCTCCGCATTGCAAGGTGCAATTCTGAAATTTTTTGCTTTTTCCTGCTCCTCTTAGCATGATAAAGAAGATTCAAAGAGAGTGAGATGCCAGCTCCTTTCATTCAGTCAGTAGCTTCAATCATTTCTGGACGTTTTTCAATGGCAAAAATCAATGAATATTGTAAATGCACAAACAGTAATTTCTCCGCATTGCAAGGTGCAATTCTGAAATTTTTTGCTTTTTCCTGCTCCTCTTAGCATGATAAAGAAGATTCAAAGAGAGTGAGATGCCAGCTCCTTTCATTCAGTCAGTAGCTTCAATCATTTCTGGTATATGAATAACATGATGTTTTTCAATGGCAAAAATCAATGAATATTGTAAATGCACAAACAATAATTTCTCCGCATTGCAAGGTGCAATTCTGAAATTTTTTGCTTTTTCCTGCTCCTCTTAGCATGATAAAGAAGATTCAAAGAGAGTGAGATGCCAGCTCCTTTCATTCAGTCAGTAGCTTCAATCATTTCTGGACGTTTTTCAATGGCAAAAATCAATGAATATTGTAAATGCACAAACAGTAATTTCTCCGCATTGCAAGATGCAATTCTGAAATTTTTTGCTTTTTCCTGCTCCTCTTAGCATGATAAAGAAGATTCAAAGAGAGTGAGATGCCAGCTCCTTTCATTCAGTCAGTAGCTTCAGTCATTTCTGGACGTTTTTCAATGCAAAAATCAATGAATATTGTAAATGCACAAACAGTAATTTCTCCGCATTGCAAGGTGCAATTCTGAATTTTTTTGCTTTTCCTGCTCCTCAGCATGATAAAGAAGATTCAAAGAGAGTGAGATGCCAGCTCCTTTCATTCAGTCAGTAGCTTTAATCATTTCTGGTATATGAATAACATGATGTTTTTCAATGGCAAAAATCAATGAATATTGTAAATGCACAAACAGTAATTTCTCCGCATTGCAAGGTGCAATTCTGAAATTTTTTGCTTTTTCCTGCTCCTCTTAGCATGATAAAGAAGATTCAAAGAGAGTGAGATGCCAGCTCCTTTCATTCAGTCAGTAGCTTCAATCATTTCTGGATGTTTTTCAATGGCAAAAATCAATGAATATTGTAAATGCACAAACAGTAATTTCTCCGCATTGCAAGGTGCAATTCTGAAATTTCTTGCATTTTCCTGCTCCTCTTAGCATGATAAAGAAGATTCAAAGAGAGTGAGATGCCAGCTCCTTTAATTCAGTCAGTAGCTTCAATCATTTCTGGACGTTTTTCAATGGCAAAAATCAATGAATATTGTAAATGCACAAACAGTAATTTCTCCGCATTGCAAGGTGCAATTCTGAAATTTTTTGCTTTTTCCTGCTCCTCTTAGCATGATAAAGAAGATTCAAAGAGAGTGCGATGCCAGCTCCTTTCATTCAGTCAGTAGCTTCAAACATTTCTGGTATATGAATAACATGATGTTTTTCAAAGGCAAAAATCAATGAATATTGTAAATGCACAAACAGTAATTTCTCCGCATTGCAAGGTGCAATTCTGAAATTTTTTGCTTTTTCCTGCTCCTCTTAGCATGATAAAGAAGATTCAAAGAGAGTGAGATGCCAGCTCCTTTCATTCAGTCAGTAGCTTCAATCATTTCTGGTATATGAATAACATGATGTTTTTCAATGGCAAAAATCAATGAATATTGTAAATGCACAAACAGTAATTTCTCCGCATTGCAAGTTGCAATTCTGAAATTTTTTGCTTTTTCCTGCTCCTCTTAGCATGATAAAGAAGATTCAAAGAGAGTGAGATGCCAGCTCCTTTCATTCAGTCAGTAGCTTCAATCATTTCTGGACGTTTTTCAATGGCAAAAATCAATGAATATTGTAAATGCACAAACAGTAATTTCTCCGCATTGCAAGGTGCAATTCTGAAATTTTTTGCTTTTTCCTGCTCCTCTTAGCATGATAAAGAAGATTCAAAGAGAGTGAGATGCCAGCTCCTTTCATTCAGTCAGTAGCTTCAATCATTTCTGGACGTTTTTCAATGGCAAAAATCAATGAATATTGTAAATGCACAAACAGTAATTTCTCCGCATTGCAAGGTGCAATTCTGAAATTTTTTGCTTTTTCCTGCTCCTCTTAGCATGATAAAGAAGATTCAAAGAGAGTGAGATGCCAGCTCCTTTCATTCAGTCAGTAGCTTCAAACATTTCTGGTATATGAATAACATGATGTTTTTCAATGGCAAAAATCAATGAATATTGTAAAAGCACAAACAGTAATTTCTCCGCATTGCAATGTGCAATTCTGAAATTTTTTGCTTTTTCCTGCTCCTCTTAGCATGATAAAGAAGATTCAAAGAGAGTGAGATGCCAGCTCCTTTCATTCAGTCAGTAGCTTCAATCATTTCTGGACGTTTTTCAATGGCAAAAATCAATGAATATTGTAAATGCACAAACAGTAATTTCTCCGCATTGCAAGGTGCAATTCTGAAATTTTTTGCTTTTTCCTGCTCCTCTTAGCATGATAAAGAAGATTCAAAGAGAGTGAGATGCCAGCTCCTTTCATTCAGTCAGTAGCTTCAATCATTTCTGGTATATGAATAACATGATGTTTTTCAATGGCAAAAATCAATGAATATTGTAAATGCACAAACAGTAATTTCTCCACATTGCAAGGTGCAATTCTGAAATTTTTTGCTTTTTCCTGCTCCTCTTAGCATGATAAAGAAGATTCAAAGAGAGTGAGATGCCAGCTCCTTTCTTTCAGTCAGTAGCTTCAATCATTTCTGGACGTTTTTCAATGGCAAAAATCAATGAATATTGTAAATGCACAAACAGTAATTTCTCCGCATTGCAAGGTGCAATTCTGAAATTTTTTGCTTTTTCCTGCTCCTCTTAGCATGATAAAGAAGATTCAAAGAGAGCGAGATGCCAGCTCCTTTCATTCAGTCAGTAGCTTCAATCATTTCTGGTATATGAATAACATGATGTTTTTCAATGGCAAAAATCAATGAATATTGTAAATGCACAAACAGTAATTTCTCCGCATTGCAAGGTGCAATTCTGAAATTTTTTGCTTTTTCCTGCTCCTCTTAGCATGATAAAGAAGATTCAAAGAGAGTGAGATGCCAGCTCCTTTCATTCAGTCAGTAGCTTCAATCATTTCTGGACGTTTTTCAATGGCAAAAATCAATGAATATTGTAAATGCACAAACAGTAATTTCTCCGCATTGCAAGGTGCAATTCTGAAATTTTTTGCTTTTTCCTGCTCCTCTTAGCATGATAAAGAAGATTCAAAGAGAGTGAGATGCCAGCTCCTTTCATTCAGTCAGTAGCTTCAAACATTTCTGGTATATGAATAACATGATGTTTTTCAATGGCAAAAATCAATGAATATTGTAAATGCACAAACAGTAATTTCTCCGCATTGCAAGGTGCAATTCTGAAATTTTTTGCTTTTTCCTGCTCCTCTTAGCATGATAAAGAAGATTCAAAGAGAGTGAGATGCCAGCTCCTTTCATTCAGTCAGTAGCTTCAATCATTTCTGGACGTTTTTCAATGGCAAAAATCAATGAATATTGTAAATGCACAAACAGTAATTTCTCCGCATTGCAAGGTGCAATTCTGAAATTTTTTGCTTTTTCCTGCTCCTCTTAGCATGATAAAGAAGATTCAAAGAGAGTGAGATGCCAGCTCCTTTCATTCAGTCAGTAGCTTCAATCATTTCTGGACGTTTTTCAATGGCAAAAATCAATGAATATTGTAAATGCACAAACAGTAATTTCTCCGCATTGCAAGGTGCAATTCTGAAATTTTTGGCTTTTTCCTGCTCCTCTTAGCATGATAAAGAAGATTCAAAGAGAGTGAGATGCCAGCTCCTTTCATTCAGTCAGTAGCTTCAATCATTTCTGGTATATGAATAACATGATGTTTTTCAATGGCAAAAATCAATGAATATTGTAAATGCACAAACAGTAATTTCTCCGCATTGCAAGGTGCAATTCTGAAATTTTTTGCTTTTTCCTGCTCCTCTTAGCATGATAAAGAAGATTCAAAGAGAGTGAGATGCCAGCTCCTTTCATTCAGTCAGCAGCTTCAATCATTTCTGGACATTTTTCAATGGCAAAAATCAATGAATATTGTAAATGCACAAACAGTAATTTCTCCGCATTGCAAGGTGCAATTCTGAAATTTTTTGCTTTTTCCTGCTCCTCTTAGCATGATAAAGAAGATTCAAAGAGAGTGAGATGCCAGCTCCTTTCATTCAGTCAGTAGCTTCAAACATTTCTGGTATATGAATAACATGATGTTTTTCAATGGCAAAAATCAATGAATATTGTAAAAGCACAAACAGTAATTTCTCCGCATTGCAAGGTGCAATTCTGAAATTTTTTGCTTTTTCCTGCTCCTCTTAGCATGATAAAGAAGATTCAAAGAGAGTGAGATGCCAGCTCCTTTCATTCAGTCAGTAGCTTCAATCATTTCTGGACGTTTTTCAATGGCAAAAATCAAAGAATATTGTAAATGCACAAACAGTAATTTCTCCGCATTGCAAGGTGCAATTCTGAAATTTTTTGCTTTTTCCTGCTCCTCTTAGCATGATAAAGAAGATTCAAAGAGAGTGAGATGCCAGCTCCTTTCATTCAGTCAGTAGCTTCAATCATTTCTGGTATATGAATAACATGATGTTTTTCAATGGCAAAAATCAATGAATATTGTAAATGCACAAACAGTAATTTCTCCGCATTGCAAGTTGCAATTCTGAAATTTTTTGCTTTTTCCTGCTCCTCTTAGCATGATAAAGAAGATTCAAAGAGAGTGAGATGCCAGCTCCTTTCATTCAGTCAGTAGCTTCAATTATTTCTGGACGTTTTTCAATGGCAAAAATCAATGAATATTGTAAATGCACAAACAGTAATTTCTCCGCATTGCAAGGTGCAATTCTGAAATTTTTTGCTTTTTCCTGCTCCTCTTAGCATGATAAAGAAGATTCAAAGAGAGTGAGATGCCAGCTCCTTTCATTCAGTCAGTTGCTTCAATCATTTCTGGACGTTTTTCAATGGGAAAAATCAGTGAATATTGTAAATGCACAAACAGTAATTTCTCCGCATTGCAAGGTGCAATTCTGAAATTTTTTGCTTTTTCCTGCTCCTCTTAGCATGATAAAGAAGATTCAAAGAGAGTGAGATGCCAGCTCCTTTCATTCAGTCAGTAGCTTCAATCATTTCTGGACGTTTTTCAATGGCAAAAATCAATGAATATTGTAAATGCACAAACAGTAATTTCTCCGCATTGCAAGGTGCAATTCTGAAATTTTTTGCTTTTTCCTGCTCCTCTTTGCATGATAAAGAAGATTCAAAGAGAGTGAGATGCCAGCTCCTTTCATTCAGTCAGTAGCTTCAATCATTTCTGGTATATGAATAACATGATGTTTTTCAATGGCAAAAATCAATGAATATTGTAAATGCACAAACAGTAATTTCTCCGCATTGCAAGGTGCAATTCTGAAATTTTTGGCTTTTTCCTGCTCCTCTTAGCATGATAAAGAAGATTCAAAGAGAGTGAGATGCCAGCTCCTTTCATTCAGTCAGTAGCTTCAATCATTTCTGGATGTTTTTCAATGGCAAAAATCAATGAATATTGTAAATGCACAAACAGTAATTTCTCCGCATTGCAAGGTGCAATTCTGAAATTTTTTGCTTTTTCCTGCTCCTCTTAGCATGATAAAGAAGATTCAAAGAGAGTGAGATGCCAGCTCCTTTCATTCAGTCAGTAGCTTCAATCATTTCTGGACGTTTTTCAATGGCAAAAATCAATGAATATTGTAAATGCACAAACAGTAATTTCTCCGCATTGCAAGGTGCAATTCTGAAATTTTTTGCTTTTTCCTGCTCCTCTTAGCATGATAAAGAAGATTCAAAGAGAGTGAGATGCCAGCTCCTTTCATTCAGTCAGTAGCTTCAAACATTTCTGGTATATGAATAACATGATGTTTTTCAATGGCAAAAATCAATGAATATTGTAAATGCACAAACAGTAATTTCTCCGCATTGCAAGGTGCAATTCTGAAATTTTTTGCTTTTTCCTGCTCCTCTTAGCATGATAAAGAAGATTCAAAGAGAGTGAGATGCCAGCTCCTTTCATTCAGTCAGTAGCTTCAATCATTTCTGGACGTTTTTCAATGGCAAAAATCAATGAATATTGTAAATGCACAAACAGTAATTTCTCCGCATTGCAAGGTGCAATTCTGAAATTTTTTGCTTTTTCCTGCTCCTCTTAGCATGATAAAGAAGATTCAAAGAGAGTGAGATGCCAGCTCCTTTCATTCAGTCAGTAGCTTCAATCATTTCTGGTATATGAATAACATGATGTTTTTCAATGGCAAAAATCAATGAATATTGTAAATGCACAAACAGTAATTTCTCCGCATTGCAAGTTGCAATTCTGAAATTTTTTGCTTTTTCCTGCTCCTCTTAGCATGATAAAGAAGATTCAAAGAGAGTGAGATTCCAGCTCCTTTCATTCAGTCAGTAGCTTCAATCATTTCTGGACGTTTTTCAATGGCAAAAATCAATGAATATTGTAAATGCACAAACAGTAATTTCTCCGCATTGCAAGGTGCAATTCTGAAATTTTTTGCTTTTTCCTGCTCCTCTTAGCATGATAAAGAAGATTCAAAGAGAGTGAGATGCCAGCTCCTTTCATTCAGTCAGTAGCTTCAATCATTTCTGGACGTTTTTCAATGGCAAAAATCAATGAATATTGTAAATGCACAAACAGTAATTTCTCCGCATTGCAAGATGCAATTCTGAAATTTTTTGCTTTTTCCTGCTCCTCTTAGCATGATAAAAAAGATTCAAAGAGAGTGAGATGCCAGCTCCTTTCATTCAGTCAGTAGCTTCAATCATTTCTGGACGTTTTTCAATGGCAAAAATCAATGAATATTGTAAATGCACAAACAGTAATTTCTCCGCATTGCAAGGTGCAATTCTGAAATTTTTTGCTTTTTCCTGCTCCTCTTAGCATGATAAAGAAGATTCAAAGAGAGTGAGATGCCAGCTCCTTTCATTCAGTCAGTAGCTTCAATCATTTCTGGTATATGAATAACATGATGTTTTTCAATGGCAAAAATCAATGAATATTGTAAATGCACAAACAGTAATTTCTCCGCATTGCAAGGTGCAATTCTGAAATTTTTTGCTTTTTCCTGCTCCTCTTAGCATGATAAAGAAGATTCAAAGAGAGTGAGATGCCAGCTCCTTTCATTCAGTCAGTAGCTTCAATCATTTCTGGACGTTTTTCAATGGCAAAAATCAATGAATATTGTAAATGCACAAACAGTAATTTCTCCGCATTGCAAGGTGCAATTCTGAAATTTTTTGCTTTTTCCTGCTCCTCTTAGCATGATAAAGAAGATTCAAAGAGAGTGAGATGCCAGCTCCTTTCATTCAGTCAGTAGCTTCAGTCATTTCTGGACGTTTTTCAATGGCAAAAATCAATGAATATTGTAAATGCACAAACAGTAATTTCTCCGCATTGCAAGGTGCAATTCTGAAATTTTTTGCTTTTTCCTGCTCCTCTTAGCATGATAAAGAAGATTCAAAGAGAGTGAGATGCCAGCTCCTTTCATTCAGTCAGTAGCTTCAAACATTTCTGGTATAAACATTTCTGGACGTTTTTCAATGGCAAAAATCAATGAATATTGTAAATGCACAAACAGTAATATCTCCACATTGCAAGGTGCAATTCTGAAATTTTTTGCTTTTTCCTGCTAATCCTAGCATGATAAAGAAGATTCAAATAGAGTGAGATGCCAGCTCCTTTCATTCAGTCAGTAGCTTCAAACATTTCTGGACGTTTTTCAATGGCAAAATTCAATGAATATTGTAAATGCACAAACAGTAATATCTCCACATTGCCAGGTGCAATTCTGAAATTTTTTGCTTTTTCCTGCTAATCCTAGCATGATAAAGAAGATTCAAAGAGAGTGAGATGCCAGCTCCTTTCATTCAGTCAGTAGCTTCAATCATTTCTGGACGTTTTTCAATGGCAAAAATCAATGAATATTGTAAATGCACAAACAGTAATTTCTCCGCATTGCAAGGTGCAATTCTGAAATTTTTTGCTTTTTCCTGCTCCTCTTAGCATGATAAAGAAGATTCAAAGAGAGTGAGATGCCAGCTCCTTTCATTCAGTCAGTAGCTTCAATCATTTCTGGACGTTTTTCAATGGCAAAAATCAATGAATATTGTAAATGCACAAACAGTAATTTCTCCGCATTGCAAGGTGCAATTCTGAAATTTTTTGCTTTTTCCTGCTCCTCTTAGCATGATAAAGAAGATTCAAAGAGAGTGAGATGCCAGCTCCTTTCATTCAGTCAGTAGCTTCAATCATTTCTGGTATATGAATAACATGATGTTTTTCAATGGCAAAAATCAATGAATATTGTAAATGCACAAACAATAATTTCTCCGCATTGCAAGGTGCAATTCTGAAATTTTTTGCTTTTTCCTGCTCCTCTTAGCATGATAAAGAAGATTCAAAGAGAGTGAGATGCCAGCTCCTTTCATTCAGTCAGTAGCTTCAATCATTTCTGGACGTTTTTCAATGGCAAAAATCAATGAATATTGTAAATGCACAAACAGTAATTTCTCCGCATTGCAAGATGCAATTCTGAAATTTTTTGCTTTTTCCTGCTCCTCTTAGCATGATAAAGAAGATTCAAAGAGAGTGAGATGCCAGCTCCTTTCATTCAGTCAGTAGCTTCAGTCATTTCTGGACGTTTTTCAATGCAAAAATCAATGAATATTGTAAATGCACAAACAGTAATTTCTCCGCATTGCAAGGTGCAATTCTGAATTTTTTTGCTTTTTCCTGCTCCTCAGCATGATAAAGAAGATTCAAAGAGAGTGAGATGCCAGCTCCTTTCATTCAGTCAGTAGCTTTAATCATTTCTGGTATATGAATAACATGATGTTTTTCAATGGCAAAAATCAATGAATATTGTAAATGCACAAACAGTAATTTCTCCGCATTGCAAGGTGCAATTCTGAAATTTTTTGCTTTTTCCTGCTCCTCTTAGCATGATAAAGAAGATTCAAAGAGAGTGAGATGCCAGCTCCTTTCATTCAGTCAGTAGCTTCAATCATTTCTGAATGTTTTTCAATGGCAAAAATCAATGAATATTGTAAATGCACAAACAGTAATTTCTCCGCATTGCAAGGTGCAATTCTGAAATTTCTTGCATTTTCCTGCTCCTCTTAGCATGATAAAGAAGATTCAAAGAGAATGAGATGCCAGCTCCTTTCATTCAGTCAGTAGCTTCAATCATTTCTGGACGTTTTTCAATGGCAAAAATCAATGAATATTGTAAATGCACAAACAGTAATTTCTCCGCATTGCAAGGTGCAATTCTGAAATTTTTTGCTTTTTCCTGCTCCTCTTAGCATGATAAAGAAGATTCAAAGAGAGTGAGATGCCAGCTCCTTTCATTCAGTCAGTAGCTTCAATCATTTCTGGACGTTTTTCAATGTCAAAAATCAATGAATATTGTAAATGCACAAACAGTAATTTCTCCGCATTGCAAGGTGCAATTCTGAAATTTTTTGCTTTTTCCTGCTCCTCTTAGCATGATAAAGAAGATTCAAAGAGAGTGAGATGCCAGCTCCTTTCATTCAGTCAGTAGCTTCAATCATTTCTGGACGTTTTTCAATGGCAAAAATCAATGAATATTGTAAATGCACAAACAGTAATTTCTCCGCATTGCAAGGTGCAATTCTGAAATTTTTTGCTTTTTCCTGCTCCTCTTAGCATGATAAAGAAGATTCAAAGAGAGTGAGATGCCAGCTCCTTTCATTCAGTCAGTAGCTTCAATCATTTCTGGTATATGAATAACATGATGTTTTTCAATGGCAAAAATCAATGAATATTGTAAATGCACAAACAGTAATTTCTCCGCATTGCAAGTTGCAATTCTGAAATTTTTTGCTTTTTCCTGCTCCTCTTAGCATGATAAAGAAGATTCAAAGAGAGTGAGATTCCAGCTCCTTTCATTCAGTCAGTAGCTTCAATCATTTCTGGACGTTTTTCAATGGCAAAAATCAATGAATATTGTAAATGCACAAACAGTAATTTCTCCGCATTGCAAGGTGCAATTCTGAAATTTTTTGCTTTTTCCTGCTCCTCTTAGCATGATAAAGAAGATTCAAAGAGAGTGAGATGCCAGCTCCTTTCATTCAGTCAGTAGCTTCAATCATTTCTGGACGTTTTTCAATGGCAAAAATCAATGAATATTGTAAATGCACAAACAGTAATTTCTCCGCATTGCAAGACGCAATTCTGAAATTTTTTGCTTTTTCCTGCTCCTCTTAGCATGATAAAGAAGATTCAAAGAGAGTGAGATGCCAGCTCCTTTCATTCAGTCAGTAGCTTCAATCATTTCTGGACGTTTTTCAATGGCAAAAATCAATGAATATTGTAAATGCACAAACAGTAATTTCTCCGCATTGCAAGGTGCAATTCTGAAATTTTTTGCTTTTTCCTGCTCCTCTTAGCATGATAAAGAAGATTCAAAGAGAGTGAGATGCCAGCTCCTTTCATTCAGTCAGTAGCTTCAATCATTTCTGGTATATGAATAACATGATGTTTTTCAATGGCAAAAATCAATGAATATTGTAAATGCACAAACAGTAATTTCTCCGCATTGCAAGGTGCAATTCTGAAATTTTTTGCTTTTTCCTGCTCCTCTTAGCATGATAAAGAAGATTCAAAGAGAGTGAGATGCCAGCTCCTTTCATTCAGTCAGTAGCTTCAATCATTTCTGGACGTTTTTCAATGGCAAAAATCAATGAATATTGTAAATGCACAAACTGTAATTTCTCCGCATTGCAAGGTGCAATTCTGAAATTTTTTGCTTTTTCCTGCTCCTCTTAGCATGATAAAGAAGATTCAAAGAGAGTGAGATGCCAGCTCCTTTCATTCAGTCAGTAGCTTCAGTCATTTCTGGACGTTTTTCAATGGCAAAAATCAATGAATATTGTAAATGCACAAACAGTAATTTCTCCGCATTGCAAGGTGCAATTCTGAAATTTTTTGCTTTTTCCTGCTCCTCTTAGCATGATAAAGAAGATTCAAAGAGAGTGAGATGCCAGCTCCTTTCATTCAGTCAGTAGCTTCAATCATTTCTGGTATATGAATAACATGATGTTTTTCAATGGCAAAAATCAATGAATATTGTAAATGCACAAACAGTAATTTCTCCGCATTGCAAGGTGCAATTCTGAAATTTTTTGCTTTTTCCTGCTCCTCTTAGCATGATAAAGAAGATTCAAAGAGAGTGAGATGCCAGCTCCTTTCATTCAGTCAGTAGCTTCAATCATTTCTGGACGTTTTTCAATGGCAAAAATCAATGAATATTGTAAATGCACAAACAGTAATTTCTCCGCATTGCAAGGTGCAATTCTGAAATTTTTTGCTTTTTCCTGCTCCTCTTAGCATGATAAAGAAGATTCAAAGAGAGTGAGATGCCAGCTCCTTTCATTCAGTCAGTAGCTTCAATCATTTCTGGTATATGAATAACATGATGTTTTTCAATGGCAAAAATCAATGAATATTGTAAATGCACAAACAGTAATTTCTCCGCATTGCAAGGTGCAATTCTGAAATTTTTTGCTTTTTCCTGCTCCTCTTAGCATGATAAAGAAGATTCAAAGAGAGTGAGATGCCAGCTCCTTTCATTCAGTCAGTAGCTTCAATCATTTCTGGACGTTTTTCAATGGCAAAAATCAATGAATATTGTAAATGCACAAACTGTAATTTCTCCGCATTGCAAGGTGCAATTCTGAAATTTTTTGCTTTTTCCTGCTCCTCTTAGCATGATAAAGAAGATTCAAAGAGAGTGAGATGCCAGCTCCTTTCATTCAGTCAGTAGCTTCAGTCATTTCTGGACGTTTTTCAATGGCAAAAATCAATGAATATTGTAAATGCACAAACAGTAATTTCTCCGCATTGCAAGGTGCAATTCTGAAATTTTTTGCTTTTTCCTGCTCCTCTTAGCATGATAAAGAAGATTCAAAGAGAGTGAGATGCCAGCTCCTTTCATTCAGTCAGTAGCTTCAAACATTTCTGGTATAAACATTTCTGGACGTTTTTCAATGGCAAAAATCAATGAATATTGTAAATGCACAAACAGTAATATCTCCACATTGCAAGGTGCAATTCTGAAATTTTTTGCTTTTTCCTGCTAATCCTAGCATGATAAAGAAGATTCAAATAGAGTGAGATGCCAGCTCCTTTCATTCAGTCAGTAGCTTCAAACATTTCTGGACGTTTTTCAATGGCAAAATTCAATGAATATTGTAAATGCACAAACAGTAATATCTCCACATTGCCAGGTGCAATTCTGAAATTTTTTGCTTTTTCCTGCTAATCCTAGCATGATAAAGAAGATTCAAAGAGAGTGAGATGCCAGCTCCTTTCATTCAGTCAGTAGCTTCAATCATTTCTGGACGTTTTTCAATGGCAAAAATCAATGAATATTGTAAATGCACAAACAGTAATTTCTCCGCATTGCAAGGTGCAATTCTGAAATTTTTTGCTTTTTCCTGCTCCTCTTAGCATGATAAAGAAGATTCAAAGAGAGTGAGATGCCAGCTCCTTTCATTCAGTCAGTAGCTTCAATCATTTCTGGACGTTTTTCAATGGCAAAAATCAATGAATATTGTAAATGCACAAACAGTAATTTCTCCGCATTGCAAGGTGCAATTCTGAAATTTTTTGCTTTTTCCTGCTCCTCTTAGCATGATAAAGAAGATTCAAAGAGAGTGAGATGCCAGCTCCTTTCATTCAGTCAGTAGCTTCAATCATTTCTGGTATATGAATAACATGATGTTTTTCAATGGCAAAAATCAATGAATATTGTAAATGCACAAACAGTAATTTCTCCACATTGCAAGGTGCAATTCTGAAATTTTTTGCTTTTTCCTGCTCCTCTTAGCATGATAAAGAAGATTCAAAGAGAGTGAGATGCCAGCTCCTTTCATTCAGTCAGTAGCTTCAATCATTTCTGGATGTTTTTCAATGGCAAAAATCAATGAATATTGTAAATGCACAAACAGTAATTTCTCCGCATTGCAAGATGCAATTCTGAAATTTTTTGGTTTTTCCTGCTCCTCTTAGCATGATAAAGAAGATTCAAAGAGAGTGAGATGCCAGCTCCTTTCATTCAGTCAGTAGCTTCAGTCATTTCTGGACGTTTTTCAATGGCAAAAATCAATGAATATTGTAAATGCACAAACAGTAATTTCTCCGCATTGCAAGGTGCAATTCTGAAATTTTTTGCTTTTTCCTGCTCCTCTTAGCATGATAAAGAAGATTCAAAGAGAGTGAGATGCCAGCTCCTTTCTTTCAGTCAGTAGCTTCAAACATTTCTGGTATAAACATTTCTGGACGTTTTTCAATGGCAAAAATCAATGAATATTGTAAATGCACAAACAGTAATATCTCCACATTGCAAGGTGCAATGCTGAAATTTTTTGCTTTTTCCTGCTAATCCTAGCATGATAAAGAAGATTCAAAGAGAGTGAGATGTCAGCTACTTTCATTCAGTCAGTAGCTTCAAACATTTCTGGTATATGAATAACATGATGTTTTTCAATGGCAAAAATCAATGAATATTGTAAATGCACAAACAGTAATATCTCCACATTGCAAGGTGCAATTCTGAAATTTTTTGCTTTTTCCTGCTAATCCTAGCATGATAAAGAAGATTCAAAGAGAGTGAGATGCCAGCTCCTTTCATTCAGTCAGTAGCTTCAAACATTTCTGGACGTTTTTCAATGGCAAAAATCAATGAATATTGTAAATGCACAAACAGTAATATCTCCACATTGCAAGGTGCAATTCTGAAATTTTTTGCTTTTTCCTGCTACTCCTAGCATGATAAAGAAGATTCAAAGAGAGTGAGATGCCAGCTCCTTTCATTCAGTCAGTAGCTTCAATCATTTCTGGACGTTTTTCAATGGCAAAAATCAATGAATATTGTAAATGCACAAACAGTAATTTCTCCGCATTGCAAGGTGCAATTCTGAATTTTTTTGCTTTTTCCTGCTCCTCTTAGCATGGTAAAGAAGATTCAAAGAGAGTGAGATGCCAGCTCCTTTCATTCAGTCAGTAGCTTCAGTCATTTCTGGACGTTTTTCAATGTCAAAAATCAATGAATATTGTAAATGCACAAAAAGTAATTTCTCCGCATTGCAAGGTGCAATTCTGAAATTTTTTGCTTTTTCCTGCTCCTCTTAGCATGATAAAGAAGATTCAAAGAGAGTGAGATGCCAGCTCCTTTCATTCAGTCAGTAGCTTCAAACATTTCTGGTATAAACATTTCTGGACGTTTTTCAATGGCAAAAATCAATGAATATTGTAAATGCACAAACAGTAATATCTCCACATTGCAAGGTGCAATTCTGAAATTTTTTGCTTTTTCCTGCTAATCCTAGCATGATAAAGAAGATTCAAATAGAGTGAGATGCCAGCTCCTTTCATTCAGTCAGTAGCTTCAAACATTTCTGGACGTTTTTCAATGGCAAAATTCAATGAATATTGTAAATGCACAAACAGTAATATCTCCACATTGCAAGGTGCAATTCTGAAATTTTTTGCTTTTTCCTGCTAATCCTAGCATGATAAAGAAGATTCAAAGAGAGTGAGATGCCAGCTCCTTTCATTCAGTCAGTAGCTTCAATCATTTCTGGACGTTTTTCAATGGCAAAAATCAATGAATATTGTAAATGCACAAACAGTAATTTCTCCGCATTGCAAGGTGCAATTCTGAAATTTTTTGCTTTTTCCTGCTCCTCTTAGCATGATAAAGAAGATTCAAAGAGAGTGAGATGCCAGCTCCTTTCATTCAGTCAGTAGCTTCAATCATTTCTGGATGTTTTTCAATGGCAAAAATCAATGAATATTGTAAATGCACAAACAGTAATTTCTCCGCATTGCAAAGTGCAATTCTGAAATTTTTTGCTTTTTCCTGCTCCTCTTAGCATGATAAAGAAGATTCAAAGAGAGTGAGATGCCAGCTCCTTTCATTCAGTCAGTAGCTTCAATCATTTCTGGTATATGAATAACATGATGTTTTTCAATGGCAAAAATCAATGAATATTGTAAATGCACAAACAGTAATTTCTCCGCATTGCAAGGTGCAATTCTGAAATTTTTTGCTTTTTCCTGCTCCTCTTAGCATGATAAAGAAGATTCAAAGAGAGTGAGATGCCAGCTCCTTTCATTCAGTCAGTAGCTTCAATCATTTCTGGACGTTTTTCAATGGCAAAAATCAATGAATATTGTAAATGCACAAACTGTAATTTCTCCGCATTGCAAGGTGCAATTCTGAAATTTTTTGCTTTTTCCTGCTCCTCTTAGCATGATAAAGAAGATTCAAAGAGAGTGAGATGCCAGCTCCTTTCATTCAGTCAGTAGCTTCAGTCATTTCTGGACGTTTTTCAATGGCAAAAATCAATGAATATTGTAAATGCACAAACAGTAATTTCTCCGCATTGCAAGGTGCAATTCTGAAATTTTTTGCTTTTTCCTGCTCCTCTTAGCATGATAAAGAAGATTCAAAGAGAGTGAGATGCCAGCTCCTTTCATTCAGTCAGTAGCTTCAATCATTTCTGGTATATGAATAACATGATGTTTTTCAATGGCAAAAATCAATGAATATTGTAAATGCACAAACAGTAATTTCTCCGCATTGCAAGGTGCAATTCTGAAATTTTTTGCTTTTTCCTGCTCCTCTTAGCATGATAAAGAAGATTCAAAGAGAGTGAGATGCCAGCTCCTTTCATTCAGTCAGTAGCTTCAATCATTTCTGGACGTTTTTCAATGGCAAAAATCAATGAATATTGTAAATGCACAAACAGTAATTTCTCCGCATTGCAAGGTGCAATTCTGAAATTTTTTGCTTTTTCCTGCTCCTCTTAGCATGATAAAGAAGATTCAAAGAGAGTGAGATGCCAGCTCCTTTCATTCAGTCAGTAGCTTCAGTCATTTCTGGACGTTTTTCAATGGCAAAAATCAATGAATATTGTAAATGCACAAACAGTAATTTCTCCGCATTGCAAGGTGCAATTCTGAAATTTTTTGCTTTTTCCTGCTCCTCTTAGCATGATAAAGAAGATTCAAAGAGAGTGAGATGCCAGCTCCTTTCATTCAGTCAGTAGCTTCAAACATTTCTGGTATAAACATTTCTGGACGTTTTTCAATGGCAAAAATCAATGAATATTGTAAATGCACAAACAGTAATATCTCCACATTGCAAGGTGCAATTCTGAAATTTTTTGCTTTTTCCTGCTAATCCTAGCATGATAAAGAAGATTCAAATAGAGTGAGATGCCAGCTCCTTTCATTCAGTCAGTAGCTTCAAACATTTCTGGACGTTTTTCAATGGCAAAATTCAATGAATATTGTAAATGCACAAACAGTAATATCTCCACATTGCCAGGTGCAATTCTGAAATTTTTTGCTTTTTCCTGCTAATCCTAGCATGATAAAGAAGATTCAAAGAGAGTGAGATGCCAGCTCCTTTCATTCAGTCAGTAGCTTCAATCATTTCTGGACGTTTTTCAATGGCAAAAATCAATGAATATTGTAAATGCACAAACAGTAATTTCTCCGCATTGCAAGGTGCAATTCTGAAATTTTTTGCTTTTTCCTGCTCCTCTTAGCATGATAAAGAAGATTCAAAGAGAGTGAGATGCCAGCTCCTTTCATTCAGTCAGTAGCTTCAATCATTTCTGGACGTTTTTCAATGGCAAAAATCAATGAATATTGTAAATGCACAAACAGTAATTTCTCCGCATTGCAAGGTGCAATTCTGAAATTTTTTGCTTTTTCCTGCTCCTCTTAGCATGATAAAGAAGATTCAAAGAGAGTGAGATGCCAGCTCCTTTCATTCAGTCAGTAGCTTCAATCATTTCTGGTATATGAATAACATGATGTTTTTCAATGGCAAAAATCAATGAATATTGTAAATGCACAAACAGTAATTTCTCCACATTGCAAGGTGCAATTCTGAAATTTTTTGCTTTTTCCTGCTCCTCTTAGCATGATAAAGAAGATTCAAAGAGAGTGAGATGCCAGCTCCTTTCATTCAGTCAGTAGCTTCAATCATTTCTGGACGTTTTTCAATGTCAAAAATCAATGAATATTGTAAATGCACAAACAGTAATTTCTCCGCATTGCAAGATGCAATTCTGAAATTTTTTGGTTTTTCCTGCTCCTCTTAGCATGATAAAGAAGATTCAAAGAGAGTGAGATGCCAGCTCCTTTCATTCAGTCAGTAGCTTCAGTCATTTCTGGACGTTTTTCAATGGCAAAAATCAATGAATATTGTAAATGCACAAACAGTAATTTCTCCGCATTGCAAGGTGCAATTCTGAAATTTTTTGCTTTTTCCTGCTCCTCTTAGCATGATAAAGAAGATTCAAAGAGAGTGAGATGCCAGCTCCTTTCTTTCAGTCAGTAGCTTCAAACATTTCTGGTATAAACATTTCTGGACGTTTTTCAATGGCAAAAATCAATGAATATTGTAAATGCACAAACAGTAATATCTCCACATTGCAAGGTGCAATTCTGAAATTTTTTGCTTTTTCCTGTTAATCCTAGCATGATAAAGAAGATTCAAAGAGAGTGAGATGCCAGCTCCTTTCATTCAGTCAGTAGCTTCAGTCATTTCTGGACGTTTTTCAATGGCAAAAATCAATGAATATTGTAAATGCACAAACAGTAATTTCTCCGCATTGCAAGGTGCAATTCTGAAATTTTTTGCTTTTTCCTGCTCCTCTTAGCATGATAAAGAAGATTCAAAGAGAGTGAGATGCCAGCTCCTTTCTTTCAGTCAGTAGCTTCAAACATTTCTGGTATAAACATTTCTGGACGTTTTTCAATGGCAAAAATCAATGAATATTGTAAATGCACAAACAGTAATATCTCCACATTGCAAGGTGCAATGCTGAAATTTTTTGCTTTTTCCTGCTAATCCTAGCATGATAAAGAAGATTCAAAGAGAGTGAGATGTCAGCTACTTTCATTCAGTCAGTAGCTTCAAACATTTCTGGTATATGAATAACATGATGTTTTTCAATGGCAAAAATCAATGAATATTGTAAATGCACAAACAGTAATATCTCCACATTGCAAGGTGCAATTCTGAAATTTTTTGCTTTTTCCTGCTAATCCTAGCATGATAAAGAAGATTCAAAGAGAGTGAGATGCCAGCTCCTTTCATTCAGTCAGTAGCTTCAAACATTTCTGGACGTTTTTCAATGGCAAAAATCAATGAATATTGTAAATGCACAAACAGTAATATCTCCACATTGCAAGGTGCAATTCTGAAATTTTTTGCTTTTTCCTGCTACTCCTAGCATGATAAAGAAGATTCAAAGAGAGTGAGATGCCAGCTCCTTTCATTCAGTCAGTAGCTTCAATCATTTCTGGACGTTTTTCAATGGCAAAAATCAATGAATATTGTAAATGCACAAACAGTAATTTCTCCGCATTGCAAGGTGCAATTCTGAATTTTTTTGCTTTTTCCTGCTCCTCTTAGCATGGTAAAGAAGATTCAAAGAGAGTGAGATGCCAGCTCCTTTCATTCAGTCAGTAGCTTCAGTCATTTCTGGACGTTTTTCAATGTCAAAAATCAATGAATATTGTAAATGCACAAAAAGTAATTTCTCCGCATTGCAAGGTGCAATTCTGAAATTTTTTGCTTTTTCCTGCTCCTCTTAGCATGATAAAGAAGATTCAAAGAGAGTGAGATGCCAGCTCCTTTCATTCAGTCAGTAGCTTCAAACATTTCTGGTATAAACATTTCTGGACGTTTTTCAATGGCAAAAATCAATGAATATTGTAAATGCACAAACAGTAATATCTCCACATTGCAAGGTGCAATTCTGAAATTTTTTGCTTTTTCCTGCTAATCCTAGCATGATAAAGAAGATTCAAATAGAGTGAGATGCCAGCTCCTTTCATTCAGTCAGTAGCTTCAAACATTTCTGGACGTTTTTCAATGGCAAAATTCAATGAATATTGTAAATGCACAAACAGTAATATCTCCACATTGCAAGGTGCAATTCTGAAATTTTTTGCTTTTTCCTGCTAATCCTAGCATGATAAAGAAGATTCAAAGAGAGTGAGATGCCAGCTCCTTTCATTCAGTCAGTAGCTTCAATCATTTCTGGACGTTTTTCAATGGCAAAAATCAATGAATATTGTAAATGCACAAACAGTAATTTCTCCGCATTGCAAGGTGCAATTCTGAAATTTTTTGCTTTTTCCTGCTCCTCTTAGCATGATAAAGAAGATTCAAAGAGAGTGAGATGCCAGCTCCTTTCATTCAGTCAGTAGCTTCAATCATTTCTGGATGTTTTTCAATGGCAAAAATCAATGAATATTGTAAATGCACAAACAGTAATTTCTCCGCATTGCAAAGTGCAATTCTGAAATTTTTTGCTTTTTCCTGCTCCTCTTAGCATGATAAAGAAGATTCAAAGAGAGTGAGATGCCAGCTCCTTTCATTCAGTCAGTAGCTTCAATCATTTCTGGTATATGAATAACATGATGTTTTTCAATGGCAAAAATCAATGAATATTGTAAATGCACAAACAGTAATTTCTCCGCATTGCAAGGTGCAATTCTGAAATTTTTTGCTTTTTCCTGCTCCTCTTAGCATGATAAAGAAGATTCAAAGAGAGTGAGATGCCAGCTCCTTTCATTCAGTCAGTAGCTTCAATCATTTCTGGACGTTTTTCAATGGCAAAAATCAATGAATATTGTAAATGCACAAACTGTAATTTCTCCGCATTGCAAGGTGCAATTCTGAAATTTTTTGCTTTTTCCTGCTCCTCTTAGCATGATAAAGAAGATTCAAAGAGAGTGAGATGCCAGCTCCTTTCATTCAGTCAGTAGCTTCAGTCATTTCTGGACGTTTTTCAATGGCAAAAATCAATGAATATTGTAAATGCACAAACAGTAATTTCTCCGCATTGCAAGGTGCAATTCTGAAATTTTTTGCTTTTTCCTGCTCCTCTTAGCATGATAAAGAAGATTCAAAGAGAGTGAGATGCCAGCTCCTTTCATTCAGTCAGTAGCTTCAATCATTTCTGGTATATGAATAACATGATGTTTTTCAATGGCAAAAATCAATGAATATTGTAAATGCACAAACAGTAATTTCTCCGCATTGCAAGGTGCAATTCTGAAATTTTTTGCTTTTTCCTGCTCCTCTTAGCATGATAAAGAAGATTCAAAGAGAGTGAGATGCCAGCTCCTTTCATTCAGTCAGTAGCTTCAATCATTTCTGGACGTTTTTCAATGGCAAAAATCAATGAATATTGTAAATGCACAAACAGTAATTTCTCCGCATTGCAAGGTGCAATTCTGAAATTTTTTGCTTTTTCCTGCTCCTCTTAGCATGATAAAGAAGATTCAAAGAGAGTGAGATGCCAGCTCCTTTCATTCAGTCAGTAGCTTCAGTCATTTCTGGACGTTTTTCAATGGCAAAAATCAATGAATATTGTAAATGCACAAACAGTAATTTCTCCGCATTGCAAGGTGCAATTCTGAAATTTTTTGCTTTTTCCTGCTCCTCTTAGCATGATAAAGAAGATTCAAAGAGAGTGAGATGCCAGCTCCTTTCATTCAGTCAGTAGCTTCAAACATTTCTGGTATAAACATTTCTGGACGTTTTTCAATGGCAAAAATCAATGAATATTGTAAATGCACAAACAGTAATATCTCCACATTGCAAGGTGCAATTCTGAAATTTTTTGCTTTTTCCTGCTAATCCTAGCATGATAAAGAAGATTCAAATAGAGTGAGATGCCAGCTCCTTTCATTCAGTCAGTAGCTTCAAACATTTCTGGACGTTTTTCAATGGCAAAATTCAATGAATATTGTAAATGCACAAACAGTAATATCTCCACATTGCCAGGTGCAATTCTGAAATTTTTTGCTTTTTCCTGCTAATCCTAGCATGATAAAGAAGATTCAAAGAGAGTGAGATGCCAGCTCCTTTCATTCAGTCAGTAGCTTCAATCATTTCTGGACGTTTTTCAATGGCAAAAATCAATGAATATTGTAAATGCACAAACAGTAATTTCTCCGCATTGCAAGGTGCAATTCTGAAATTTTTTGCTTTTTCCTGCTCCTCTTAGCATGATAAAGAAGATTCAAAGAGAGTGAGATGCCAGCTCCTTTCATTCAGTCAGTAGCTTCAATCATTTCTGGACGTTTTTCAATGGCAAAAATCAATGAATATTGTAAATGCACAAACAGTAATTTCTCCGCATTGCAAGGTGCAATTCTGAAATTTTTTGCTTTTTCCTGCTCCTCTTAGCATGATAAAGAAGATTCAAAGAGAGTGAGATGCCAGCTCCTTTCATTCAGTCAGTAGCTTCAATCATTTCTGGTATATGAATAACATGATGTTTTTCAATGGCAAAAATCAATGAATATTGTAAATGCACAAACAGTAATTTCTCCACATTGCAAGGTGCAATTCTGAAATTTTTTGCTTTTTCCTGCTCCTCTTAGCATGATAAAGAAGATTCAAAGAGAGTGAGATGCCAGCTCCTTTCATTCAGTCAGTAGCTTCAATCATTTCTGGACGTTTTTCAATGTCAAAAATCAATGAATATTGTAAATGCACAAACAGTAATTTCTCCGCATTGCAAGATGCAATTCTGAAATTTTTTGGTTTTTCCTGCTCCTCTTAGCATGATAAAGAAGATTCAAAGAGAGTGAGATGCCAGCTCCTTTCATTCAGTCAGTAGCTTCAGTCATTTCTGGACGTTTTTCAATGGCAAAAATCAATGAATATTGTAAATGCACAAACAGTAATTTCTCCGCATTGCAAGGTGCAATTCTGAAATTTTTTGCTTTTTCCTGCTCCTCTTAGCATGATAAAGAAGATTCAAAGAGAGTGAGATGCCAGCTCCTTTCTTTCAGTCAGTAGCTTCAAACATTTCTGGTATAAACATTTCTGGACGTTTTTCAATGGCAAAAATCAATGAATATTGTAAATGCACAAACAGTAATATCTCCACATTGCAAGGTGCAATGCTGAAATTTTTTGCTTTTTCCTGCTAATCCTAGCATGATAAAGAAGATTCAAATAGAGTGAGATGCCAGCTCCTTTCATTCAGTCAGTAGCTTCAAACATTTCTGGACGTTTTTCATTGGCAAAAATCAATGAATATTGTAAATGCTCAAACAGTAATATCTCCACATTGCAAGGTGCAATTCTGAAATTTTTTGCTTTTTCCTGCTAATCCTAGCATGATAAAGAAGATTCAAAGAGAGTGAGATGTCAGCTCCTTTCATTCAGTCAGTAGCTTCAAACATTTCTGGTATATGAATAACATGATGTTTTTCAATGGCAAAAATCAATGAATATTGTAAATGCACAAACAGTAATATCTCCACATTGCAAGGTGCAATTCTGAAATTTTTTGCTTTTTCCTGCTAATCCTAGCATGATAAAGAAGATTCAAAGAGAGTGAGATGCCAGCTCCTTTCATTCAGTCAGTAGCTTCAAACATTTCTGGACGTTTTTCAATGGCAAAAATCAATGAATATTGTAAATGCACAAACAGTAATATCTCCACATTGCAAGGTGCAATTCTGAAATTTTTTGCTTTTTCCTGCTAATCCTAGCATGATAAAGAAGATTCAAATAGAGTGAGATGCCAGCTCCTTTCATTCAGTCAGTAGCTTCAAACATTTCTGGACGTTTTTCAATGGCAAAATTCAATGAATATTGTAAATGCACAAACAGTAATATCTCCACATTGCCAGGTGCAATTCTGAAATTTTTTGCTTTTTCCTGCTAATCCTAGCATGATAAAGAAGATTCAAAGAGAGTGAGATGCCAGCTCCTTTCATTCAGTCAGTAGCTTCAATCATTTCTGGACGTTTTTCAATGGCAAAAATCAATGAATATTGTAAATGCACAAACAGTAATTTCTCCGCATTGCAAGGTGCAATTCTGAAATTTTTTGCTTTTTCCTGCTCCTCTTAGCATGATAAAGAAGATTCAAAGAGAGTGAGATGCCAGCTCCTTTCATTCAGTCAGTAGCTTCAATCATTTCTGGACGTTTTTCAATGGCAAAAATCAATGAATATTGTAAATGCACAAACAGTAATTTCTCCGCATTGCAAGGTGCAATTCTGAAATTTTTTGCTTTTTCCTGCTCCTCTTAGCATGATAAAGAAGATTCAAAGAGAGTGAGATGCCAGCTCCTTTCATTCAGTCAGTAGCTTCAATCATTTCTGGTATATGAATAACATGATGTTTTTCAATGGCAAAAATCAATGAATATTGTAAATGCACAAACAGTAATTTCTCCACATTGCAAGGTGCAATTCTGAAATTTTTTGCTTTTTCCTGCTCCTCTTAGCATGATAAAGAAGATTCAAAGAGAGTGAGATGCCAGCTCCTTTCATTCAGTCAGTAGCTTCAATCATTTCTGGACGTTTTTCAATGGCAAAAATCAATGAATATTGTAAATGCACAAACAGTAATTTCTCCGCATTGCAAGATGCAATTCTGAAATTTTTTGGTTTTTCCTGCTCCTCTTAGCATGATAAAGAAGATTCAAAGAGAGTGAGATGCCAGCTCCTTTCATTCAGTCAGTAGCTTCAGTCATTTCTGGACGTTTTTCAATGGCAAAAATCAATGAATATTGTAAATGCACAAACAGTAATTTCTCCGCATTGCAAGGTGCAATTCTGAAATTTTTTGCTTTTTCCTGCTCCTCTTAGCATGATAAAGAAGATTCAAAGAGAGTGAGATGCCAGCTCCTTTCTTTCAGTCAGTAGCTTCAAACATTTCTGGTATAAACATTTCTGGACGTTTTTCAATGGCAAAAATCAATGAATATTGTAAATGCACAAACAGTAATATCTCCACATTGCAAGGTGCAATGCTGAAATTTTTTGCTTTTTCCTGCTAATCCTAGCATGATAAAGAAGATTCAAAGAGAGTGAGATGCCAGCTCCTTTCATTCAGTCAGTAGCTTCAAACATTTCTGGACGTTTTTCAATGGCAAAAATCAATGAATATTGTAAATGCACAAACAGTAATATCTCCACATTGCAAGGTGCAATTCTGAAATTTTTTGCTTTTTCCTGCTACTCCTAGCATGATAAAGAAGATTCAAAGAGAGTGAGATGCCAGCTCCTTTCATTCAGTCAGTAGCTTCAATCATTTCTGGACGTTTTTCAATGGCAAAAATCAATGAATATTGTAAATGCACAAACAGTAATTTCTCCGCATTGCAAGGTGCAATTCTGAATTTTTTTGCTTTTTCCTGCTCCTCTTAGCATGGTAAAGAAGATTCAAAGAGAGTGAGATGCCAGCTCCTTTCATTCAGTCAGTAGCTTCAGTCATTTCTGGACGTTTTTCAATGTCAAAAATCAATGAATATTGTAAATGCACAAAAAGTAATTTCTCCGCATTGCAAGGTGCAATTCTGAAATTTTTTGCTTTTTCCTGCTCCTCTTAGCATGATAAAGAAGATTCAAAGAGAGTGAGATGCCAGCTCCTTTCATTCAGTCAGTAGCTTCAAACATTTCTGGTATAAACATTTCTGGACGTTTTTCAATGGCAAAAATCAATGAATATTGTAAATGCACAAACAGTAATATCTCCACATTGCAAGGTGCAATTCTGAAATTTTTTGCTTTTTCCTGCTAATCCTAGCATGATAAAGAAGATTCAAATAGAGTGAGATGCCAGCTCCTTTCATTCAGTCAGTAGCTTCAAACATTTCTGGACGTTTTTCAATGGCAAAATTCAATGAATATTGTAAATGCACAAACAGTAATATCTCCACATTGCAAGGTGCAATTCTGAAATTTTTTGCTTTTTCCTGCTAATCCTAGCATGATAAAGAAGATTCAAAGAGAGTGAGATGCCAGCTCCTTTCATTCAGTCAGTAGCTTCAATCATTTCTGGACGTTTTTCAATGGCAAAAATCAATGAATATTGTAAATGCACAAACAGTAATTTCTCCGCATTGCAAGGTGCAATTCTGAAATTTTTTGCTTTTTCCTGCTCCTCTTAGCATGATAAAGAAGATTCAAAGAGAGTGAGATGCCAGCTCCTTTCATTCAGTCAGTAGCTTCAATCATTTCTGGATGTTTTTCAATGGCAAAAATCAATGAATATTGTAAATGCACAAACAGTAATTTCTCCGCATTGCAAAGTGCAATTCTGAAATTTTTTGCTTTTTCCTGCTCCTCTTAGCATGATAAAGAAGATTCAAAGAGAGTGAGATGCCAGCTCCTTTCATTCAGTCAGTAGCTTCAATCATTTCTGGTATATGAATAACATGATGTTTTTCAATGGCAAAAATCAATGAATATTGTAAATGCACAAACAGTAATTTCTCCGCATTGCAAGGTGCAATTCTGAAATTTTTTGCTTTTTCCTGCTCCTCTTAGCATGATAAAGAAGATTCAAAGAGAGTGAGATGCCAGCTCCTTTCATTCAGTCAGTAGCTTCAATCATTTCTGGACGTTTTTCAATGGCAAAAATCAATGAATATTGTAAATGCACAAACTGTAATTTCTCCGCATTGCAAGGTGCAATTCTGAAATTTTTTGCTTTTTCCTGCTCCTCTTAGCATGATAAAGAAGATTCAAAGAGAGTGAGATGCCAGCTCCTTTCATTCAGTCAGTAGCTTCAGTCATTTCTGGACGTTTTTCAATGGCAAAAATCAATGAATATTGTAAATGCACAAACAGTAATTTCTCCGCATTGCAAGGTGCAATTCTGAAATTTTTTGCTTTTTCCTGCTCCTCTTAGCATGATAAAGAAGATTCAAAGAGAGTGAGATGCCAGCTCCTTTCATTCAGTCAGTAGCTTCAATCATTTCTGGTATATGAATAACATGATGTTTTTCAATGGCAAAAATCAATGAATATTGTAAATGCACAAACAGTAATTTCTCCGCATTGCAAGGTGCAATTCTGAAATTTTTTGCTTTTTCCTGCTCCTCTTAGCATGATAAAGAAGATTCAAAGAGAGTGAGATGCCAGCTCCTTTCATTCAGTCAGTAGCTTCAATCATTTCTGGACGTTTTTCAATGGCAAAAATCAATGAATATTGTAAATGCACAAACAGTAATTTCTCCGCATTGCAAGGTGCAATTCTGAAATTTTTTGCTTTTTCCTGCTCCTCTTAGCATGATAAAGAAGATTCAAAGAGAGTGAGATGCCAGCTCCTTTCATTCAGTCAGTAGCTTCAATCATTTCTGGTATATGAATAACATGATGTTTTTCAATGGCAAAAATCAATGAATATTGTAAATGCACAAACAGTAATTTCTCCGCATTGCAAGGTGCAATTCTGAAATTTTTTGCTTTTTCCTGCTCCTCTTAGCATGATAAAGAAGATTCAAAGAGAGTGAGATGCCAGCTCCTTTCATTCAGTCAGTAGCTTCAATCATTTCTGGACGTTTTTCAATGGCAAAAATCAATGAATATTGTAAATGCACAAACTGTAATTTCTCCGCATTGCAAGGTGCAATTCTGAAATTTTTTGCTTTTTCCTGCTCCTCTTAGCATGATAAAGAAGATTCAAAGAGAGTGAGATGCCAGCTCCTTTCATTCAGTCAGTAGCTTCAGTCATTTCTGGACGTTTTTCAATGGCAAAAATCAATGAATATTGTAAATGCACAAACAGTAATTTCTCCGCATTGCAAGGTGCAATTCTGAAATTTTTTGCTTTTTCCTGCTCCTCTTAGCATGATAAAGAAGATTCAAAGAGAGTGAGATGCCAGCTCCTTTCATTCAGTCAGTAGCTTCAAACATTTCTGGTATAAACATTTCTGGACGTTTTTCAATGGCAAAAATCAATGAATATTGTAAATGCACAAACAGTAATATCTCCACATTGCAAGGTGCAATTCTGAAATTTTTTGCTTTTTCCTGCTAATCCTAGCATGATAAAGAAGATTCAAATAGAGTGAGATGCCAGCTCCTTTCATTCAGTCAGTAGCTTCAAACATTTCTGGACGTTTTTCAATGGCAAAATTCAATGAATATTGTAAATGCACAAACAGTAATATCTCCACATTGCCAGGTGCAATTCTGAAATTTTTTGCTTTTTCCTGCTAATCCTAGCATGATAAAGAAGATTCAAAGAGAGTGAGATGCCAGCTCCTTTCATTCAGTCAGTAGCTTCAATCATTTCTGGACGTTTTTCAATGGCAAAAATCAATGAATATTGTAAATGCACAAACAGTAATTTCTCCGCATTGCAAGGTGCAATTCTGAAATTTTTTGCTTTTTCCTGCTCCTCTTAGCATGATAAAGAAGATTCAAAGAGAGTGAGATGCCAGCTCCTTTCATTCAGTCAGTAGCTTCAATCATTTCTGGACGTTTTTCAATGGCAAAAATCAATGAATATTGTAAATGCACAAACAGTAATTTCTCCGCATTGCAAGGTGCAATTCTGAAATTTTTTGCTTTTTCCTGCTCCTCTTAGCATGATAAAGAAGATTCAAAGAGAGTGAGATGCCAGCTCCTTTCATTCAGTCAGTAGCTTCAATCATTTCTGGTATATGAATAACATGATGTTTTTCAATGGCAAAAATCAATGAATATTGTAAATGCACAAACAGTAATTTCTCCACATTGCATGGTGCAATTCTGAAATTTTTTGCTTTTTCCTGCTCCTCTTAGCATGATAAAGAAGATTCAAAGAGAGTGAGATGCCAGCTCCTTTCATTCAGTCAGTAGCTTCAATCATTTCTGGACGTTTTTCAATGGCAAAAATCAATGAATATTGTAAATGCACAAACAGTAATTTCTCCGCATTGCAAGATGCAATTCTGAAATTTTTTGGTTTTTCCTGCTCCTCTTAGCATGATAAAGAAGATTCAAAGAGAGTGAGATGCCAGCTCCTTTCATTCAGTCAGTAGCTTCAGTCATTTCTGGACGTTTTTCAATGGCAAAAATCAATGAATATTGTAAATGCACAAACAGTAATTTCTCCGCATTGCACGGTGCAATTCTGAAATTTTTTGCTTTTTCCTGCTCCTCTTAGCATGATAAAGAAGATTCAAAGAGAGTGAGATGCCAGCTCCTTTCTTTCAGTCAGTAGCTTCAAACATTTCTGGTATAAACATTTCTGGACGTTTTTCAATGGCAAAAATCAATGAATATTGTAAATGCACAAACAGTAATATCTCCACATTGCAAGGTGCAATGCTGAAATTTTTTGCTTTTTCCTGCTAATCCTAGCATGATAAAGAAGATTCAAATAGAGTGAGATGCCAGCTCCTTTCATTCAGTCAGTAGCTTCAAACATTTCTGGACGTTTTTCATTGGCAAAAATCAATGAATATTGTAAATGCACAAACAGTAATATCTCCACATTGCAAGGTGCAATTCTGAAATTTTTTGCTTTTTCCTGCTAATCCTAGCATGATAAAGAAGATTCAAAGAGAGTGAGATGTCAGCTCCTTTCATTCAGTCAGTAGCTTCAAACATTTCTGGTATATGAATAACATGATGTTTTTCAATGGCAAAAATCAATGAATATTGTAAATGCACAAACAGTAATATCTCCACATTGCAAGGTGCAATTCTGAAATTTTTTGCTTTTTCCTGCTAATCCTAGCATGATAAAGAAGATTCAAAGAGAGTGAGATGCCAGCTCCTTTCATTCAGTCAGTAGCTTCAAACATTTCTGGACATTTTTCAATGGCAAAAATCAATGAATATTGTAAATGCACAAACAGTAATATCTCCACATTGCAAGGTGCAATTCTGAAATTTTTTGCTTTTTCCTGCTACTCCTAGCATGATAAAGAAGATTCAAAGAGAGTGAGATGCCAGCTCCTTTCATTCAGTCAGTAGCTTCAATCATTTCTGGACGTTTTTCAATGGCAAAAATCAATGAATATTGTAAATGCACAAACAGTAATTTCTCCGCATTGCAAGGTGCAATTCTGAATTTTTTTGCTTTTTCCTGCTCCTCTTAGCATGGTAAAGAAGATTCAAAGAGAGTGAGATGCCAGCTCCTTTCATTCAGTCAGTAGCTTCAGTCATTTCTGGACGTTTTTCAATGTCAAAAATCAATGAATATTGTAAATGCACAAAAAGTAATTTCTCCGCATTGCAAGGTGCAATTCTGAAATTTTTTGCTTTTTCCTGCTCCTCTTAGCATGATAAAGAAGATTCAAAGAGAGTGAGATGCCAGCTCCTTTCATTCAGTCAGTAGCTTCAAACATTTCTGGTATAAACATTTCTGGACGTTTTTCAATGGCAAAAATCAATGAATATTGTAAATGCACAAACAGTAATATCTCCACATTGCAAGGTGCAATTCTGAAATTTTTTGCTTTTTCCTGCTAATCCTAGCATGATAAAGAAGATTCAAATAGAGTGAGATGCCAGCTCCTTTCATTCAGTCAGTAGCTTCAAACATTTCTGGACGTTTTTCAATGGCAAAATTCAATGAATATTGTAAATGCACAAACAGTAATATCTCCACATTGCAAGGTGCAATTCTGAAATTTTTTGCTTTTTCCTGCTAATCCTAGCATGATAAAGAAGATTCAAAGAGAGTGAGATGCCAGCTCCTTTCATTCAGTCAGTAGCTTCAATCATTTCTGGACGTTTTTCAATGGCAAAAATCAATGAATATTGTAAATGCACAAACAGTAATTTCTCCGCATTGCAAGGTGCAATTCTGAAATTTTTTGCTTTTTCCTGCTCCTCTTAGCATGATAAAGAAGATTCAAAGAGAGTGAGATGCCAGCTCCTTTCATTCAGTCAGTAGCTTCAATCATTTCTGGATGTTTTTCAATGGCAAAAATCAATGAATATTGTAAATGCACAAACAGTAATTTCTCCACATTGCAAAGTGCAATTCTGAAATTTTTTGCTTTTTCCTGCTCCTCTTAGCATGATAAAGAAGATTCAAAGAGAGTGAGATGCCAGCTCCTTTCATTCAGTCAGTAGCTTCAATCATTTCTGGTATATGAATAACATGATGTTTTTCAATGGCAAAAATCAATGAATATTGTAAATGCACAAACAGTAATTTCTCCGCATTGCAAGGTGCAATTCTGAAATTTTTTGCTTTTTCCTGCTCCTCTTAGCATGATAAAGAAGATTCAAAGAGAGTGAGATGCCAGCTCCTTTCATTCAGTCAGTAGCTTCAATCATTTCTGGACGTTTTTCAATGGCAAAAATCAATGAATATTGTAAATGCACAAACAGTAATTTCTCCACATTGCAAGGTGCAATTCTGAAATTTTTTGCTTTTTCCTGCTCCTCTTAGCATGATAAAGAAGATTCAAAGAGAGTGAGATGCCAGCTCCTTTCATTCAGTCAGTAGCTTCAATCATTTCTGGACGTTTTTCAATGGCAAAAATCAATGAATATTGTAAATGCACAAACAGTAATTTCTCCGCATTGCAAGATGCAATTCTGAAATTTTTTGGTTTTTCCTGCTCCTCTTAGCATGATAAAGAAGATTCAAAGAGAGTGAGATGCCAGCTCCTTTCATTCAGTCAGTAGCTTCAGTCATTTCTGGACGTTTTTCAATGGCAAAAATCAATGAATATTGTAAATGCACAAACAGTAATTTCTCCGCATTGCAAGGTGCAATTCTGAAATTTTTTGCTTTTTCCTGCTCCTCTTAGCATGATAAAGAAGATTCAAAGAGAGTGAGATGCCAGCTCCTTTCTTTCAGTCAGTAGCTTCAAACATTTCTGGTATAAACATTTCTGGACGTTTTTCAATGGCAAAAATCATTGAATATTGTAAATGCACAAACAGTAATATCTCCACATTGCAAGGTGCAATGCTGAAATTTTTTGCTTTTTCCTGCTAATCCTAGCATGATAAAGAAGATTCAAATAGAGTGAGATGCCAGCTCCTTTCATTCAGTCAGTAGCTTCAAACATTTCTGGACGTTTTTCATTGGCAAAAATCAATGAATATTGTAAATGCACAAACAGTAATATCTCCACATTGCAAGGTGCAATTCTGAAATTTTTTGCTTTTTCCTGCTAATCCTAGCATGATAAAGAAGATTCAAAGAGAGTGAGATGTCAGCTCCTTTCATTCAGTCAGTAGCTTCAAACATTTCTGGTATATGAATAACATGATGTTTTTCAATGGCAAAAATCAATGAATATTGTAAATGCACAAACAGTAATATCTCCACATTGCAAGGTGCAATTCTGAAATTTTTTGCTTTTTCCTGCTAATCCTAGCATGATAAAGAAGATTCAAAGAGAGTGAGATGCCAGCTCCTTTCATTCAGTCAGTAGCTTCAAACATTTCTGGACATTTTTCAATGGCAAAAATCAATGAATATTGTAAATGCACAAACAGTAATATCTCCACATTGCAAGGTGCAATTCTGAAATTTTTTGCTTTTTCCTGCTACTCCTAGCATGATAAAGAAGATTCAAAGAGAGTGAGATGCCAGCTCCTTTCATTCAGTCAGTAGCTTCAATCATTTCTGGACGTTTTTCAATGGCAAAAATCAATGAATATTGTAAATGCACAAACAGTAATTTCTCCGCATTGCAAGGTGCAATTCTGAATTTTTTTGCTTTTTCCTGCTCCTCTTAGCATGGTAAAGAAGATTCAAAGAGAGTGAGATGCCAGCTCCTTTCATTCAGTCAGTAGCTTCAGTCATTTCTGGACGTTTTTCAATGTCAAAAATCAATGAATATTGTAAATGCACAAAAAGTAATTTCTCCGCATTGCAAGGTGCAATTCTGAAATTTTTTGCTTTTTCCTGCTCCTCTTAGCATGATAAAGAAGATTCAAAGAGAGTGAGATGCCAGCTCCTTTCATTCAGTCAGTAGCTTCAAACATTTCTGGTATAAACATTTCTGGACGTTTTTCAATGGCAAAAATCAATGAATATTGTAAATGCACAAACAGTAATATCTCCACATTGCAAGGTGCAATTCTGAAATTTTTTGCTTTTTCCTGCTAATCCTAGCATGATAAAGAAGATTCAAATAGAGTGAGATGCCAGCTCCTTTCATTCAGTCAGTAGCTTCAAACATTTCTGGACGTTTTTCAATGGCAAAATTCAATGAATATTGTAAATGCACAAACAGTAATATCTCCACATTGCAAGGTGCAATTCTGAAATTTTTTGCTTTTTCCTGCTAATCCTAGCATGATAAAGAAGATTCAAAGAGAGTGAGATGCCAGCTCCTTTCATTCAGTCAGTAGCTTCAATCATTTCTGGACGTTTTTCAATGGCAAAAATCAATGAATATTGTAAATGCACAAACAGTAATTTCTCCGCATTGCAAGGTGCAATTCTGAAATTTTTTGCTTTTTCCTGCTCCTCTTAGCATGATAAAGAAGATTCAAAGAGAGTGAGATGCCAGCTCCTTTCATTCAGTCAGTAGCTTCAATCATTTCTGGATGTTTTTCAATGGCAAAAATCAATGAATATTGTAAATGCACAAACAGTAATTTCTCCGCATTGCAAAGTGCAATTCTGAAATTTTTTGCTTTTTCCTGCTCCTCTTAGCATGATAAAGAAGATTCAAAGAGAGTGAGATGCCAGCTCCTTTCATTCAGTCAGTAGCTTCAATCATTTCTGGTATATGAATAACATGATGTTTTTCAATGGCAAAAATCAATGAATATTGTAAATGCACAAACAGTAATTTCTCCGCATTGCAAGGTGCAATTCTGAAATTTTTTGCTTTTTCCTGCTCCTCTTAGCATGATAAAGAAGATTCAAAGAGAGTGAGATGCCAGCTCCTTTCATTCAGTCAGTAGCTTCAATCATTTCTGGACGTTTTTCAATGGCAAAAATCAATGAATATTGTAAATGCACAAACAGTAATTTCTCCGCATTGCAAGATGCAATTCTGAAATTTTTTGCTTTTTCCTGCTCCTCTTAGCATGATAAAGAAGATTCAAAGAGAGTGAGATGTCAGCTCCTTTCATTCAGTCAGTAGCTTCAAACATTTCTGGTATATGAATAACATGATGTTTTTCAATGGCAAAAATCAATGAATATTGTAAATGCACAAACAGTAATATCTCCACATTGCAAGGTGCAATTCTGAAATTTTTTGCTTTTTCCTGCTAATCCTAGCATGATAAAGAAGATTCAAAGAGAGTGAGATGCCAGCTCCTTTCATTCAGTCAGTAGCTTCAAACATTTCTGGACGTTTTTCAATGGCAAAAATCAATGAATATTGTAAATGCACAAACAGTAATATCTCCACATTGCAAGGTGCAATTCTGAAATTTTTTGCTTTTTCCTGCTAATCCTAGCATGATAAAGAAGATTCAAATAGAGTGAGATGCCAGCTCCTTTCATTCAGTCAGTAGCTTCAAACATTTCTGGACGTTTTTCAATGGCAAAATTCAATGAATATTGTAAATGCACAAACAGTAATATCTCCACATTGCCAGGTGCAATTCTGAAATTTTTTGCTTTTTCCTGCTAATCCTAGCATGATAAAGAAGATTCAAAGAGAGTGAGATGCCAGCTCCTTTCATTCAGTCAGTAGCTTCAATCATTTCTGGACGTTTTTCAATGGCAAAAATCAATGAATATTGTAAATGCACAAACAGTAATTTCTCCGCATTGCAAGGTGCAATTCTGAAATTTTTTGCTTTTTCCTGCTCCTCTTAGCATGATAAAGAAGATTCAAAGAGAGTGAGATGCCAGCTCCTTTCATTCAGTCAGTAGCTTCAATCATTTCTGGACGTTTTTCAATGGCAAAAATCAATGAATATTGTAAATGCACAAACAGTAATTTCTCCGCATTGCAAGGTGCAATTCTGAAATTTTTTGCTTTTTCCTGCTCCTCTTAGCATGATAAAGAAGATTCAAAGAGAGTGAGATGCCAGCTCCTTTCATTCAGTCAGTAGCTTCAATCATTTCTGGTATATGAATAACATGATGTTTTTCAATGGCAAAAATCAATGAATATTGTAAATGCACAAACAGTAATTTCTCCACATTGCAAGGTGCAATTCTGAAATTTTTTGCTTTTTCCTGCTCCTCTTAGCATGATAAAGAAGATTCAAAGAGAGTGAGATGCCAGCTCCTTTCATTCAGTCAGTAGCTTCAATCATTTCTGGACGTTTTTCAATGGCAAAAATCAATGAATATTGTAAATGCACAAACAGTAATTTCTCCGCATTGCAAGATGCAATTCTGAAATTTTTTGGTTTTTCCTGCTCCTCTTAGCATGATAAAGAAGATTCAAAGAGAGTGAGATGCCAGCTCCTTTCATTCAGTCAGTAGCTTCAGTCATTTCTGGACGTTTTTCAATGGCAAAAATCAATGAATATTGTAAATGCACAAACAGTAATTTCTCCGCATTGCAAGGTGCAATTCTGAAATTTTTTGCTTTTTCCTGCTCCTCTTAGCATGATAAAGAAGATTCAAAGAGAGTGAGATGCCAGCTCCTTTCTTTCAGTCAGTAGCTTCAAACATTTCTGGTATAAACATTTCTGGACGTTTTTCAATGGCAAAAATCAATGAATATTGTAAATGCACAAACAGTAATATCTCCACATTGCAAGGTGCAATGCTGAAATTTTTTGCTTTTTCCTGCTAATCCTAGCATGATAAAGAAGATTCAAAGAGAGTGAGATGCCAGCTCCTTTCATTCAGTCAGTAGCTTCAAACATTTCTGGACGTTTTTCAATGGCAAAAATCAATGAATATTGTAAATGCACAAACAGTAATATCTCCACATTGCAAGGTGCAATTCTGAAATTTTTTGCTTTTTCCTGCTACTCCTAGCATGATAAAGAAGATTCAAAGAGAGTGAGATGCCAGCTCCTTTCATTCAGTCAGTAGCTTCAATCATTTCTGGACGTTTTTCAATGGCAAAAATCAATGAATATTGTAAATGCACAAACAGTAATTTCTCCGCATTGCAAGGTGCAATTCTGAATTTTTTTGCTTTTTCCTGCTCCTCTTAGCATGGTAAAGAAGATTCAAAGAGAGTGAGATGCCAGCTCCTTTCATTCAGTCAGTAGCTTCAGTCATTTCTGGACGTTTTTCAATGTCAAAAATCAATGAATATTGTAAATGCACAAAAAGTAATTTCTCCGCATTGCAAGGTGCAATTCTGAAATTTTTTGCTTTTTCCTGCTCCTCTTAGCATGATAAAGAAGATTCAAAGAGAGTGAGATGCCAGCTCCTTTCATTCAGTCAGTAGCTTCAAACATTTCTGGTATAAACATTTCTGGACGTTTTTCAATGGCAAAAATCAATGAATATTGTAAATGCACAAACAGTAATATCTCCACATTGCAAGGTGCAATTCTGAAATTTTTTGCTTTTTCCTGCTAATCCTAGCATGATAAAGAAGATTCAAATAGAGTGAGATGCCAGCTCCTTTCATTCAGTCAGTAGCTTCAAACATTTCTGGACGTTTTTCAATGGCAAAATTCAATGAATATTGTAAATGCACAAACAGTAATATCTCCACATTGCAAGGTGCAATTCTGAAATTTTTTGCTTTTTCCTGCTAATCCTAGCATGATAAAGAAGATTCAAAGAGAGTGAGATGCCAGCTCCTTTCATTCAGTCAGTAGCTTCAATCATTTCTGGACGTTTTTCAATGGCAAAAATCAATGAATATTGTAAATGCACAAACAGTAATTTCTCCGCATTGCAAGGTGCAATTCTGAAATTTTTTGCTTTTTCCTGCTCCTCTTAGCATGATAAAGAAGATTCAAAGAGAGTGAGATGCCAGCTCCTTTCATTCAGTCAGTAGCTTCAATCATTTCTGGATGTTTTTCAATGGCAAAAATCAATGAATATTGTAAATGCACAAACAGTAATTTCTCCGCATTGCAAAGTGCAATTCTGAAATTTTTTGCTTTTTCCTGCTCCTCTTAGCATGATAAAGAAGATTCAAAGAGAGTGAGATGCCAGCTCCTTTCATTCAGTCAGTAGCTTCAATCATTTCTGGTATATGAATAACATGATGTTTTTCAATGGCAAAAATCAATGAATATTGTAAATGCACAAACAGTAATTTCTCCGCATTGCAAGGTGCAATTCTGAAATTTTTTGCTTTTTCCTGCTCCTCTTAGCATGATAAAGAAGATTCAAAGAGAGTGAGATGCCAGCTCCTTTCATTCAGTCAGTAGCTTCAATCATTTCTGGACGTTTTTCAATGGCAAAAATCAATGAATATTGTAAATGCACAAACTGTAATTTCTCCGCATTGCAAGGTGCAATTCTGAAATTTTTTGCTTTTTCCTGCTCCTCTTAGCATGATAAAGAAGATTCAAAGAGAGTGAGATGCCAGCTCCTTTCATTCAGTCAGTAGCTTCAGTCATTTCTGGACGTTTTTCAATGGCAAAAATCAATGAATATTGTAAATGCACAAACAGTAATTTCTCCGCATTGCAAGGTGCAATTCTGAAATTTTTTGCTTTTTCCTGCTCCTCTTAGCATGATAAAGAAGATTCAAAGAGAGTGAGATGCCAGCTCCTTTCATTCAGTCAGTAGCTTCAATCATTTCTGGTATATGAATAACATGATGTTTTTCAATGGCAAAAATCAATGAATATTGTAAATGCACAAACAGTAATTTCTCCGCATTGCAAGGTGCAATTCTGAAATTTTTTGCTTTTTCCTGCTCCTCTTAGCATGATAAAGAAGATTCAAAGAGAGTGAGATGCCAGCTCCTTTCATTCAGTCAGTAGCTTCAATCATTTCTGGACGTTTTTCAATGGCAAAAATCAATGAATATTGTAAATGCACAAACAGTAATTTCTCCGCATTGCAAGGTGCAATTCTGAAATTTTTTGCTTTTTCCTGCTCCTCTTAGCATGATAAAGAAGATTCAAAGAGAGTGAGATGCCAGCTCCTTTCATTCAGTCAGTAGCTTCAATCATTTCTGGTATATGAATAACATGATGTTTTTCAATGGCAAAAATCAATGAATATTGTAAATGCACAAACAGTAATTTCTCCGCATTGCAAGGTGCAATTCTGAAATTTTTTGCTTTTTCCTGCTCCTCTTAGCATGATAAAGAAGATTCAAAGAGAGTGAGATGCCAGCTCCTTTCATTCAGTCAGTAGCTTCAATCATTTCTGGACGTTTTTCAATGGCAAAAATCAATGAATATTGTAAATGCACAAACTGTAATTTCTCCGCATTGCAAGGTGCAATTCTGAAATTTTTTGCTTTTTCCTGCTCCTCTTAGCATGATAAAGAAGATTCAAAGAGAGTGAGATGCCAGCTCCTTTCATTCAGTCAGTAGCTTCAGTCATTTCTGGACGTTTTTCAATGGCAAAAATCAATGAATATTGTAAATGCACAAACAGTAATTTCTCCGCATTGCAAGGTGCAATTCTGAAATTTTTTGCTTTTTCCTGCTCCTCTTAGCATGATAAAGAAGATTCAAAGAGAGTGAGATGCCAGCTCCTTTCATTCAGTCAGTAGCTTCAAACATTTCTGGTATAAACATTTCTGGACGTTTTTCAATGGCAAAAATCAATGAATATTGTAAATGCACAAACAGTAATATCTCCACATTGCAAGGTGCAATTCTGAAATTTTTTGCTTTTTCCTGCTAATCCTAGCATGATAAAGAAGATTCAAATAGAGTGAGATGCCAGCTCCTTTCATTCAGTCAGTAGCTTCAAACATTTCTGGACGTTTTTCAATGGCAAAATTCAATGAATATTGTAAATGCACAAACAGTAATATCTCCACATTGCCAGGTGCAATTCTGAAATTTTTTGCTTTTTCCTGCTAATCCTAGCATGATAAAGAAGATTCAAAGAGAGTGAGATGCCAGCTCCTTTCATTCAGTCAGTAGCTTCAATCATTTCTGGACGTTTTTCAATGGCAAAAATCAATGAATATTGTAAATGCACAAACAGTAATTTCTCCGCATTGCAAGGTGCAATTCTGAAATTTTTTGCTTTTTCCTGCTCCTCTTAGCATGATAAAGAAGATTCAAAGAGAGTGAGATGCCAGCTCCTTTCATTCAGTCAGTAGCTTCAATCATTTCTGGACGTTTTTCAATGGCAAAAATCAATGAATATTGTAAATGCACAAACAGTAATTTCTCCGCATTGCAAGGTGCAATTCTGAAATTTTTTGCTTTTTCCTGCTCCTCTTAGCATGATAAAGAAGATTCAAAGAGAGTGAGATGCCAGCTCCTTTCATTCAGTCAGTAGCTTCAATCATTTCTGGTATATGAATAACATGATGTTTTTCAATGGCAAAAATCAATGAATATTGTAAATGCACAAACAGTAATTTCTCCACATTGCATGGTGCAATTCTGAAATTTTTTGCTTTTTCCTGCTCCTCTTAGCATGATAAAGAAGATTCAAAGAGAGTGAGATGCCAGCTCCTTTCATTCAGTCAGTAGCTTCAATCATTTCTGGACGTTTTTCAATGGCAAAAATCAATGAATATTGTAAATGCACAAACAGTAATTTCTCCGCATTGCAAGATGCAATTCTGAAATTTTTTGGTTTTTCCTGCTCCTCTTAGCATGATAAAGAAGATTCAAAGAGAGTGAGATGCCAGCTCCTTTCATTCAGTCAGTAGCTTCAGTCATTTCTGGACGTTTTTCAATGGCAAAAATCAATGAATATTGTAAATGCACAAACAGTAATTTCTCCGCATTGCACGGTGCAATTCTGAAATTTTTTGCTTTTTCCTGCTCCTCTTAGCATGATAAAGAAGATTCAAAGAGAGTGAGATGCCAGCTCCTTTCTTTCAGTCAGTAGCTTCAAACATTTCTGGTATAAACATTTCTGGACGTTTTTCAATGGCAAAAATCAATGAATATTGTAAATGCACAAACAGTAATATCTCCACATTGCAAGGTGCAATGCTGAAATTTTTTGCTTTTTCCTGCTAATCCTAGCATGATAAAGAAGATTCAAATAGAGTGAGATGCCAGCTCCTTTCATTCAGTCAGTAGCTTCAAACATTTCTGGACGTTTTTCATTGGCAAAAATCAATGAATATTGTAAATGCACAAACAGTAATATCTCCACATTGCAAGGTGCAATTCTGAAATTTTTTGCTTTTTCCTGCTAATCCTAGCATGATAAAGAAGATTCAAAGAGAGTGAGATGTCAGCTCCTTTCATTCAGTCAGTAGCTTCAAACATTTCTGGTATATGAATAACATGATGTTTTTCAATGGCAAAAATCAATGAATATTGTAAATGCACAAACAGTAATATCTCCACATTGCAAGGTGCAATTCTGAAATTTTTTGCTTTTTCCTGCTAATCCTAGCATGATAAAGAAGATTCAAAGAGAGTGAGATGCCAGCTCCTTTCATTCAGTCAGTAGCTTCAAACATTTCTGGACATTTTTCAATGGCAAAAATCAATGAATATTGTAAATGCACAAACAGTAATATCTCCACATTGCAAGGTGCAATTCTGAAATTTTTTGCTTTTTCCTGCTACTCCTAGCATGATAAAGAAGATTCAAAGAGAGTGAGATGCCAGCTCCTTTCATTCAGTCAGTAGCTTCAATCATTTCTGGACGTTTTTCAATGGCAAAAATCAATGAATATTGTAAATGCACAAACAGTAATTTCTCCGCATTGCAAGGTGCAATTCTGAATTTTTTTGCTTTTTCCTGCTCCTCTTAGCATGGTAAAGAAGATTCAAAGAGAGTGAGATGCCAGCTCCTTTCATTCAGTCAGTAGCTTCAGTCATTTCTGGACGTTTTTCAATGTCAAAAATCAATGAATATTGTAAATGCACAAAAAGTAATTTCTCCGCATTGCAAGGTGCAATTCTGAAATTTTTTGCTTTTTCCTGCTCCTCTTAGCATGATAAAGAAGATTCAAAGAGAGTGAGATGCCAGCTCCTTTCATTCAGTCAGTAGCTTCAAACATTTCTGGTATAAACATTTCTGGACGTTTTTCAATGGCAAAAATCAATGAATATTGTAAATGCACAAACAGTAATATCTCCACATTGCAAGGTGCAATTCTGAAATTTTTTGCTTTTTCCTGCTAATCCTAGCATGATAAAGAAGATTCAAATAGAGTGAGATGCCAGCTCCTTTCATTCAGTCAGTAGCTTCAAACATTTCTGGACGTTTTTCAATGGCAAAATTCAATGAATATTGTAAATGCACAAACAGTAATATCTCCACATTGCAAGGTGCAATTCTGAAATTTTTTGCTTTTTCCTGCTAATCCTAGCATGATAAAGAAGATTCAAAGAGAGTGAGATGCCAGCTCCTTTCATTCAGTCAGTAGCTTCAATCATTTCTGGACGTTTTTCAATGGCAAAAATCAATGAATATTGTAAATGCACAAACAGTAATTTCTCCGCATTGCAAGGTGCAATTCTGAAATTTTTTGCTTTTTCCTGCTCCTCTTAGCATGATAAAGAAGATTCAAAGAGAGTGAGATGCCAGCTCCTTTCATTCAGTCAGTAGCTTCAATCATTTCTGGATGTTTTTCAATGGCAAAAATCAATGAATATTGTAAATGCACAAACAGTAATTTCTCCACATTGCAAAGTGCAATTCTGAAATTTTTTGCTTTTTCCTGCTCCTCTTAGCATGATAAAGAAGATTCAAAGAGAGTGAGATGCCAGCTCCTTTCATTCAGTCAGTAGCTTCAATCATTTCTGGTATATGAATAACATGATGTTTTTCAATGGCAAAAATCAATGAATATTGTAAATGCACAAACAGTAATTTCTCCGCATTGCAAGGTGCAATTCTGAAATTTTTTGCTTTTTCCTGCTCCTCTTAGCATGATAAAGAAGATTCAAAGAGAGTGAGATGCCAGCTCCTTTCATTCAGTCAGTAGCTTCAATCATTTCTGGACGTTTTTCAATGGCAAAAATCAATGAATATTGTAAATGCACAAACAGTAATTTCTCCACATTGCAAGGTGCAATTCTGAAATTTTTTGCTTTTTCCTGCTCCTCTTAGCATGATAAAGAAGATTCAAAGAGAGTGAGATGCCAGCTCCTTTCATTCAGTCAGTAGCTTCAATCATTTCTGGACGTTTTTCAATGGCAAAAATCAATGAATATTGTAAATGCACAAACAGTAATTTCTCCGCATTGCAAGATGCAATTCTGAAATTTTTTGGTTTTTCCTGCTCCTCTTAGCATGATAAAGAAGATTCAAAGAGAGTGAGATGCCAGCTCCTTTCATTCAGTCAGTAGCTTCAGTCATTTCTGGACGTTTTTCAATGGCAAAAATCAATGAATATTGTAAATGCACAAACAGTAATTTCTCCGCATTGCAAGGTGCAATTCTGAAATTTTTTGCTTTTTCCTGCTCCTCTTAGCATGATAAAGAAGATTCAAAGAGAGTGAGATGCCAGCTCCTTTCTTTCAGTCAGTAGCTTCAAACATTTCTGGTATAAACATTTCTGGACGTTTTTCAATGGCAAAAATCATTGAATATTGTAAATGCACAAACAGTAATATCTCCACATTGCAAGGTGCAATGCTGAAATTTTTTGCTTTTTCCTGCTAATCCTAGCATGATAAAGAAGATTCAAATAGAGTGAGATGCCAGCTCCTTTCATTCAGTCAGTAGCTTCAAACATTTCTGGACGTTTTTCATTGGCAAAAATCAATGAATATTGTAAATGCACAAACAGTAATATCTCCACATTGCAAGGTGCAATTCTGAAATTTTTTGCTTTTTCCTGCTAATCCTAGCATGATAAAGAAGATTCAAAGAGAGTGAGATGTCAGCTCCTTTCATTCAGTCAGTAGCTTCAAACATTTCTGGTATATGAATAACATGATGTTTTTCAATGGCAAAAATCAATGAATATTGTAAATGCACAAACAGTAATATCTCCACATTGCAAGGTGCAATTCTGAAATTTTTTGCTTTTTCCTGCTAATCCTAGCATGATAAAGAAGATTCAAAGAGAGTGAGATGCCAGCTCCTTTCATTCAGTCAGTAGCTTCAAACATTTCTGGACATTTTTCAATGGCAAAAATCAATGAATATTGTAAATGCACAAACAGTAATATCTCCACATTGCAAGGTGCAATTCTGAAATTTTTTGCTTTTTCCTGCTACTCCTAGCATGATAAAGAAGATTCAAAGAGAGTGAGATGCCAGCTCCTTTCATTCAGTCAGTAGCTTCAATCATTTCTGGACGTTTTTCAATGGCAAAAATCAATGAATATTGTAAATGCACAAACAGTAATTTCTCCGCATTGCAAGGTGCAATTCTGAATTTTTTTGCTTTTTCCTGCTCCTCTTAGCATGGTAAAGAAGATTCAAAGAGAGTGAGATGCCAGCTCCTTTCATTCAGTCAGTAGCTTCAGTCATTTCTGGACGTTTTTCAATGTCAAAAATCAATGAATATTGTAAATGCACAAAAAGTAATTTCTCCGCATTGCAAGGTGCAATTCTGAAATTTTTTGCTTTTTCCTGCTCCTCTTAGCATGATAAAGAAGATTCAAAGAGAGTGAGATGCCAGCTCCTTTCATTCAGTCAGTAGCTTCAAACATTTCTGGTATAAACATTTCTGGACGTTTTTCAATGGCAAAAATCAATGAATATTGTAAATGCACAAACAGTAATATCTCCACATTGCAAGGTGCAATTCTGAAATTTTTTGCTTTTTCCTGCTAATCCTAGCATGATAAAGAAGATTCAAATAGAGTGAGATGCCAGCTCCTTTCATTCAGTCAGTAGCTTCAAACATTTCTGGACGTTTTTCAATGGCAAAATTCAATGAATATTGTAAATGCACAAACAGTAATATCTCCACATTGCAAGGTGCAATTCTGAAATTTTTTGCTTTTTCCTGCTAATCCTAGCATGATAAAGAAGATTCAAAGAGAGTGAGATGCCAGCTCCTTTCATTCAGTCAGTAGCTTCAATCATTTCTGGACGTTTTTCAATGGCAAAAATCAATGAATATTGTAAATGCACAAACAGTAATTTCTCCGCATTGCAAGGTGCAATTCTGAAATTTTTTGCTTTTTCCTGCTCCTCTTAGCATGATAAAGAAGATTCAAAGAGAGTGAGATGCCAGCTCCTTTCATTCAGTCAGTAGCTTCAATCATTTCTGGATGTTTTTCAATGGCAAAAATCAATGAATATTGTAAATGCACAAACAGTAATTTCTCCGCATTGCAAAGTGCAATTCTGAAATTTTTTGCTTTTTCCTGCTCCTCTTAGCATGATAAAGAAGATTCAAAGAGAGTGAGATGCCAGCTCCTTTCATTCAGTCAGTAGCTTCAATCATTTCTGGTATATGAATAACATGATGTTTTTCAATGGCAAAAATCAATGAATATTGTAAATGCACAAACAGTAATTTCTCCGCATTGCAAGGTGCAATTCTGAAATTTTTTGCTTTTTCCTGCTCCTCTTAGCATGATAAAGAAGATTCAAAGAGAGTGAGATGCCAGCTCCTTTCATTCAGTCAGTAGCTTCAATCATTTCTGGACGTTTTTCAATGGCAAAAATCAATGAATATTGTAAATGCACAAACAGTAATTTCTCCGCATTGCAAGATGCAATTCTGAAATTTTTTGCTTTTTCCTGCTCCTCTTAGCATGATAAAGAAGATTCAAAGAGAGTGAGATGCCAGCTCCTTTCATTCAGTCAGTAGCTTCAGTCATTTCTGGACGTTTTTCAATGGCAAAAATCAATGAATATTGTAAATGCACAAACAGTAATTTCTCCGCATTGCAAAGTGCAATTCTGAAATTTTTTGCTTTTTCCTGCTCCTCTTAGCATGATAAAGAAGATTCAAAGAGAGTGAGATGCCAGCTCCTTTCATTCAGTCAGTAGCTTCAAACATTTCTGGTATAAACATTTCTGGATGTTTTTCAATGGCAAAAATCAATGAATATTGTAAATGCACAAACAGTAATATCTCCACATTGCAAGGTGCAATGCTGAAATTTTTTGCTTTTTCCTGCTAATCCTAGGATGATAAAGAAGATTCAAATAGAGTGAGATGCCAGCTCCTTTCATTCAGTCAGTAGCTTCAAACATTTCTGGACGTTTTTCAATGGCAAAAATCAATGAATATTGTAAATGCACAAACAGTAATATCTCCACATTGCAAGGTGCAATTCTGAAATTTTTTGCTTTTTCCTGCTAATCCTAGCATGATAAAGAAGATTCAAAGAGAGTGAGATGTCAGCTCCTTTCATTCAGTCAGTAGCTTCAAACATTTCTGGTATATGAATAACATGATGTTTTTCAATGGCAAAAATCAATGAATATTGTAAATGCACAAACAGTAATATCTCCACATTGCAAGGTGCAATTCTGAAATTTTTTGCTTTTTCCTGCTAATCCTAGCATGATAAAGAAGATTCAAAGAGAGTGAGATGCCAGCTCCTTTCATTCAGTCAGTAGCTTCAAACATTTCTGGATGTTTTTCAATGGCAAAAATCAATGAATATTGTAAATGCACAAACAGTAATATCTCCACATTGCAAGGTGCAATTCTGAAATTTTTTGCTTTTTCCTGCTACTCCTAGCATGATAAAGAAGATTCAAAGAGAGTGAGATGCCAGCTCCTTTCATTCAGTCAGTAGCTTCAAACATTTCTGGACGTTTTTCAATGGCAAAAATCAATGAATATTGTAAATGCACAAACAGTAATATCTCCACATTGCAAGGTGCAATTCTGAAATTTTTTGCTTTTTCCTGCTAATCCTAGCATGATAAAGAAGATTCAAAGAGAGTGAGATGCCAGCTCCTTTCATTCAGTCAGTAGCTTCAAACATTTCTGGACGTTTTTCAATGGCAAAAATCAATGAATATTGTAAATGCACAAACAGTAATTTCTCCGCATTGCAAGGTGCAATTCTGAAATTTTTTGCTTTTTCCTGCTCCTCTTAGCATGATAAAGAAGATTCAAAGAGAGTGAGATGCCAGCTCCTTTCATTCAGTCAGTAGCTTCAATCATTTCTGGTATATGAATAACATGATGTTTTTCAATGGCAAAAATCAATGAATATTGTAAATGCACAAACAGTAATTTCTCCGCATTGCAAGGTGCAATTCTGAAATTTTTTGCTTTTTCCTGCTCCTCTTAGCATGATAAAGAAGATTCAAAGAGAGTGAGATGCCAGCTCCTTTCATTCAGTCAGTAGCTTCAATCATTTCTGGACGTTTTTCAATGGCAAAAATCAATGAATATTGTAAATGCACAAACAGTAATTTCTCCGCATTGCAAGGTGCAATTCTGAAATTTTTTGCTTTTTCCTGCTCCTCTTAGCATGATAAACAAGATTCAAAGAGAGTGAGATGCCAGCTCCTTTCATTCAGTCAGTAGCTTCAATCATTTCTGGACGTTTTTCAATGGCAAAAATCAATGAATATTGTAAATGCACAAACAGTAATTTCTCCGCATTGCAAGGTGCAATTCTGAAATTTTTTGCTTTTTCCTGCTCCTCTTAGCATGATAAAGAAGATTCAAAGAGAGTGAGATGCCAGCTCCTTTCATTCAGTCAGTAGCTTCAAACATTTCTGGTATATGAATAACATGATGTTTTTCAATGGCAAAAATCAATGAATATTGTAAATGCACAAACAGTAATTTCTCCGCATTGCAAGGTGCAAGTCTGAAATTTTTTGCTTTTTCCTGCTCCTCTTAGCATGATAAAGAAGATTCAAAGAGAGTGAGATGCCAGCTACTTTCATTCAGTCAGTAGCTTCAATCATTTCTGGACGTTTTTCAATGGTAAAAATCAATGAATATTGTAAATGCACAAACAGTAATTTCTCCACATTGCAAGGTGCAATTCTGAAATTTTTTGCTTTTTCCTGCTCCTCTTAGCATGATAAAGAAGATTCAAAGAGAGTGAGATGCCAGCTCCTTTCATTCAGTCAGTAGCTTCAAACATTTCTGGTATATGAATAACATGATGTTTTTCAATGGCAAAAATCAATGAATATTGTAAATGCACAAACAGTAATTTCTCTGGATTGCAAGGTGCAATTCTGAAATTTTTTGCTTTTTCCTGCTCCTCTTAGCATGATAAAGAAGATTCAAAGAGAGTGAGATGCCAGCTACTTTCATTCAGTCAGTAGCTTCAATCATTTCTGGACGTTTTTCAATGGTAAAAATCAATGAATATTGTAAATGCACAAACAGTAATTTCTCCACATTGCAAGGTGCAATTCTGAAATTTTTTGCTTTTTCCTGCTCCTCTAAGCATGATAAAGAAGATTCAAAGAGAGTGAGATGCCAGCTCCTTTCATTCAGTCAGTAGCTTCAAACATTTCTGGTATATGAATAACATGATGTTTTTCAATGGCAAAAATCAATGAATATTGTAAATGCACAAACAGTAATTTCTCCGCATTGCAAGGTGCAATTCTGAAATTTTTTGCTTTTTCCTGCTCCTCTTAGCATGATAAAGAAGATTCAAAGAGAGTGAGATGCCAGCTCCTTTCATTCAGTCAGTAGCTTCAATCATTTCTGGACGTTTTTCAATGGCAAAAATCAATGAATATTGTAAATGCACAAACAGTAATTTCTCCGCATTGCAAGGTGCAATTCTGAAATTTTTTGCTTTTTCCTGCTCCTCTTAGCATGACAAAGAAGATTCAAAGAGAGTAAGATGCCAGCTCCTTTCATTCAGTCAGTAGCTTCTATCATTTCTGGTATATGAATAACATGATGTTTTTCAATGGCAAAAATCAATGAATATTGTAAATGCACAAACAGTAATTTCTCCGCATTGCAAGGTGCAATTCTGAAATTTTTTGCTTTTTCCTGCTCCTCTTAGCATGATAAAGAAGATTCAAAGAGAGTGAGATGCCAGCTCCTTTCATTCAGTCAGTAGCTTCAATCATTTCTGGACGTTTTTCAATGGCAAAAATCAATGAATATTGTAAATGCACAAACAGTAATTTCTCCGCATTGCAAGGTGCAATTCTGAAATTTTTTGCTTTTTCCTGCTCCTCTTAGCATGATAAAGAAGATTCAAAGAGAGTGAGATGCCAGCTCCTTTCATTCAGTCAGTAGCTTCAATCATTTCTGGATGTTTTTCAATGGCAAAAATCAATGAATATTGTAAATGCACAAACTGTAATTTCTCCGCATTGCAAGGTGCAATTCTGAAATTTTTTGCTTTTTCCTGCTCCTCTTAGCATGATAAAGAAGATTCAAAGAGAGTGAGATGCCAGCTCCTTTCATTCAGTCAGTAGCTTCAATCATTTCTGGACGTTTTTCAATGGCAAAAATCAATGAATATTGTAAATGCACAAACAGTAATTTCTCCGCATTGCAAGGTGCAATTCTGAAATTTTTTGCTTTTTCCTGCTCCTCTTAGCATGATAAAGAAGATTCAAAGAGAGTGAGATGCCAGCTCCTTTCATTCAGTCAGTACCTTCAATCATTTCTGGATGTTTTTCAATGGCAAAAATCAATGAATATTGTAAATGCACAAACAGTAATTTCTCCGCATTGCAAGGTGCAATTCTGAAATTTTTTGCTTTTTCCCGCTCCTCTTAGCATGATAAAGAAGATTCAAAGAGAGTGAGGTGCCAGCTCCTTTCATTCAGTCAGTAGCTTCAAACATTTCTGGTATATGAATAACATGTTTTTCAATGGCAAAAATCATTGAATATTGTAAATGCACAAACAGTAATTTCTCCGCATTGCAAGGTGCAATTCTGAAATTTTTTGATTTTTCCTGCTCCTCTTAGCATGATAAAGAAGATTCAAAGAGAGTGAGATGCCAGCTCCTTTCATTCAGTCAGTAGCTTCAATCATTTCTGGACGTTTTTCAATGGCAAAAATCAATGAATATTGTAAATGCACAAACAGTAATTTCTCCGCATTGCAAGGTGCAATTCTGAAATTTTTTGCTTTTTCCTGCTCCTCTTAGCATGATAAAGAAGATTCAAAGAGAGTGAGATGCCAGCTCCTTTCATTCAGTCAGTAGCTTCAATCATTTCTGGACGTTTTTCAATGGCAAAAATCAATGAATATTGTAAATGCACAAACAGTAATTTCTCCGCATTGCAAGGTGCAATTCTGAAATTTTTTGCTTTTTCCTGCTCCTCTTAGCATGATAAAGAAGATTCAAAGAGAGTGAGATGCCAGCTCCTTTCATTCAGTCAGTAGCTTCAAACATTTCTGGTATATGAATAACATGATGTTTTTCAATGGCAAAAATCAATGAATATTGTAAATGCACAAACAGTAATTTCTCCGCATTGCAAGGTGCAAGTCTGAAATTTTTTGCTTTTTCCTGCTCCTCAGCATGATAAAGAAGATTCAAAGAGAGTGAGATGCCAGCTACTTTCATTCAGTCAGTAGCTTCAATCATTTCTGGACGTTTTTCAATGGTAAAAATCAATGAATATTGTAAATGCACAAACAGTAATTTCTCCACATTGCAAGGTGCAATTCTGAAATTTTTTGCTTTTTCCTGCTCCTCTTAGCATGATAAAGAAGATTCAAAGAGAGTGAGATGCCAGCTCCTTTCATTCAGTCAGTAGCTTCAAACATTTCTGGTATATGAATAACATGATGTTTTTCAATGGCAAAAATCAATGAATATTGTAAATGCACAAACAGTAATTTCTCCGCATTGCAAGGTGCAATTCTGAAATTTTTTGCTTTTTCCTGCTCCTCTTAGCATGATAAAGAAGATTCAAAGAGAGTGAGATGCCAGCTCCTTTCATTCAGTCAGTAGCTTCAAACATTTCTGGTATATGAATAACATGATGTTTTTCAATGGCAAAAATCAATGAATATTGTAAATGCACAAAGAGTAATTTCTCCGCATTGCAAGGTGCAATTCTGAAATTTTTTGCTTTTTCCTGCTCCTCTTAGCATGATAAAGAAGATTCAAAGAGAGTGAGATGCCAGCTCCTTTCATTCAGTCAGTAGCTTCAATCATTTCTGGACGTTTTTCAATGGCAAAAATCAATGAATATTGTAAATGCACAAACAGTAATTTCTCCGCATTGCAAGGTGCAATTCTGAAATTTTTTGCTTTTTTCCTGCTCCTCTTAGCATGATAAAGAAGATTCAAAGAGAATGAGATGCCAGCTCCTTTCATTCAGTCAGTAGCTTCAATCATTTCTGGACGTTTTTCAATGGCAAAAATCAATGAATATTGTAAATGCACAAACAGTAATTTCTCCGCATTGCAAGGTGCAATTCTGAAATTTTTTGCTTTTTCCTGCTCCTCTTAGCATGATAAAGAAGATTCAAAGAGAGTGAGATGCCAGCTCCTTTCATTCAGTCAGTAGCTTCAAACATTTCTGGTATATGAATAACATGATGTTTTTCAATGGCAAAAATCAATGAATATTGTAAATGCACAAACAGTAATTTCTCCGCATTGCAAGGTGCAATTCTGAAATTTTTTGCTTTTTCCTGCTCCTCTTAGCATGATAAAGAAGATTCAAAGAGAGTGAGATGCCAGCTCCTTTCATTCAGTCAGTAGCTTCAATCATTTCTGGACGTTTTTCAATGGCAAAAATCAATGAATATTGTAAATGCACAAACAGTAATTTCTCCGCATTGCAAGGTGCAATTCTGAAATTTTTTGCTTTTTCCTGCTCCTCTTAGCATGATAAAGAAGATTCAAAGAGAGTGAGATGCCAGCTCCTTTCATTCAGTCAGTAGCTTCAATCATTTCTGGACGTTTTTCAATGGCAAAAATCAATGAATATTGTAAATGCACAAACAGTAATTTCTCCGCATTGCAAGGTGCAATTCTGAAATTTTTTGCTTTTTCCTGCTCCTCTTAGCATGACAAAGAAGATTCAAAGAGAGTAAGATGCCAGCTCCTTTCATTCAGTCAGTAGCTTCAATCATTTCTGGTATATGAATAACATGATGTTTTTCAATGGCAAAAATCAATGAATATTGTAAATGCACAAACAGTAATTTCTCCGCATTGCAAGGTGCAATTCTGAAATTTTTTGCTTTTTCCTGCTCCTCTTAGCATGATAAAGAAGATTCAAAGAGAGTGAGATGCCAGCTCCTTTCATTCAGTCAGTAGCTTCAATCATTTCTGGACGTTTTTCAATGGCAAAAATCAATGAATATTGTAAATGCACAAACAGTAATTTCTCCGCATTGCAAGGTGCAATTCTGAAATTTTTTGCTTTTTCCTGCTCCTCTTAGCATGATAAAGAAGATTCAAAGAGAGTGAGATGCCAGCTCCTTTCATTCAGTCAGTAGCTTCAATCATTTCTGGACGTTTTTCAATGGCAAAAATCAATGAATATTGTAAATGCAGAAACAGTAATTTCTCCGCATTGCAAGGTGCAATTCTGAAATTTTTTGCTTTTTCCTGCTCCTCTTAGCATGATAAAGAAGATTCAAAGAGAGTGAGATGCCAGCTCCTTTCATTCAGTCAGTAGCTTCAAACATTTCTGGTATATGAATAACATGATGTTTTTCAATGGCAAAAATCAATGAATATTGTAAAAGCACAAACAGTAATTTCTCCGCATTGCAAGGTGCAATTCTGAAATTTTTTGCTTTTTCCTGCTCCTCTTAGCATGATAAAGAAGATTCAAAGAGAGTGAGATGCCAGCTCCTTTCATTCAGTCAGTAGCTTCAAACATTTCTGGTATATGAATAACATGATGTTTTTCAATGGCAAAAATCAATGAATATTGTAAATGCACAAACAGTAATTTCTCCGCATTGCAAGGTGCAATTCTGAAATTTTTTGCTTTTTCCTGCTCCTCTTAGCATGATAAAGAAGATTCAAAGAGAGTGAGATGCCAGCTCCTTTCATTCAGTCAGTAGCTTCAATCATTTCTGGACGTTTTTCAATGGCAAAAATCAATGAATATTGTAAATGCACAAACAGTAATTTCTCCGCATTGCAAGGTGCAATTCTGAAATTTTTTGCTTTTTCCTGCTCCTCTTAGCATGATAAAGAAGATTCAAAGAGAGTGAGATGCCAGCTCCTTTCATTCAGTCAGTAGCTTCAATCATTTCTGGACGTTTTTCAATGGCAAAAATCAATGAATATTGTAAATGCACAAACAGTAATTTCTCCGCATTGCAAGGTGCAATTCTGAAATTTTTTGCTTTTTCCTGCTCCTCTTAGCATGACAAAGAAGATTCAAAGAGAGTAAGATGCCAGCTCCTTTCATTCAGTCAGTAGCTTCAATCATTTCTGGTATATGAATAACATGATGTTTTTCAATGGCAAAAATCAATGAATATTGTAAATGCACAAACAGTAATTTCTCCGCATTGCAAGGTGCAATTCTGAAATTTTTTGCTTTTTCCTGCTCCTCTTAGCATGATAAAGAAGATTCAAAGAGAGTGAGATGCCAGCTCCTTTCATTCAGTCAGTAGCTTCAATCATTTCTGGACGTTTTTCAATGGCAAAAATCAATGAATATTGTAAATGCACAAACAGTAATTTCTCCGCATTGCAAGGTGCAATTCTGAAATTTTTTGCTTTTTCCTGCTCCTCTTAGCATGATAAAGAAGATTCAAAGAGAGTGAGATGCCAGCTCCTTTCATTCAGTCAGTAGCTTCAATCATTTCTGGACGTTTTTCAATGGCAAAAATCAATGAATATTGTAAATGCACAAACAGTAATTTCTCCGCATTGCAAGGTGCAATTCTGAAATTTTTTGCTTTTTCCTGCTCCTCTTAGCATGATAAAGAAGATTCAAAGAGAGTGAGATGCCAGCTCCTTTCATTCAGTCAGTAGCTTCAAACATTTCTGGTATATGAATAACATGATGTTTTTCAATGGCAAAAATCAATGAATATTGTAAAAGCACAAACAGTAATTTCTCCGCATTGCAAGGTGCAATTCTGAAATTTTTTGCTTTTTCCTGCTCCTCTTAGCATGATAAAGAAGATTCAAAGAGAGTGAGATGCCAGCTCCTTTCATTCAGTCAGTAGCTTCAATCATTTCTGGACGTTTTTCAATGGCAAAAATCAATGAATATTGTAAATGCACAAACAGTAATTTCTCCGCATTGCAAGGTGCAATTCTGAAATTTTTTGCTTTTTCCTGCTCCTCTTAGCATGATAAAGAAGATTCAAAGAGAGTGAGATGCCAGCTCCTTTCATTCAGTCAGTAGCTTCAATCATTTCTGGTATATGAATAACATGATGTTTTTCAATGGCAAAAATCAATGAATATTGTAAATGCACAAACAGTAATTTCTCCGCATTGCAAGTTGCAATTCTGAAATTTTTTGCTTTTTCCTGCTCCTCTTAGCATGATAAAGAAGATTCAAAGAGAGTGAGATGCCAGCTCCTTTCATTCAGTCAGTAGCTTCAATCATTTCTGGACGTTTTTCAATGGCAAAAATCAATGAATATTGTAAATGCACAAACAGTAATTTCTCCGCATTGCAAGGTGCAATTCTGAAATTTTTTGCTTTTTCCTGCTCCTCTTAGCATGATAAAGAAGATTCAAAGAGAGTGAGATGCCAGCTCCTTTCATTCAGTCAGTAGCTTCAATCATTTCTGGACGTTTTTCAATGGCAAAAATCAATGAATATTGTAAATGCACAAACAGTAATTTCTCCGCATTGCAAGGTGCAATTCTGAAATTTTTTGCTTTTTCCTGCTCCTCTTAGCATGATAAAGAAGATTCAAAGAGAGTGAGATGCCAGCTCCTTTCATTCAGTCAGTAGCTTCAAACATTTCTGGTATATGAATAACATGATGTTTTTCAATGGCAAAAATCAATGAATATTGTAAAAGCACAAACAGTAATTTCTCCGCATTGCAAGGTGCAATTCTGAAATTTTTTGCTTTTTCCTGCTCCTCTTAGCATGATAAAGAAGATTCAAAGAGAGTGAGATGCCAGCTCCTTTCATTCAGTCAGTAGCTTCAATCATTTCTGGACGTTTTTCAATGGCAAAAATCAATGAATATTGTAAATGCACAAACAGTAATTTCTCCGCATTGCAAGGTGCAATTCTGAAATTTTTTGCTTTTTCCTGCTCCTCTTAGCATGATAAAGAAGATTCAAAGAGAGTGAGATGCCAGCTCCTTTCATTCAGTCAGTAGCTTCAATCATTTCTGGACGTTTTTCAATGGCAAAAATCAATGAATATTGTAAATGCACAAACAGTAATTTCTCCGCATTGCAAGGTGCAATTCTGAAATTTTTTGCTTTTTCCTGCTCCTCTTAGCATGATAAAGAAGATTCAAAGAGAGTGAGATGCCAGCTCCTTTCATTCAGTCAGTAGCTTCAAACATTTCTGGTATATGAATAACATGTTTTTCAATGGCAAAAATCAATGAATATTGTAAAAGCACAAACAGTAATTTCTCCGCATTGCATGGTGCAATTCTGAAATTTTTTGCTTTTTCCTGCTCCTCTTAGCATGATAAAGAAGATTCAAAGAGAGTGAGATGCCAGCTCCTTTCATTCAGTCAGTAGCTTCAATTATTTCTGGACGTTTTTCAATGGCAAAAATCAATGAATATTGTAAATGCACAAACAGTAATTTCTCCGCATTGCAAGGTGCAATTCTGAAATTTTTTGCTTTTTCCTGCTCCTCTTAGCATGATAAAGAAGATTCAAAGAGAGTGAGATGCCAGCTCCTTTCATTCAGTCAGTAGCTTCAATCATTTCTGGTATATGAATAACATGATGTTTTTCAATGGCAAAAATCAATGAATATTGTAAATGCACAAACAGTAATTTCTCCGCATTGCAAGTTGCAATTCTGAAATTTTTTGCTTTTTCCTGCTCCTCTTAGCATGATAAAGAAGATTCAAAGAGAGTGAGATGCCAGCTCCTTTCATTCAGTCAGTAGCTTCAATCATTTCTGGACGTTTTTCAATGGCAAAAATCAATGAATATTGTAAATGCACAAACAGTAATTTCTCCGCATTGCAAGGTGCAATTCTGAAATTTTTTGCTTTTTCCTGCTCCTCTTAGCATGATAAAGAAGATTCAAAGAGAGTGAGATGCCAGCTCCATTCATTCAGTCAGTAGCTTCAATCATTTCTGGACGTTTTTCAATGGCAAAAATCAATGAATATTGTAAATGCACAAACAGTAATTTCTCCGCATTGCAAGGTGCAATTCTGAAATTTTTTGCTTTTTCCTGCTCCTCTTAGCATGATAAAGAAGATTCAAAGAGAGTGAGATGCCAGCTCCTTTCATTCAGTCAGTAGCTTCAAACATTTCTGGTATATGAATAACATGATGTTTTTCAATGGCAAAAATCAATGAATATTGTAAAAGCACAAACAGTAATTTCTCCGCATTGCAAGGTGCAATTCTGAAATTTTTTGCTTTTTCCTGCTCCTCTTAGCATGATAAAGAAGATTCAAAGAGAGTGAGATGCCAGCTCCTTTCATTCAGTCAGTAGCTTCAATCATTTCTGGACGTTTTTCAATGGCAAAAATCAATGAATATTGTAAATGCACAAACAGTAATTTCTCCGCATTGCAAGGTGCAATTCTGAAATTTTTTGCTTTTTCCTGCTCCTCTTAGCATGATAAAGAAGATTCAAAGAGAGTGAGATGCCAGCTCCTTTCATTCAGTCAGTAGCTTCAATCATTTCTGGTATATGAATAACATGATGTTTTTCAATGGCAAAAATCAATGAATATTGTAAATGCACAAACAGTAATTTCTCCACATTGCAAGGTGCAATTCTGAAATTTTTTGCTTTTTCCTGCTCCTCTTAGCATGATAAAGAAGATTCAAAGAGAGTGAGATGCCAGCTCCTTTCATTCAGTCAGTAGCTTCAATCATTTCTGGACGTTTTTCAATGGCAAAAATCAATGAATATTGTAAATGCACAAACAGTAATTTCTCCGCATTGCAAGGTGCAATTCTGAAATTTTTTGCTTTTTCCTGCTCCTCTTAGCATGATAAAGAAGATTCAAAGAGAGCGAGATGCCAGCTCCTTTCATTCAGTCAGTAGCTTCAATCATTTCTGGTATATGAATAACATGATGTTTTTCAATGGCAAAAATCAATGAATATTGTAAATGCACAAACAGTAATTTCTCCGCATTGCAAGGTGCAATTCTGAATTTTTTTGCTTTTTCCTGCTCCTCTTAGCATGATAAAGAAAATTCAAAGAGAGTGAGATGCCAGCTCCTTTCATTCAGTCAGTAGCTTCAATCATTTCTGGACGTTTTTCAATGGCAAAAATCAATGAATATTGTAAATGCACAAACAGTAATTTCTCCGCATTGCAAGGTGCAATTCTGAAATTTTTTGCTTTTTCCTGCTCCTCTTAGCATGATAAAGAAGATTCAAAGAGAGTGAGATGCCAGCTCCTTTCATTCAGTCAGTAGCTTCAATCATTTCTGGACGTTTTTCAATGGCAAAAATCAATGAATATTGTAAATGCACAAACAGTAATTTCTCCGCATTGCAAGGTGCAATTCTGAAATTTTTTGCTTTTTCCTGCTCCTCTTAGCATGATAAAGAAGATTCAAAGAGAGTGAGATGCCAGCTCCTTTCATTCAGTCAGTAGCTTCAATCATTTCTGGTATATGAATAACATGATGTTTTTCAATGGCAAAAATCAATGAATATTGTAAATGCACAAACAGTAATTTCTCCGCATTGCAAGGTGCAATTCTGAAATTTTTTGCTTTTTCCTGCTCCTCTTAGCATGATAAAGAAGATTAAAAGAGAGTGAGATGCCAGCTCCTTTCATTCAGTCAGCAGCTTCAATCATTTCTGGACATTTTTCAATGGCAAAAATCAATGAATATTGTAAATGCACAAACAGTAATTTCTCCGCATTGCAAGGTGCAATTCTGAAATTTTTTGCTTTTTCCTGCTCCTCTTAGCATGATAAAGAAGATTCAAAGAGAGTGAGATGCCAGCTCCTTTCATTCAGTCACTAGCTTCAATCATTTCTGGTATATGAATAACATGATGTTTTTCAATGGCAAAAATCAATGAATATTGTAAATGCACAAACAGTAATTTCTCCACATTGCAAGGTGCAATTCTGAAATTTTTTGCTTTTTCCTGCTCCTCTTAGCATGATAAAGAAGATTCAAAGAGAGTGAGATGCCAGCTCCTTTCATTCAGTCAGTAGCTTCAATCATTTCTGGACGTTTTTCAATGGCAAAAATCAATGAATATTGTAAATGCACAAACAGTAAATTCTCCGCATTGCAAGGTGCAATTCTGAAATTTTTTGCTTTTTCCTGCTCCTCTTAGCATGATAAAGAAGATTCAAAGAGAGCGAGATGCCAGCTCCTTTCATTCAGTCAGTAGCTTCAATCATTTCTGGTATATGAATAACATGATGTTTTTCAATGGCAAAAATCAATGAATATTGTAAATGCACAAACAGTAATTTCTCCGCATTGCAAGGTGCAATTCTGAAATTTTTTGCTTTTTCCTGCTCCTCTTAGCATGATAAAGAAGATTCAAAGAGAGTGAGATGCCAGCTCCTTTCATTCAGTCAGTAGCTTCAATCATTTCTGGACGTTTTTCAATGGCAAAAATCAATGAATATTGTAAATGCACAAACAGTAATTTCTCCGCATTGCAAGGTGCAATTCTGAAATTTTTTGCTTTTTCCTGCTCCTCTTAGCATGATAAAGAAGATTCAAAGAGAGTGAGATGCCAGCTCCTTTCATTCAGTCAGTAGCTTCAATCATTTCTGGACGTTTTTCAATGGCAAAAATCAATGAATATTGTAAATGCACAAACAGTAATTTCTCCGCATTGCAAGGTGCAATTCTGAAATTTTTTGCTTTTTCCTGCTCCTCTTAGCATGATAAAGAAGATTCAAAGAGAGTGAGATGCCAGCTCCTTTCATTCAGTCAGTAGCTTCAATCATTTCTGGTATATGAATAACAAGATGTTTTTCAATGGCAAAAATCAATGAATATTGTAAATGCACAAACAGTAATTTCTCCGCATTGCAAGGTGCAATTCTGAAATTTTTTGCTTTTTCCTGCTCCTCTTAGCATGATAAAGAAGATTCAAAGAGAGTGAGATGCCAGCTCCTTTCATTCAGTCAGCAGCTTCAATCATTTCTGGACATTTTTCAATGGCAAAAATCAATGAATATTGTAAATGCACAAACAGTAATTTCTCCGCATTGCAAGGTGCAATTCTGAAATTTTTTGCTTTTTCCTGCTCCTCTTAGCATGATAAAGAAGATTCAAAGAGAGTGAGATGCCAGCTCCTTTCATTCAGTCAGTAGCTTCAAACATTTCTGGTATATGAATAACATGATGTTTTTCAATGGCAAAAATCAATGAATATTGTAAAAGCACAAACAGTAATTTCTCCGCATTGCAAGGTGCAATTCTGAAATTTTTTGCTTTTTCCTGCTCCTCTTAGCATGATAAAGAAGATTCAAAGAGAGTGAGATGCCAGCTCCTTTCATTCAGTCAGTAGCTTCAATCATTTCTGGACGTTTTTCAATGGCAAAAATCAATGAATATTGTAAATGCACAAACAGTAATTTCTCCGCATTGCAAGGTGCAATTCTGAAATTTTTTGCTTTTTCCTGCTCCTCTTAGCATGATAAAGAAGATTCAAAGAGAGTGAGATGCCAGCTCCTTTCATTCAGTCAGTAGCTTCAATCATTTCTGGTATATGAATAACATGATGTTTTTCAATGGCAAAAATCAATGAATATTGTAAATGCACAAACAGTAATTTCTCCGCATTGCAAGTTGCAATTCTGAAATTTTTTGCTTTTTCCTGCTCCTCTTAGCATGATAAAGAAGATTCAAAGAGAGTGAGATGCCAGCTCCTTTCATTCAGTCAGTAGCTTCAATTATTTCTGGACGTTTTTCAATGGCAAAAATCAATGAATATTGTAAATGCACAAACAGTAATTTCTCCGCATTGCAAGGTGCAATTCTGAAATTTTTTGCTTTTTCCTGCTCCTCTTAGCATGATAAAGAAGATTCAAAGAGAGTGAGATGCCAGCTCCTTTCATTCAGTCAGTTGCTTCAATCATTTCTGGACGTTTTTCAATGGCAAAAATCAATGAATATTGTAAATGCACAAACAGTAATTTCTCCGCATTGCAAGGTGCAATTCTGAAATTTTTTGCTTTTTCCTGCTCCTCTTAGCATGATAAAGAAGATTCAAAGAGAGTGAGATGCCAGCTCCTTTCATTCAGTCAGTAGCTTCAATCATTTCTGGACGTTTTTCAATGGCAAAAATCAATGAATATTGTAAATGCACAAACAGTAATTTCTCCGCATTGCAAGGTGCAATTCTGAAATTTTTTGCTTTTTCCTGCTCCTCTTTGCATGATAAAGAAGATTCAAAGAGAGTGAGATGCCAGCTCCTTTCATTCAGTCAGTAGCTTCAATCATTTCTGGTATATGAATAACATGATGTTTTTCAATGGCAAAAATCAATGAATATTGTAAATGCACAAACAGTAATTTCTCCGCATTGCAAGGTGCAATTCTGAAATTTTTGGCTTTTTCCTGCTCCTCTTAGCATGATAAAGAAGATTCAAAGAGAGTGAGATGCCAGCTCCTTTCATTCAGTCAGTAGCTTCAATCATTTCTGGATGTTTTTCAATGGCAAAAATCAATGAATATTGTAAATGCACAAACAGTAATTTCTCCGCATTGCGGGGTGCAATTCTGAAATTTCTTGCATTTTCCTGCTCCTCTTAGCATGATAAAGAAGATTCAAAGAGAGTGAGATGCCAGCTCCTTTCATTCAGTCAGTAGCTTCAATCATTTCTGGACGTTTTTCAATGGCAAAAATCAATGAATATTGTAAATGCACAAACAGTAATTTCTCCGCATTGCAAGGTGCAATTCTGAAATTTTTTGCTTTTTCCTGCTCCTCTTAGCATGATAAAGAAGATTCAAAGAGAGTGAGATGCCAGCTCCTTTCATTCAGTCAGTAGCTTCAAACATTTCTGGTATATGAATAACATGATGTTTTTCAATGGCAAAAATCAATGAATATTGTAAATGCACAAACAGTAATTTCTCCGCATTGCAAGGTGCAATTCTGAAATTTTTTGCTTTTTCCTGCTCCTCTTAGCATGATAAAGAAGATTCAAAGAGAGTGAGATGCCAGCTCCTTTCATTCAGTCAGTAGCTTCAATCATTTCTGGACGTTTTTCAATGGCAAAAATCAATGAATATTGTAAATGCACAAACAGTAATTTCTCCGCATTGCAAGGTGCAATTCAGAAATTTTTGGCTTTTTCCTGCTCCTCTTAGCATGATAAAGAAGATTCAAAGAGAGTGAGATGCCAGCTTCTTTCATTCAGTCAGTAGCTTCAAACATTTCTGGGATATGAATAACATGATGTTTTTCAATGGCAAAAATTAATGAATATTGTAAATGCACAAACAGTAATTTCTCCGCATTGCAAGGTGCAATTCTGAAATTTTTTGCTTTTTCCTGCTCCTCTTAGCATGATAAAGAAGATTCAAAGAGAGTGAGATGCCAGCTCCTTTCATTCAGTCAGTAGCTTCAATCATTTCTGGACGTTTTTCAATGGCAAAAATCAATGAATATTGTAAATGCACAAACAGTAATTTCTCCGCATTGCAAGGTGCAATTCTGAAATTTTTTGCTTTTTCCTGCTCCTCTTATCATGATAAAGAAGATTCAAAGAGAGTGAGATGCCAGCTCCTTTCATTCAGTCAGTAGCTTCAATCATTTCTGGACGTTTTTCAATGGCAAAAATCAATGAATATTGTAAATGCACAAACAGTAATTTCTCCGCATTGCAAGGTGCAATTCTGAAATTTTTTGCTTTTTCCTGCTCCTCTTAGCATGATAAAGAAGATTCAAAGAGAGTGAGATGCCAGCTCCTTTCATTCAGTCAGTAGCTTCAATCATTTCTGGTATATGAATAACATGATGTTTTTCAATGGCAAAAATCAATGAATATTGTAAATGCACAAACAGTAATTTCTCCGCATTGCAAGTTGCAATTCTGAAATTTTTTGCTTTTTCCTGCTCCTCTTAGCATGATAAAGAAGATTCAAAGAGAGTGAGATGCCAGCTCCTTTCATTCAGTCAGTAGCTTCAATCATTTCTGGACGTTTTTCAATGGCAAAAATCAATGAATATTGTAAATGCACAAACAGTAATTTCTCCGCATTGCAAGGTGCAATTCTGAAATTTTTTGCTTTTTCCTGCTCCTCTTAGCATGATAAAGAAGATTCAAAGAGAGTGAGATGCCAGCTCCTTTCATTCAGTCAGTAGCTTCAATCATTTCTGGACGTTTTTCAATGGCAAAAATCAATGAATATTGTAAATGCACAAACAGTAATTTCTCCGCATTGCAAGGTGCAATTCTGAAATTTTTTGCTTTTTCCTGCTCCTCTTAGCATGATAAAGAAGATTCAAAGAGAGTGAGATGCCAGCTCCTTTCATTCAGTCAGTAGCTTCAAACATTTCTGGTATATGAATAACATGATGTTTTTCAATGGCAAAAATCAATGAATATTGTAAATGCACAAACAGTAATTTCTCCGCATTGCAAGGTGCAATTCTGAAATTTTTTGCTTTTTCCTGCTCCTCTTAGCATGATAAAGAAGATTCAAAGAGAGTGAGATGCCAGCTCCTTTCATTCAGTCAGTAGCTTCAATCATTTCTGGACGTTTTTCAATGGCAAAAATCAATGAATATTGTAAATGCACAAACAGTAATTTCTCCGCATTGCAAGGTGCAATTCTGAAATTTTTTGCTTTTTCCTGCTCCTCTTAGCATGATAAAGAAGATTCAAAGAGAGTGAGATGCCAGCTTCTTTCATTCAGTCAGTAGCTTCAAACATTTCTGGGATATGAATAACATGATGTTTTTCAATGGCAAAAATTAATGAATATTGTAAATGCACAAACAGTAATTTCTCCGCATTGCAAGGTGCAATTCTGAAATTTTTTGCTTTTTCCTGCTCCTCTTAGCATGATAAAGAAGATTCAAAGAGAGTGAGATGCCAGCTCCTTTCATTCAGTCAGTAGCTTCAATCATTTCTGGACGTTTTTCAATGGCAAAAATCAATGAATATTGTAAATGCACAAACAGTAATTTCTCCGCATTGCAAGGTGCAATTCTGAAATTTTTTGCTTTTTCCTGCTCCTCTTAGCATGATAAAGAAGATTCAAAGAGAGTGAGATGCCAGCTCCTTTCATTCAGTCAGTAGCTTCAATCATTTCTGGACGTTTTTCAATGGCAAAAATCAATGAATATTGTAAATGCACAAACAGTAATTTCTCCGCATTGCAAGGTGCAATTCTGAAATTTTTTGCTTTTTCCTGCTCCTCTTAGCATGATAAAGAAGATTCAAAGAGAGTGAGATGCCAGCTCCTTTCATTCAGTCAGTAGCTTCAATCATTTCTGGTATATGAATAACATGATGTTTTTCAATGGCAAAAATCAATGAATATTGTAAATGCACAAACAGTAATTTCTCCGCATTGCAAGTTGCAATTCTGAAATTTTTTGCTTTTTCCTGCTCCTCTTAGCATGATAAAGAAGATTCAAAGAGAGTGAGATGCCAGCTCCTTTCATTCAGTCAGTAGCTTCAATCATTTCTGGACGTTTTTCAATGGCAAAAATCAATGAATATTGTAAATGCACAAACAGTAATTTCTCCGCATTGCAAGGTGCAATTCTGAAATTTTTTGCTTTTTCCTGCTCCTCTTGGCATGATAAAGAAGATTCAAAGAGAGTGAGATGCCAGCTCCTTTCATTCAGTCAGTAGCTTCAATCATTTCTGGACGTTTTTCAATGGCAAAAATCAATGAATATTGTAAATGCACAAACAGTAATTTCTCCGCATTGCAAGGTGCAATTCTGAAATTTTTTGCTTTTTCCTGCTCCTCTTAGCATGATAAAGAAGATTCAAAGAGAGTGAGATGCCAGCTCCTTTCATTCAGTCAGTAGCTTCAAACATTTCTGGTATATGAATAACATGATGTTTTTCAATGGCAAAAATCAATGAATATTGTAAATGCACAAACAGTAATTTCTCCGCATTGCAAGGTGCAATTCTGAAATTTTTTGCTTTTTCCTGCTCCTCTTAGCATGATAAAGAAGATTCAAAGAGAGTGAGATGCCAGCTCCTTTCATTCAGTCAGTAGCTTCAATCATTTCTGGACGTTTTTCAATGGCAAAAATCAATGAAGATTGTAAATGCACAAACAGTAATTTCTCCGCATTGCAAGGTGCAATTCTGAAATTTTTTGCTTTTTCCTGCTCCTCTTAGCATGATAAAGAAGATTCAAAGAGAGTGAGATGCCAGCTTCTTTCATTCAGTCAGTAGCTTCAAACATTTCTGGGATATGAATAACATGATGTTTTTCAATGGCAAAAATTAATGAATATTGTAAATGCACAAACAGTAATTTCTCCGCATTGCAAGGTGCAATTCTGAAATTTTTTGCTTTTTCCTGCTCCTCTTAGCATGATAAAGAAGATTCAAAGAGAGTGAGATGCCAGCTCCTTTCATTCAGTCAGTAGCTTCAATCATTTCTGGACGTTTTTCAATGGCAAAAATCAATGAATATTGTAAATGCACAAACAGTAATTTCTCCGCATTGCAAGGTGCAATTCTGAAATTTTTTGCTTTTTCCTGCTCCTCTTAGCATGATAAAGAAGATTCAAAGAGAGTGAGATGCCAGCTCCTTTCATTCAGTCAGTAGCTTCAATCATTTCTGGACGTTTTTCAATGGCAAAAATCAATGAATATTGTAAATGCACAAACAGGAATTTCTCCGCATTGCAAGGTGCAATTCTGAAAATTTTTGCTTTTTCCTGCTCCTCTTAGCATGATAAAGAAGATTCAAAGAGAGTGAGATGCCAGCTCCTTTCATTCAGTCAGTAGCTTCAATCATTTCTGGTATATGAATAACATGATGTTTTTCAATGGCAAAAATCAATGAATATTGTAAATGCACAAACAGTAATTTCTCCGCATTGCAAGGTGCAATTCTGAAATTTTTTGCTTTTTCCTGCTCCTCTTAGCATGATAAAGAAGATTCAAAGAGAGTGAGATGCCAGCTCCTTTCATTCAGTCAGTAGCTTCAATCATTTCTGGACGTTTTTCAATGGCAAAAATCAATGAATATTGTAAATGCACAAACAGTAATTTCTCCGCATTGCAAGGTGCAATTCTGAAATTTTTTGCTTTTTCCTGCTCCTCTTGGCATGATAAAGAAGATTCAAAGAGAGTGAGATGCCAGCTCCTTTCATTCAGTCAGTAGCTTCAATCATTTCTGGACGTTTTTCAATGGCAAAAATCAATGAATATTGTAAATGCACAAACAGTAATTTCTCCGCATTGCAAGGTGCAATTCTGAAATTTTTTGCTTTTTCCTGCTCCTCTTAGCATGATAAAGAAGATTCAAAGAGAGTGAGATGCCAGCTCCTTTCATTCAGTCAGTAGCTTCAAACATTTCTGGTATATGAATAACATGATGTTTTTCAATGGCAAAAATCAATGAATATTGTAAATGCACAAACAGTAATTTCTCCGCATTGCAAGCTGCAATTCTGAAATTTTTTGCTTTTTCCTGCTCCTCTTAGCATGATAAAGAAGATTCAAAGAGAGTGAGATGCCAGCTCCTTTCATTCAGTCAGTAGCTTCAATCATTTCTGGACGTTTTTCAATGGCAAAAATCAATGAAGATTGTAAATGCACAAACAGTAATTTCTCCGCATTGCAAGGTGCAATTCTGAAATTTTTTGCTTTTTCCTGCTCCTCTTAGCATGATAAAGAAGATTCAAAGAGAGTGAGATGCCAGCTTCTTTCATTCAGTCAGTAGCTTCAAACATTTCTGGGATATGAATAACATGATGTTTTTCAATGGCAAAAATTAATGAATATTGTAAATGCACAAACAGTAATTTCTCCGCATTGCAAGGTGCAATTCTGAAATTTTTTGCTTTTTCCTGCTCCTCTTAGCATGATAAAGAAGATTCAAAGAGAGTGAGATGCCAGCTCCTTTCATTCAGTCAGTAGCTTCAATCATTTCTGGACGTTTTTCAATGGCAAAAATCAATGAATATTGTAAATGCACAAACAGTAATTTCTCCGCATTGCAAGGTGCAATTCTGAAATTTTTTGCTTTTTCCTGCTCCTCTTAGCATGATAAAGAAGATTCAAAGAGAGTGAGATGCCAGCTCCTTTCATTCAGTCAGTAGCTTCAATCATTTCTGGACGTTTTTCAATGGCAAAAATCAATGAATATTGTAAATGCACAAACAGGAATTTCTCCGCATTGCAAGGTGCAATTCTGAAAATTTTTGCTTTTTCCTGCTCCTCTTAGCATGATAAAGAAGATTCAAAGAGAGTGAGATGCCAGCTCCTTTCATTCAGTCAGTAGCTTCAATCATTTCTGGTATATGAATAACATGATGTTTTTCAATGGCAAAAATCAATGAATATTGTAAATGCACAAACAGTAATTTCTCCGCATTGCAAGTTGCAATTCTGAAATTTTTTGCTTTTTCCTGCTCCTCTTAGCATGATAAAGAAGATTCAAAGAGAGTGAGATGCCAGCTCCTTTCATTCAGTCAGTAGCTTCAATCATTTCTGGACGTTTTTCAATGGCAAAAATCAATGAATATTGTAAATGCACAAACAGTAATTTCTCCGCATTGCAAGGTGCAATTCTGAAATTTTTTGCTTTTTCCTGCTCCTCTTAGCATGATAAAGAAGATTCAAAGAGAGTGAGATGCCAGCTCCTTTCATTCAGTCAGTAGCTTCAATCATTTCTGGATGTTTTTCAATGGCAAAAATCAATGAATATTGTAAATGCACAAACAGTAATTTCTCCGCATTGCAAGGTGCAATTCTGAAATTTTTTGCTTTTTCCTGCTCCTCTTAGCATGATAAAGAAGATTCAAAGAGAGTGAGATGCCAGCTCCTTTCATTCAGTCAGTAGCTTCAAACATTTCTGGTATATGAATAACATGATGTTTTTCAATGGCAAAAATCAATGAATATTGTAAAAGCACAAACAGTAATTTCTCCGCATTGCAAGGTGCAATTCTGAAATTTTTTGCTTTTTCCTGCTCCTCTTAGCATGATAAAGAAGATTCAAAGAGAGTGAGATGCCAGCTCCTTTCATTCAGTCAGTAGCTTCAATCATTTCTGGACGTTTTTCAATGGCAAAAATCAATGAATATTGTAAATGCACAAACAGTAATTTCTCCGCATTGCAAGGTGCAATTCTGAAATTTTTTGCTTTTTCCTGCTCCTCTTAGCATGATAAAGAAGATTCAAAGAGAGTGAGATGCCAGCTCCTTTCATTCAGTCAGTAGCTTCAATCATTTCTGGTATATGAATAACATGATGTTTTTCAATGGCAAAAATCAATGAATATTGTAAATGCACAAACAGTAATTTCTCCACATTGCAAGGTGCAATTCTGAAATTTTTTGCTTTTTCCTGCTCCTCTTAGCATGATAAAGAAGATTCAAAGAGAGTGAGATGCCAGCTCCTTTCATTCAGTCAGTAGCTTCAATCATTTCTGGACGTTTTTCAATGGCAAAAATCAATGAATATTGTAAATGCACAAACCGTAATTTCTCCGCATTGCAAGGTGCAATTCTGAAATTTTTTGCTTTTTCCTGCTCCTCTTAGCATGATAAAGAAGATTCAAAGAGAGCGAGATGCCAGCTCCTTTCATTCAGTCAGTAGCTTCAATCATTTCTGGTATATGAATAACATGATGTTTTTCAATGGCAAAAATCAATGAATATTGTAAATGCACAAACAGTAATTTCTCCGCATTGCAAGGTGCAATTCTGAAATTTTTTGCTTTTTCCTGCTCCTCTTAGCATGATAAAGAAGATTCAAAGAGAGTGAGATGCCAGCTCCTTTCATTCAGTCAGTAGCTTCAATCATTTCTGGACGTTTTTCAATGGCAAAAATCAATGAATATTGTAAATGCACAAACAGTAATTTCTCCGCATTGCAAGGTGTAATTCTGAAATTTTTTGCTTTTTCCTGCTCCTCTTAGCATGATAAAGAAGATTCAAAGAGAGTGAGATGCCAGCTCCTTTCATTCAGTCAGTAGCTTCAAACATTTCTGGTATATGAATAACATGATGTTTTTCAATGGCAAAAATCAATGAATATTGTAAATGCACAAACAGTAATTTCTCCGCATTGCAAGGTGCAATTCTGAAATTTTTTGCTTTTTCCTGCTCCTCTTAGCATGATAAAGAAGATTCAAAGAGAGTGAGATGCCAGCTCCTTTCATTCAGTCAGTAGCTTCAATCATTTCTGGACGTTTTTCAATGGCAAAAATCAATGAATATTGTAAATGCACAAACAGTAATTTCTCCGCATTGCAAGGTGCAATTCTGAAATTTTTTGCTTTTTCCTGCTCCTCTTAGCATGATAAAGAAGATTCAAAGAGAGTGAGATGCCAGCTCCTTTCATTCAGTCAGTAGCTTCAATCATTTCTGGACGTTTTTCAATGGCAAAAATCAATGAATATTGTAAATGCACAAACAGTAATTTCTCCGCATTGCAAGGTGCAATTCTGAAATTTTTTGCTTTTTCCTGCTCCTCTTAGCATGATAAAGAAGATTCAAAGAGAGTGAGATGCCAGCTCCTTTCATTCAGTCAGTAGCTTCAATCATTTCTGGTATATGAATAACATGATGTTTTTCAATGGCAAAAATCAATGAATATTGTAAATGCACAAACAGTAATTTCTCCGCATTGCAAGGTGCAATTCTGAAATTTTTTGCTTTTTCCTGCTCCTCTTAGCATGATAAAGAAGATTCAAAGAGAGTGAGATGCCAGCTCCTTTCATTCAGTCAGCAGCTTCAATCATTTCTGGACATTTTTCAATGGCAAAAATCAATGAATATTGTAAATGCACAAACAGTAATTTCTCCGCATTGCAAGGTGCAATTCTGAAATTTTTTGCTTTTTCCTGCTCCTCTTAGCATGATAAAGAAGATTCAAAGAGAGTGAGATGCCAGCTCCTTTCATTCAGTCAGTAGCTTCAAACATTTCTGGTATATGAATAACATGATGTTTTTCAATGGCAAAAATCAATGAATATTGTAAAAGCACAAACAGTAATTTCTCCACATTGCAAGGTGCAATTCTGAAATTTTTTGCTTTTTCCTGCTCCTCTTAGCATGATAAAGAAGATTCAAAGAGAGTGAGATGCCAGCTCCTTTCATTCAGTCAGTAGCTTCAATCATTTCTGGACGTTTTTCAATGGCAAAAATCAATGAATATTGTAAATGCACAAACAGTAATTTCTCCGCATTGCAAGGTGCAATTCTGAAATTTTTTGCTTTTTCCTGCTCCTCTTAGCATGATAAAGAAGATTCAAAGAGAGTGAGATGCCAGCTCCTTTCATTCAGTCACTAGCTTCAATCATTTCTGGTATATGAATAACATGATGTTTTTCAATGGCAAAAATCAATGAATATTGTAAATGCACAAACAGTAATTTCTCCGCATTGCAAGTTGCAATTCTGAAATTTTTTGCTTTTTCCTGCTCCTCTTAGCATGATAAAGAAGATTCAAAGAGAGTGAGATGCCAGCTCCTTTCATTCAGTCAGTAGCTTCAATTATTTCTGGACGTTTTTCAATGGCAAAAATCAATGAATATTGTAAATGCACAAACAGTAATTTCTCCGCATTGCAAGGTGCAATTCTGAAATTTTTTGCTTTTTCCTGCTCATCTTAGCATGATAAAGAAGATTCAAAGAGAGTGAGATGCCAGCTCCTTTCATTCAGTCAGTTGCTTCAATCATTTCTGGACGTTTTTCAATGGCAAAAATCAATGAATATTGTAAATGCACAAACAGTAATTTCTCCGCATTGCAAGGTGCAATTCTGAAATTTCTTGCATTTTCCTGCTCCTCTTAGCATGATAAAGAAGATTCAAAGAGAGTGAGATGCCAGCTCCTTTCATTCAGTCAGTAGCTTCAATCATTTCTGGACGTTTTTCAATGGCAAAAATCAATGAATATTGTAAATGCACAAACAGTAATTTCTCCGCATTGCAAGGTGCAATTCTGAAATTTTTTGCTTTTTCCTGCTCCTCTTAGCATGATAAAGAAGATTCAAAGAGAGTGAGATGCCAGCTCCTTTCATTCAGTCAGTAGCTTCAAACATTTCTGGTATATGAATAACATGATGTTTTTCAATGGCAAAAATCAATGAATATTGTAAATGCACAAACAGTAATTTCTCCGCATTGCAAGGTGCAATTCTGAAATTTTTTGCTTTTTCCTGCTCCTCTTAGCATGATAAAGAAGATTCAAAGAGAGTGAGATGCCAGCTCCTTTCATTCAGTCAGTAGCTTCAATCATTTCTGGTATATGAATAACATGATGTTTTTCAATGGCAAAAATCAATGAATATTGTAAATGCACAAACAGTAATTTCTCCGCATTGCAAGTTGCAATTCTGAAATTTTTTGCTTTTTCCTGCTCCTCTTAGCATGATAAAGAAGATTCAAAGAGAGTGAGATGCCAGCTCCTTTCATTCAGTCAGTAGCTTCAATCATTTCTGGACGTTTTTCAATGGCAAAAATCAATGAATATTGTAAATGCACAAACAGTAATTTCTCCGCATTGCAAGGTGCAATTCTGAAATTTTTTGCTTTTTCCTGCTCCTCTTAGCATGATAAAGAAGATTCAAAGAGAGTGAGATGCCAGCTCCTTTCATTCAGTCAGTAGCTTCAATCATTTCTGGACGTTTTTCAATGGCAAAAATCAATGAATATTGTAAATGCACAAACAGTAATTTCTCCGCATTGCAAGGTGCAATTCTGAAATTTTTTGCTTTTTCCTGCTCCTCTTAGCATGATAAAGAAGATTCAAAGAGAGTGAGATGCCAGCTCCTTTCATTCAGTCAGTAGCTTCAAACATTTCTGGTATATGAATAACATGATGTTTTTCAATGGCAAAAATCAATGAATATTGTAAAAGCACAAACAGTAATTTCTCCGCATTGCAAGGTGCAATTCTGAAATTTTTTGCTTTTTCCTGCTCCTCTTAGCATGATAAAGAAGATTCAAAGAGAGTGAGATGCCAGCTCCTTTCATTCAGTCAGTAGCTTCAATCATTTCTGGACGTTTTTCAATGGCAAAAATCAATGAATATTGTAAATGCACAAACAGTAATTTCTCCGCATTGCAAGGCGCAATTCTGAAATTTTTTGCTTTTTCCTGCTCCTCTTAGCATGATAAAGAAGATTCAAAGAGAGTGAGATGCCAGCTCCTTTCATTCAGTCAGTAGCTTCAATCATTTCTGGTATATGAATAACATGATGTTTTTCAATGGCAAAAATCAATGAATATTGTAAATGCACAAACAGTAATTTCTCCACATTGCAAGGTGCAATTCTGAAATTTTTTGCTTTTTCCTGCTCCTCTTAGCATGATAAAGAAGATTCAAAGAGAGTGAGATGCCAGCTCCTTTCATTCAGTCAGTAGCTTCAATCATTTCTGGACGTTTTTCAATGGCAAAAATCAATGAATATTGTAAATGCACAAACAGTAATTTCTCCGCATTGCAAGGTGCAATTCTGAAATTTTTTGCTTTTTCCTGCTCCTCTTAGCATGATAAAGAAGATTCAAAGAGAGCGAGATGCCAGCTCCTTTCATTCAGTCAGTAGCTTCAATCATTTCTGGTATATGAATAACATGATGTTTTTCAATGGCAAAAATCAATGAATATTGTAAATGCACAAACAGTAATTTCTCCGCATTGCAAGGTGCAATTCTGAAATTTTTTGCTTTTTCCTGCTCCTCTTAGCATGATAAAGAAGATTCAAAGAGAGTGAGATGCCAGCTCCTTTCATTCAGTCAGTAGCTTCAATCATTTCTGGACGTTTTTCAATGGCAAAAATCAATGAATATTGTAAATGCACAAACAGTAATTTCTCCGCATTGCAAGGTGCAATTCTGAAATTTTTTGCTTTTTCCTGCTCTTCTTAGCATGATAAAGAAGATTCAAAGAGAGTGAGATGCCAGCTCCTTTCATTCAGTCAGTAGCTTCAAACATTTCTAGTATATGAATAACATGATGTTTTTCAATGGCAAAAATCAATGAATATTGTAAATGCACAAACAGTAATTTCTCCGCATTGCAAGGTGCAATTCTGAAATTTTTTGCTTTTTCCTGCTCCTCTTAGCATGATAAAGAAGATTCAAAGAGAGTGAGATGCCAGCTCCTTTCATTCAGTCAGTAGCTTCAATCATTTCTGGACGTTTTTCAATGGCAAAAATCAATGAATATTGTAAATGCACAAACAGTAATTTCTCCGCATTGCAAGGTGCAATTCTGAAATTTTTTGCTTTTTCCTGCTCCTCTTAGCATGATAAAGAAGATTCAAAGAGAGTGAGATGCCAGCTCCTTTCATTCAGTCAGTAGCTTCAATCATTTCTGGACGTTTTTCAATGGCAAAAATCAATGAATATTGTAAATGCACAAACAGTAATTTCTCCGCATTGCAAGGTGCAATTCTGAAATTTTTTGCTTTTTTCTGCTCCTCTTAGCATGATAAAGAAGATTCAAAGAGAGTGAGATGCCAGCTCCTTTCATTCAGTCAGTAGCTTCAATCATTTCTGGTATATGAATAACATGATGTTTTTCAATGGCAAAAATCAATGAATATTGTAAATGCACAAACAGTAATTTCTCCGCATTGCAAGGTGCAATTCTGAAATTTTTTGCTTTTTCCTGCTCCTCTTAGCATGATAAAGAAGATTCAAAGAGAGTGAGATGCCAGCTCCTTTCATTCAGTCAGCAGCTTCAATCATTTCTGGACATTTTTCAATGGCAAAAATCAATGAATATTGTAAATGCACAAACAGTAATTTCTCCGCATTGCAAGGTGCAATTCTGAAATTTTTTGCTTTTTCCTGCTCCTCTTAGCATGATAAAGAAGATTCAAAGAGAGTGAGATGCCAGCTCCTTTCATTCAGTCAGTAGCTTCAAACATTTCTGGTATATGAATAACATGATGTTTTTCAATGGCAAAAATCAATGAATATTGTAAAAGCACAAACAGTAATTTCTCCGCATTGCAAGGTGCAATTCTGAAATTTTTTGCTTTTTCCTGCTCCTCTTAGCATGATAAAGAAGATTCAAAGAGAGTGAGATGCCAGCTCCTTTCATTCAGTCAGTAGCTTCAATCATTTCTGGACGTTTTTCAATGGCAAAAATCAATGAATATTGTAAATGCACAAACAGTAATTTCTCCGCATTGCAAGGTGCAATTCTGAATTTTTTTGCTTTTTCCTGCTCCTCTTAGCATGATAAAGAAGATTCAAAGAGAGTGAGATGCCAGCTCCTTTCATTCAGTCAGTAGCTTCAATCATTTCTGGTATATGAATAACATGATGTTTTTCAATGGCAAAAATCAATGAATATTGTAAATGCACAAACAGTAATTTCTCCGCATTGCAAGTTGCAATTCTGAAATTTTTTGCTTTTTCCTGCTCCTCTTAGCATGATAAAGAAGATTCAAAGAGAGTGAGATGCCAGCTCCTTTCATTCAGTCAGTAGCTTCAATTATTTCTGGACGTTTTTCAATGGCAAAAATCAATGAATATTGTAAATGCACAAACAGTAATTTCTCCGCATTGCAAGGTGCAATTCTGAAATTTTTTGCTTTTTCCTGCTCCTCTTAGCATGATAAAGAAGATTCAAAGAGAGTGAGATGCCAGCTCCTTTCATTCAGTCAGTTGCTTCAATCATTTCTGGACGTTTTTCAATGGCAAAAATCAGTGAATATTGTAAATGCACAAACAGTAATTTCTCCGCATTGCAAGGTGCAATTCTGAAATTTTTTGCTTTTTCCTGCTCCTCTTAGCATGATAAAGAAGATTCAAAGAGAGTGAGATGCCAGCTCCTTTCATTCAGTCAGTAGCTTCAATCATTTCTGGACGTTTTTCAATGGCAAAAATCAATGAATATTGTAAATGCACAAACAGTAATTTCTCCGCATTGCAAGGTGCAATTCTGAAATTTTTTGCTTTTTCCTGCTCCTCTTTGCATGATAAAGAAGATTCAAAGAGAGTGAGATGCCAGCTCCTTTCATTCAGTCAGTAGCTTCAATCATTTCTGGTATATGAATAACATGATGTTTTTCAATGGCAAAAATCAATGAATATTGTAAATGCACAAACAGTAATTTCTCCGCATTGCAAGGTGCAATTCTGAAATTTTTGGCTTTTTCCTGCTCCTCTTAGCATGATAAAGAAGATTCAAAGAGAGTGAGATGCCAGCTCCTTTCATTCAGTCAGCAGCTTCAATCATTTCTGGACATTTTTCAATGGCAAAAATCAATGAATATTGTAAATGCACAAACAGTAATTTCTCCGCATTGCAAGGTGCAATTCTGAAATTTTTTGCTTTTTCCTGCTCCTCTTAGCATGATAAAGAAGATTCAAAGAGAGTGAGATGCCAGCTCCTTTCATTCAGTCAGTAGCTTCAAACATTTCTGGTATATGAATAACATGATGTTTTTCAATGGCAAAAATCAATGAATATTGTAAAAGCACAAACAGTAATTTCTCCGCATTGCAAGGTGCAATTCTGAAATTTTTTGCTTTTTCCTGCTCCTCTTAGCATGATAAAGAAGATTCAAAGAGAGTGAGATGCCAGCTCCTTTCATTCAGTCAGTAGCTTCAATCATTTCTGGACGTTTTTCAATGGCAAAAATCAATGAATATTGTAAATGCACAAACAGTAATTTCTCCGCATTGCAAGGTGCAATTCTGAAATTTTTTGCTTTTTCCTGCTCCTCTTAGCATGATAAAGAAGATTCAAAGAGAGTGAGATGCCAGCTCCTTTCATTCAGTCAGTAGCTTCAATCATTTCTGGTATATGAATAACATGATGTTTTTCAATGGCAAAAATCAATGAATATTGTAAATGCACAAACAGTAATTTCTCCGCATTGCAAGTTGCAATTCTGAAATTTTTTGCTTTTTCCTGCTCCTCTTAGCATGATAAAGAAGATTCAAAGAGAGTGAGATGCCAGCTCCTTTCATTCAGTCAGTAGCTTCAATTATTTCTGGACGTTTTTCAATGGCAAAAATCAATGAATATTGTAAATGCACAAACAGTAATTTCTCCGCATTGCAAGGTGCAATTCTGAAATTTTTTGCTTTTTCCTGCTCCTCTTAGCATGATAAAGAAGATTCAAAGAGAGTGAGATGCCAGCTCCTTTCATTCAGTCAGTTGCTTCAATCATTTCTGGACGTTTTTCAATGGCAAAAATCAGTGAATATTGTAAATGCACAAACAGTAATTTCTCCGCATTGCAAGGTGCAATTCTGAAATTTTTTGCTTTTTCCTGCTCCTCTTAGCATGATAAAGAAGATTCAAAGAGAGTGAGATGCCAGCTCCTTTCATTCAGTCAGTAGCTTCAATCATTTCTGGACGTTTTTCAATGGCAAAAATCAATGAATATTGTAAATGCACAAACAGTAATTTCTCCGCATTGCAAGGTGCAATTCTGAAATTTTTTGCTTTTTCCTGCTCCTCTTTGCATGATAAAGAAGATTCAAAGAGAGTGAGATGCCAGCTCCTTTCATTCAGTCAGTAGCTTCAATCATTTCTGGTATATGAATAACATGATGTTTTTCAATGGCAAAAATCAATGAATATTGTAAATGAACAAACAGTAATTTCTCCGCATTGCAAGGTGCAATTCTGAAATTTTTGGCTTTTTCCTGCTCCTCTTAGCATGATAAAGAAGATTCAAAGAGAGTGAGATGCCAGCTCCTTTCATTCAGTCAGTAGCTTCAATCATTTCTGGATGTTTTTCAATGGCAAAAATCAATGAATATTGTAAATGCACAAACAGTAATTTCTCCGCATTGCAAGGTGCAATTCTGAAATTTCTTGCATTTTCCTGCTCCTCTTAGCATGATAAAGAAGATTCAAAGAGAGTGAGATGCCAGCTCCTTTCATTCAGTCAGTAGCTTCAATCATTTCTGGACGTTTTTCAATGGCAAAAATCAATGAATATTGTAAATGCACAAACAGTAATTTCTCCGCATTGCAAGGTGCAATTCTGAAATTTTTTGCTTTTTCCTGCTCCTCTTAGCATGATAAAGAAGATTCAAAGAGAGTGAGATGCCAGCTCCTTTCATTCAGTCAGTAGCTTCAAACATTTCTGGTATATGAATAACATGATGTTTTTCAATGGCAAAAATCAATGAATATTGTAAATGCACAAACAGTAATTTCTCCGCATTGCAAGGTGCAATTCTGAAATTTTTTGCTTTTTCCTGCTCCTCTTAGCATGATAAAGAAGATTCAAAGAGAGTGAGATGCCAGCTCCTTTCATTCAGTCAGTAGCTTCAATCATTTCTGGACGTTTTTCAATGGCAAAAATCAATGAATATTGTAAATGCACAAACAGTAATTTCTCCGCATTGCAAGGTGCAATTCTGAAATTTTTTGCTTTTTCCTGCTCCTCTTAGCATGATAAAGAAGATTCAAAGAGAGTGAGATGCCAGCTTCTTTCATTCAGTCAGTAGCTTCAAACATTTCTGGGATATGAATAACATGATGTTTTTCAATGGCAAAAATTAATGAATATTGTAAATGCACAAACAGTAATTTCTCCGCATTGCAAGGTGCAATTCTGAAATTTTTTGCTTTTTCCTGCTCCTCTTAGCATGATAAAGAAGATTCAAAGAGAGTGAGATGCCAGCTCCTTTCATTCAGTCAGTAGCTTCAATCATTTCTGGACGTTTTTCAATGGCAAAAATCAATGAATATTGTAAATGCACAAACAGTAATTTCTCCGCATTGCAAGGTGCAATTCTGAAATTTTTTGCTTTTTCCTGCTCCTCTTAGCATGATAAAGAAGATTCAAAGAGAGTGAGATGCCAGCTCCTTTCATTCAGTCAGTAGCTTCAATCATTTCTGGACGTTTTTCAATGGCAAAAATCAATGAATATTGTAAATGCACAAACAGTAATTTCTCCGCATTGCAAGGTGCAATTCTGAAATTTTTTGCTTTTTCCTGCTCCTCTTTGCATGATAAAGAAGATTCAAAGAGAGTGAGATGCTAGCTCCTTTCATTCAGTCAGTAGCTTCAATCATTTCTGGTATATGAATAACATGATGTTTTTCAATGGCAAAAATCAATGAATATTGTAAATGCACAAACAGTAATTTCTCCGCATTGCAAGGTGCAATTCTGAAATTTTTGGCTTTTTCCTGCTCCTCTTAGCATGATAAAGAAGATTCAAAGAGAGTGAGATGCCAGCTCCTTTCATTCAGTCAGTAGCTTCAATCATTTCTGGATGTTTTTCAATGGCAAAAATCAATGAATATTGTAAATGCACAAACAGTAATTTCTCCGCATTGCAAGGTGCAATTCTGAAATTTCTTGCATTTTCCTGCTCCTCTTAGCATGATAAAGAAGATTCAAAGAGAGTGAGATGCCAGCTCCTTTCATTCAGTCAGTAGCTTCAATCATTTCTGGACGTTTTTCAATGGCAAAAATCAATGAATATTGTAAATGCACAAACAGTAATTTCTCCGCATTGCAAGGTGCAATTCTGAAATTTTTTGCTTTTTCCTGCTCCTCTTAGCATGATAAAGAAGATTCAAAGAGAGTGAGATGCCAGCTCCTTTCATTCAGTCAGTAGCTTCAATCATTTCTGGACGTTTTTCAATGGCAAAAATCAATGAATATTGTAAATGCACAAACAGTAATTTCTCCGCATTGCAAGGTGCAATTCTGAAATTTTTTGCTTTTTCCTGCTCCTCTTTGCATGATAAAGAAGATTCAAAGAGAGTGAGATGCCAGCTCCTTTCATTCAGTCAGTAGCTTCAATCATTTCTGGTATATGAATAACATGATGTTTTTCAATGGCAAAAATCAATGAATATTGTAAATGCACAAACAGTAATTTCTCCGCATTGCAAGGTGCAATTCTGAAATTTTTGGCTTTTTCCTGCTCCTCTTAGCATGATAAAGAAGATTCAAAGAGAGTGAGATGCCAGCTCCTTTCATTCAGTCAGTAGCTTCAATCATTTCTGGATGTTTTTCAATGGCAAAAATCAATGAATATTGTAAATGCACAAACAGTAATTTCTCCGCATTGCAAGGTGCAATTCTGAAATTTCTTGCATTTTCCTGCTCCTCTTAGCATGATAAAGAAGATTCAAAGAGAGTGAGATGCCAGCTCCTTTCATTCAGTCAGTAGCTTCAATCATTTCTGGACGTTTTTCAATGGCAAAAATCAATGAATATTGTAAATGCACAAACAGTAATTTCTCCGCATTGCAAGGTGCAATTCTGAAATTTTTTGCTTTTTCCTGCTCCTCTTAGCATGATAAAGAAGATTCAAAGAGAGTGAGATGCCAGCTCCTTTCATTCAGTCAGTAGCTTCAAACATTTCTGGTATATGAATAACATGATGTTTTTCAATGGCAAAAATCAATGAATATTGTAAATGCACAAACAGTAATTTCTCCGCATTGCAAGGTGCAATTCTGAAATTTTTTGCTTTTTCCTGCTCCTCTTAGCATGATAAAGAAGATTCAAAGAGAGTGAGATGCCAGCTCCTTTCATTCAGTCAGTAGCTTCAATCATTTCTGGACGTTTTTCAATGGCAAAAATCAATGAATATTGTAAATGCACAAACAGTAATTTCTCCGCATTGCAAGGTGCAATTCTGAAATTTTTTGCTTTTTCCTGCTCCTCTTAGCATGATAAAGAAGATTCAAAGAGAGTGAGATGCCAGCTTCTTTCATTCAGTCAGTAGCTTCAAACATTTCTGGGATATGAATAACATGATGTTTTTCAATGGCAAAAATTAATGAATATTGTAAATGCACAAACAGTAATTTCTCCGCATTGCAAGGTGCAATTCTGAAATTTTTTGCTTTTTCCTGCTCCTCTTAGCATGATAAAGAAGATTCAAAGAGAGTGAGATGCCAGCTCCTTTCATTCAGTCAGTAGCTTCAATCATTTCTGGACGTTTTTCAATGGCAAAAATCAATGAATATTGTAAATGCACAAACAGTAATTTCTCCGCATTGCAAGGTGCAATTCTGAAATTTTTTGCTTTTTCCTGCTCCTCTTAGCATGATAAAGAAGATTCAAAGAGAGTGAGATGCCAGCTCCTTTCATTCAGTCAGTAGCTTCAATCATTTCTGGACGTTTTTCAATGGCAAAAATCAATGAATATTGTAAATGCACAAACAGTAATTTCTCCGCATTGCAAGGTGCAATTCTGAAATTTTTTGCTTTTTCCTGCTCCTCTTAGCATGATAAAGAAGATTCAAAGAGAGTGAGATGCCAGCTCCTTTCATTCAGTCAGTAGCTTCAATCATTTCTGGACGTTTTTCAATGACAAAAATCAATGAATATTGTAAATGCACAAACAGTAATTTCTCCGCATTGCAAGATGCAATTCTGAAATTTTTTGCTTTTTCCTGCTCCTCTTAGCATGATAAAAAAGATTCAAAGAGAGTGAGATGCCAGCTCCTTTCATTCAGTCAGTAGCTTCAATCATTTCTGGACGTTTTTCAATGGCAAAAATCAATGAATATTGTAAATGCACAAACAGTAATTTCTCCGCATTGCAAGGTGCAATTCTGAAATTTTTTGCTTTTTCCTGCTCCTCTTAGCATGATAAAGAAGATTCAAAGAGAGTGAGATGCCAGCTCCTTTCATTCAGTCAGTAGCTTCAATCATTTCTGGACGTTTTTCAATGGCAAAAATCAATGAATATTGTAAATGCACAAACAGTAATTTCTCCGCATTGCAAGTTGCAATTTTGAAATTTTTTGCTTTTTCCTGCTCCTCTTAGCATGATAAAGAAGATTCAAAGAGAGTGCGATGCCAGCTCCTTTCATTCAGTCAGTAGCTTCAGTCATTTCTGGACGTTTTTCAATGGCAAAAATCAATGAATATTGTAAATGCACAAACAGTAATTTCTCCGCATTGCAAGGTGCAATTCTGAAATTTTTTGCTTTTTCCTGCTCCTCTTAGCATGATAAAGAAGATTCAAAGAGAGTGAGATGCCAGCTCCTTTCATTCAGTCAGTAGCTTCAAACATTTCTGGTATATGAATAACATGATGTTTTTCAATGGCAAAAATCAATGAATATTGTAAAAGCACAAACAGTAATTTCTCCGCATTGCAAGGTGCAATTCTGAAATTTTTTGCTTTTTCCTGCTCCTCTTAGCATGATAAAGAAGATTCAAAGAGAGTGAGATGCCAGCTCCTTTCATTCAGTCAGTAGCTTCAATCATTTCTGGACGTTTTTCAATGGCAAAAATCAATGAATATTGTAAATGCACAAACAGTAATTTCTCCGCATTGCAAGGTGCAATTCTGAATTTTTTTGCTTTTTCCTGCTCCTCTTAGCATGATAAAGAAGATTCAAAGAGAGTGAGATGCCAGCTCCTTTCATTCAGTCAGTAGCTTCAATCATTTCTGGTATATGAATAACATGATGTTTTTCAATGGCAAAAATCAATGAATATTGTAAATGCACAAACAGTAATTTCTCCGCATTGCAAGTTGCAATTCTGAAATTTTTTGCTTTTTCCTGCTCCTCTTAGCATGATAAAGAAGATTCAAAGAGAGTGAGATGCCAGCTCCTTTCATTCAGTCAGTAGCTTCAATTATTTCTGGACGTTTTTCAATGGCAAAAATCAATGAATATTGTAAATGCACAAACAGTAATTTCTCCGCATTGCAAGGTGCAATTCTGAAATTTTTTGCTTTTTCCTGCTCCTCTTAGCATGATAAAGAAGATTCAAAGAGAGTGAGATGCCAGCTCCTTTCATTCAGTCAGTTGCTTCAATCATTTCTGGACGTTTTTCAATGGCAAAAATCAGTGAATATTGTAAATGCACAAACAGTAATTTCTCCGCATTGCAAGGTGCAATTCTGAAATTTTTTGCTTTTTCCTGCTCCTCTTAGCATGATAAAGAAGATTCAAAGAGAGTGAGATGCCAGCTCCTTTCATTCAGTCAGTAGCTTCAATCATTTCTGGACGTTTTTCAATGGCAAAAATCAATGAATATTGTAAATGCACAAACAGTAATTTCTCCGCATTGCAAGGTGCAATTCTGAAATTTTTTGCTTTTTCCTGCTCCTCTTTGCATGATAAAGAAGATTCAAAGAGAGTGAGATGCCAGCTCCTTTCATTCAGTCAGTAGCTTCAATCATTTCTGGTATATGAATAACATGATGTTTTTCAATGGCAAAAATCAATGAATATTGTAAATGCACAAACAGTAATTTCTCCGCATTGCAAGGTGCAATTCTGAAATTTTTGGCTTTTTCCTGCTCCTCTTAGCATGATAAAGAAGATTCAAAGAGAGTGAGATGCCAGCTCCTTTCATTCAGTCAGCAGCTTCAATCATTTCTGGACATTTTTCAATGGCAAAAATCAATGAATATTGTAAATGCACAAACAGTAATTTCTCCGCATTGCAAGGTGCAATTCTGAAATTTTTTGCTTTTTCCTGCTCCTCTTAGCATGATAAAGAAGATTCAAAGAGAGTGAGATGCCAGCTCCTTTCATTCAGTCAGTAGCTTCAAACATTTCTGGTATATGAATAACATGATGTTTTTCAATGGCAAAAATCAATGAATATTGTAAAAGCACAAACAGTAATTTCTCCGCATTGCAAGGTGCAATTCTGAAATTTTTTGCTTTTTCCTGCTCCTCTTAGCATGATAAAGAAGATTCAAAGAGAGTGAGAGGCCAGCTCCTTTCATTCAGTCAGTAGCTTCAATCATTTCTGGATGTTTTTCAATGGCAAAAATCAATGAATATTGTAAATGCACAAACAGTAATTTCTCCGCATTGCAAGGTGCAATTCTGAAATTTTTTGCTTTTTCCTGCTCCTCTTAGCATGATAAAGAAGATTCAAAGAGAGTGAGATGCCAGCTCCTTTCATTCAGTCAGTAGCTTCAATCATTTCTGGTATATGAATAACATGATGTTTTTCAATGGCAAAAATCAATGAATATTGTAAATGCACAAACAGTAATTTCTCCGCATTGCAAGTTGCAATTCTGAAATTTTTTGCTTTTTCCTGCTCCTCTTAGCATGATAAAGAAGATTCAAAGAGAGTGAGATGCCAGCTCCTTTCATTCAGTCAGTAGCTTCAATTATTTCTGGACGTTTTTCAATGGCAAAAATCAATGAATATTGTAAATGCACAAACAGTAATTTCTCCGCATTGCAAGGTGCAATTCTGAAATTTTTTGCTTTTTCCTGCTCCTCTTAGCATGATAAAGAAGATTCAAAGAGAGTGAGATGCCAGCTCCTTTCATTCAGTCAGTTGCTTCAATCATTTCTGGACGTTTTTCAATGGCAAAAATCAGTGAATATTGTAAATGCACAAACAGTAATTTCTCCGCATTGCAAGGTGCAATTCTGAAATTTTTTGCTTTTTCCTGCTCCTCTTAGCATGATAAAGAAGATTCAAAGAGAGTGAGATGCCAGCTCCTTTCATTCAGTCAGTAGCTTCAATCATTTCTGGACGTTTTTCAATGGCAAAAATCAATGAATATTGTAAATGCACAAACAGTAATTTCTCCGCATTGCAAGGTGCAATTCTGAAATTTTTTGCTTTTTCCTGCTCCTCTTTGCATGATAAAGAAGATTCAAAGAGAGTGAGATGCCAGCTCCTTTCATTCAGTCAGTAGCTTCAATCATTTCTGGTATATGAATAACATGATGTTTTTCAATGGCAAAAATCAATGAATATTGTAAATGAACAAACAGTAATTTCTCCGCATTGCAAGGTGCAATTCTGAAATTTTTGGCTTTTTCCTGCTCCTCTTAGCATGATAAAGAAGATTCAAAGAGAGTGAGATGCCAGCTCCTTTCATTCAGTCAGTAGCTTCAATCATTTCTGGATGTTTTTCAATGGCAAAAATCAATGAATATTGTAAATGCACAAACAGTAATTTCTCCGCATTGCAAGGTGCAATTCTGAAATTTCTTGCATTTTCCTGCTCCTCTTAGCATGATAAAGAAGATTCAAAGAGAGTGAGATGCCAGCTCCTTTCATTCAGTCAGTAGCTTCAATCATTTCTGGACGTTTTTCAATGGCAAAAATCAATGAATATTGTAAATGCACAAACAGTAATTTCTCCGCATTGCAAGGTGCAATTCTGAAATTTTTTGCTTTTTCCTGCTCCTCTTAGCATGATAAAGAAGATTCAAAGAGAGTGAGATGCCAGCTCCTTTCATTCAGTCAGTAGCTTCAAACATTTCTGGTATATGAATAACATGATGTTTTTCAATGGCAAAAATCAATGAATATTGTAAATGCACAAACAGTAATTTCTCCGCATTGCAAGGTGCAATTCTGAAATTTTTTGCTTTTTCCTGCTCCTCTTAGCATGATAAAGAAGATTCAAAGAGAGTGAGATGCCAGCTCCTTTCATTCAGTCAGTAGCTTCAATCATTTCTGGACGTTTTTCAATGGCAAAAATCAATGAATATTGTAAATGCACAAACAGTAATTTCTCCGCATTGCAAGGTGCAATTCTGAAATTTTTTGCTTTTTCCTGCTCCTCTTAGCATGATAAAGAAGATTCAAAGAGAGTGAGATGCCAGCTTCTTTCATTCAGTCAGTAGCTTCAAACATTTCTGGGATATGAATAACATGATGTTTTTCAATGGCAAAAATTAATGAATATTGTAAATGCACAAACAGTAATTTCTCCGCATTGCAAGGTGCAATTCTGAAATTTTTTGCTTTTTCCTGCTCCTCTTAGCATGATAAAGAAGATTCAAAGAGAGTGAGATGCCAGCTCCTTTCATTCAGTCAGTAGCTTCAATCATTTCTGGACGTTTTTCAATGGCAAAAATCAATGAATATTGTAAATGCACAAACAGTAATTTCTCCGCATTGCAAGGTGCAATTCTGAAATTTTTTGCTTTTTCCTGCTCCTCTTAGCATGATAAAGAAGATTCAAAGAGAGTGAGATGCCAGCTCCTTTCATTCAGTCAGTAGCTTCAATCATTTCTGGACGTTTTTCAATGGCAAAAATCAATGAATATTGTAAATGCACAAACAGTAATTTCTCCGCATTGCAAGGTGCAATTCTGAAATTTTTTGCTTTTTCCTGCTCCTCTTTGCATGATAAAGAAGATTCAAAGAGAGTGAGATGCCAGCTCCTTTCATTCAGTCAGTAGCTTCAATCATTTCTGGTATATGAATAACATGATGTTTTTCAATGGCAAAAATCAATGAATATTGTAAATGCACAAACAGTAATTTCTCCGCATTGCAAGGTGCAATTCTGAAATTTTTGGCTTTTTCCTGCTCCTCTTAGCATGATAAAGAAGATTCAAAGAGAGTGAGATGCCAGCTCCTTTCATTCAGTCAGTAGCTTCAATCATTTCTGGATGTTTTTCAATGGCAAAAATCAATGAATATTGTAAATGCACAAACAGTAATTTCTCCGCATTGCAAGGTGCAATTCTGAAATTTCTTGCATTTTCCTGCTCCTCTTAGCATGATAAAGAAGATTCAAAGAGAGTGAGATGCCAGCTCCTTTCATTCAGTCAGTAGCTTCAATCATTTCTGGACGTTTTTCAATGGCAAAAATCAATGAATATTGTAAATGCACAAACAGTAATTTCTCCGCATTGCAAGGTGCAATTCTGAAATTTTTTGCTTTTTCCTGCTCCTCTTAGCATGATAAAGAAGATTCAAAGAGAGTGAGATGCCAGCTCCTTTCATTCAGTCAGTAGCTTCAATCATTTCTGGACGTTTTTCAATGGCAAAAATCAATGAATATTGTAAATGCACAAACAGTAATTTCTCCGCATTGCAAGGTGCAATTCTGAAATTTTTTGCTTTTTCCTGCTCCTCTTTGCATGATAAAGAAGATTCAAAGAGAGTGAGATGCCAGCTCCTTTCATTCAGTCAGTAGCTTCAATCATTTCTGGTATATGAATAACATGATGTTTTTCAATGGCAAAAATCAATGAATATTGTAAATGCACAAACAGTAATTTCTCCGCATTGCAAGGTGCAATTCTGAAATTTTTGGCTTTTTCCTGCTCCTCTTAGCATGATAAAGAAGATTCAAAGAGAGTGAGATGCCAGCTCCTTTCATTCAGTCAGTAGCTTCAATCATTTCTGGATGTTTTTCAATGGCAAAAATCAATGAATATTGTAAATGCACAAACAGTAATTTCTCCGCATTGCAAGGTGCAATTCTGAAATTTCTTGCATTTTCCTGCTCCTCTTAGCATGATAAAGAAGATTCAAAGAGAGTGAGATGCCAGCTCCTTTCATTCAGTCAGTAGCTTCAATCATTTCTGGACGTTTTTCAATGGCAAAAATCAATGAATATTGTAAATGCACAAACAGTAATTTCTCCGCATTGCAAGGTGCAATTCTGAAATTTTTTGCTTTTTCCTGCTCCTCTTAGCATGATAAAGAAGATTCAAAGAGAGTGAGATGCCAGCTCCTTTCATTCAGTCAGTAGCTTCAAACATTTCTGGTATATGAATAACATGATGTTTTTCAATGGCAAAAATCAATGAATATTGTAAATGCACAAACAGTAATTTCTCCGCATTGCAAGGTGCAATTCTGAAATTTTTTGCTTTTTCCTGCTCCTCTTAGCATGATAAAGAAGATTCAAAGAGAGTGAGATGCCAGCTCCTTTCATTCAGTCAGTAGCTTCAATCATTTCTGGACGTTTTTCAATGGCAAAAATCAATGAATATTGTAAATGCACAAACAGTAATTTCTCCGCATTGCAAGGTGCAATTCTGAAATTTTTTGCTTTTTCCTGCTCCTCTTAGCATGATAAAGAAGATTCAAAGAGAGTGAGATGCCAGCTTCTTTCATTCAGTCAGTAGCTTCAAACATTTCTGGGATATGAATAACATGATGTTTTTCAATGGCAAAAATTAATGAATATTGTAAATGCACAAACAGTAATTTCTCCGCATTGCAAGGTGCAATTCTGAAATTTTTTGCTTTTTCCTGCTCCTCTTAGCATGATAAAGAAGATTCAAAGAGAGTGAGATGCCAGCTCCTTTCATTCAGTCAGTAGCTTCAATCATTTCTGGACGTTTTTCAATGGCAAAAATCAATGAATATTGTAAATGCACAAACAGTAATTTCTCCGCATTGCAAGGTGCAATTCTGAAATTTTTTGCTTTTTCCTGCTCCTCTTAGCATGATAAAGAAGATTCAAAGAGAGTGAGATGCCAGCTCCTTTCATTCAGTCAGTAGCTTCAATCATTTCTGGACGTTTTTCAATGGCAAAAATCAATGAATATTGTAAATGCACAAACAGTAATTTCTCCGCATTGCAAGGTGCAATTCTGAAATTTTTTGCTTTTTCCTGCTCCTCTTAGCATGATAAAGAAGATTCAAAGAGAGTGAGATGCCAGCTCCTTTCATTCAGTCAGTAGCTTCAATCATTTCTGGACGTTTTTCAATGACAAAAATCAATGAATATTGTAAATGCACAAACAGTAATTTCTCCGCATTGCAAGATGCAATTCTGAAATTTTTTGCTTTTTCCTGCTCCTCTTAGCATGATAAAAAAGATTCAAAGAGAGTGAGATGCCAGCTCCTTTCATTCAGTCAGTAGCTTCAATCATTTCTGGACGTTTTTCAATGGCAAAAATCAATGAATATTGTAAATGCACAAACAGTAATTTCTCCGCATTGCAAGGTGCAATTCTGAAATTTTTTGCTTTTTCCTGCTCCTCTTAGCATGATAAAGAAGATTCAAAGAGAGTGAGATGCCAGCTCCTTTCATTCAGTCAGTAGCTTCAATCATTTCTGGATGTTTTTCAATGGCAAAAATCAATGAATATTGTAAATGCACAAACAGTAATTTCTCCGCATTGCAAGGTGCAATTTTGAAATTTTTTGCTTTTTCCTGCTCCTCTTAGCATGATAAAGAAGATTCAAAGAGAGTGCGATGCCAGCTCCTTTCATTCAGTCAGTAGCTTCAGTCATTTCTGGACGTTTTTCAATGGCAAAAATCAATGAATATTGTAAATGCACAAACAGTAATTTCTCCGCATTGCAAGGTGCAATTCTGAAATTTTTTGCTTTTTCCTGCTCCTCTTAGCATGATAAAGAAGATTCAAAGAGAGTGAGATGCCAGCTCCTTTCATTCAGTCAGTAGCTTCAAACATTTCTGGTATAAACATTTCTGGACGTTTTTCAATGGCAAAAATCAATGAATATTGTAAATGCACAAACAGTAATATCTCCACATTGCAAGGTGCAATTCTGAAATTTTTTGCTTTTTCCTGCTAATCCTAGCATGATAAAGAAGATTCAAATAGAGTGAGATGCCAGCTGCTTTCATTCAGTCAGTAGCTTCAAACATTTCTGGACGTTTTTCAATGGCAAAAATCAATGAATATTGTAAATGCACAAACAGTAATTTCTCCGCATTGCAAGGTGGAATTCTGAAATTTTTTGCTTTTTCCTGCTCCTCTTAGCATGATAAAGAAGATTCAAAGAGAGTGAGATGCCAGCTCCTTTCATTCAGTCAGTAGCTTCAATCATTTCTGGACGTTTTTCAATGGCAAAAATCAATGAATATTGTAAATGCACAAACAGTAATTTCTCCGCATTGCAAGGTGCAATTCTGAAATTTTTTGCTTTTTCCTGCTCCTCTTTGCATGATAAAGAAGATTCAAAGAGAGTGAGATGCCAGCTCCTTTCATTCAGTCAGTAGCTTCAATCATTTCTGGTATATGAATAACATGATGTTTTTCAATGGCAAAAATCAATGAATATTGTAAATGCACAAACAGTAATTTCTCCGCATTGCAAGGTGCAATTCTGAAATTTTTGGCTTTTTCCTGCTCCTCTTAGCATGATAAAGAAGATTCAAAGAGAGTGAGATGCCAGCTCCTTTCATTCAGTCAGTAGCTTCAATCATTTCTGGATGTTTTTCAATGGCAAAAATCAATGAATATTGTAAATGCACAAACAGTAATTTCTCCGCATTGCAAGGTGCAATTCTGAAATTTCTTGCATTTTCCTGCTCCTCTTAGCATGATAAAGAAGATTCAAAGAGAGTGAGATGCCAGCTCCTTTCATTCAGTCAGTAGCTTCAATCATTTCTGGACGTTTTTCAATGGCAAAAATCAATGAATATTGTAAATGCACAAACAGTAATTTCTCCGCATTGCAAGGTGCAATTCTGAAATTTTTTGCTTTTTCCTGCTCCTCTTAGCATGATAAAGAAGATTCAAAGAGAGTGAGATGCCAGCTCCTTTCATTCAGTCAGTAGCTTCAATCATTTCTGGACGTTTTTCAATGGCAAAAATCAATGAATATTGTAAATGCACAAACAGTAATTTCTCCGCATTGCAAGGTGCAATTCTGAAATTTTTTGCTTTTTCCTGCTCCTCTTTGCATGATAAAGAAGATTCAAAGAGAGTGAGATGCCAGCTCCTTTCATTCAGTCAGTAGCTTCAATCATTTCTGGTATATGAATAACATGATGTTTTTCAATGGCAAAAATCAATGAATATTGTAAATGCACAAACAGTAATTTCTCCGCATTGCAAGGTGCAATTCTGAAATTTTTGGCTTTTTCCTGCTCCTCTTAGCATGATAAAGAAGATTCAAAGAGAGTGAGATGCCAGCTCCTTTCATTCAGTCAGTAGCTTCAATCATTTCTGGATGTTTTTCAATGGCAAAAATCAATGAATATTGTAAATGCACAAACAGTAATTTCTCCGCATTGCAAGGTGCAATTCTGAAATTTCTTGCATTTTCCTGCTCCTCTTAGCATGATAAAGAAGATTCAAAGAGAGTGAGATGCCAGCTCCTTTCATTCAGTCAGTAGCTTCAATCATTTCTGGACGTTTTTCAATGGCAAAAATCAATGAATATTGTAAATGCACAAACAGTAATTTCTCCGCATTGCAAGGTGCAATTCTGAAATTTTTTGCTTTTTCCTGCTCCTCTTAGCATGATAAAGAAGATTCAAAGAGAGTGAGATGCCAGCTCCTTTCATTCAGTCAGTAGCTTCAAACATTTCTGGTATATGAATAACATGATGTTTTTCAATGGCAAAAATCAATGAATATTGTAAATGCACAAACAGTAATTTCTCCGCATTGCAAGGTGCAATTCTGAAATTTTTTGCTTTTTCCTGCTCCTCTTAGCATGATAAAGAAGATTCAAAGAGAGTGAGATGCCAGCTCCTTTCATTCAGTCAGTAGCTTCAATCATTTCTGGACGTTTTTCAATGGCAAAAATCAATGAATATTGTAAATGCACAAACAGTAATTTCTCCGCATTGCAAGGTGCAATTCTGAAATTTTTTGCTTTTTCCTGCTCCTCTTAGCATGATAAAGAAGATTCAAAGAGAGTGAGATGCCAGCTCCTTTCATTCAGTCAGTAGCTTCAATCATTTCTGGACGTTTTTCAATGGCAAAAATCAATGAATATTGTAAATGCACAAACAGTAATTTCTCCGCATTGCAAGGTGCAATTCTGAAATTTTTTGCTTTTTCCTGCTCCTCTTAGCATGATAAAGAAGATTCAAAGAGAGTGAGATGCCAGCTCCTTTCATTCAGTCAGTAGCTTCAATCATTTCTGGACGTTTTTCAATGACAAAAATCAATGAATATTGTAAATGCACAAACAGTAATTTCTCCGCATTGCAAGATGCAATTCTGAAATTTTTTGCTTTTTCCTGCTCCTCTTAGCATGATAAAAAAGATTCAAAGAGAGTGAGATGCCAGCTCCTTTCATTCAGTCAGTAGCTTCAATCATTTCTGGACGTTTTTCAATGGCAAAAATCAATGAATATTGTAAATGCACAAACAGTAATTTCTCCGCATTGCAAGGTGCAATTCTGAAATTTTTTGCTTTTTCCTGCTCCTCTTAGCATGATAAAGAAGATTCAAAGAGAGTGAGATGCCAGCTCCTTTCATTCAGTCAGTAGCTTCAATCATTTCTGGACGTTTTTCAATGGCAAAAATCAATGAATATTGTAAATGCACAAACAGTAATTTCTCCGCATTGCAAGGTGCAATTTTGAAATTTTTGCTTTTTCCTGCTCCTCTTAGCATGATAAAGAAGATTCAAAGAGAGTGCGATGCCAGCTCCTTTCATTCAGTCAGTAGCTTCAGTCATTTCTGGACGTTTTTCAATGGCAAAAATCAATGAATATTGTAAATGCACAAACAGTAATTTCTCCGCATTGCAAGGTGCAATTCTGAAATTTTTTGCTTTTTCCTGCTCCTCTTAGCATGATAAAGAAGATTCAAAGAGAGTGAGATGCCAGCTCCTTTCATTCAGTCAGTAGCTTCAAACATTTCTGGTATAAACATTTCTGGACGTTTTTCAATGGCAAAAATCAATGAATATTGTAAATGCACAAACAGTAATATCTCCACATTGCAAGGTGCAATTCTGAAATTTTTTGCTTTTTCCTGCTAATCCTAGCATGATAAAGAAGATTCAAATAGAGTGAGATGCCAGCTGCTTTCATTCAGTCAGTAGCTTCAAACATTTCTGGACGTTTTTCAATGGCAAAAATCAATGAATATTGTAAATGCACAAACAGTAATTTCTCCGCATTGCAAGGTGCAATTCTGAAATTTTTTGCTTTTTCCTGCTCCTCTTAGCATGATAAAGAAGATTCAAAGAGAGTGAGATGCCAGCTCCTTTCATTCAGTCAGTAGCTTCAATCATTTCTGGTATATGAATAACATGATGTTTTTCAATGGCAAAAATCAATGAATATTGTAAATGCACAAACAGTAATTTCTCCGCATTGCAAGTTGCAATTCTGAAATTTTTTGCTTTTTCCTGCTCCTCTTAGCATGATAAAGAAGATTCAAAGAGAGTGAGATTCCAGCTCCTTTCATTCAGTCAGTAGCTTCAATCATTTCTGGACGTTTTTCAATGGCAAAAATCAATGAATATTGTAAATGCACAAACAGTAATTTCTCCGCATTGCAAGGTGCAATTCTGAAATTTTTTGCTTTTTCCTGCTCCTCTTAGCATGATAAAGAAGATTCAAAGAGAGTGAGATGCCAGCTCCTTTCATTCAGTCAGTAGCTTCAATCATTTCTGGACGTTTTTCAATGACAAAAATCAATGAATATTGTAAATGCACAAACAGTAATTTCTCCGCATTGCAAGATGCAATTCTGAAATTTTTTGCTTTTTCCTGCTCCTCTTAGCATGATAAAAAAGATTCAAAGAGAGTGAGATGCCAGCTCCTTTCATTCAGTCAGTAGCTTCAATCATTTCTGGACGTTTTTCAATGGCAAAAATCAATGAATATTGTAAATGCACAAACAGTAATTTCTCCGCATTGCAAGGTGCAATTCTGAAATTTTTTGCTTTTTCCTGCTCCTCTTAGCATGATAAAGAAGATTCAAAGAGAGTGAGATGCCAGCTCCTTTCATTCAGTCAGTAGCTTCAATCATTTCTGGACGTTTTTCAATGGCAAAAATCAATGAATATTGTAAATGCACAAACAGTAATTTCTCCGCATTGCAAGGTGCAATTTTGAAATTTTTTGCTTTTTCCTGCTCCTCTTAGCATGATAAAGAAGATTCAAAGAGAGTGCGATGCCAGCTCCTTTCATTCAGTCAGTAGCTTCAGTCATTTCTGGACGTTTTTCAATGGCAAAAATCAATGAATATTGTAAATGCACAAACAGTAATTTCTCCGCATTGCAAGGTGCAATTCTGAAATTTTTTGCTTTTTCCTGCTCCTCTTAGCATGATAAAGAAGATTCAAAGAGAGTGAGATGCCAGCTCCTTTCATTCAGTCAGTAGCTTCAAACATTTCTGGTATAAACATTTCTGGACGTTTTTCAATGGCAAAAATCAATGAATATTGTAAATGCACAAACAGTAATATCTCCACATTGCAAGGTGCAATTCTGAAATTTTTTGCTTTTTCCTGCTAATCCTAGCATGATAAAGAAGATTCAAATAGAGTGAGATGCCAGCTCCTTTCATTCAGTCAGTAGCTTCAAACATTTCTGGACGTTTTTCAATGGCAAAATTCAATGAATATTGTAAATGCACAAACAGTAATATCTCCACATTGCCAGGTGCAATTCTGAAATTTTTTGCTTTTTCCTGCTAATCCTAGCATGATAAAGAAGATTCAAAGAGAGTGAGATGCCAGCTCCTTTCATTCAGTCAGTAGCTTCAATCAATTCTGGACGTTTTTCAATGGCAAAAATCAATGAATATTGTAAATGCACAAACAGTAATTTCTCCGCATTGCAAGGTGCAATTCTGAAATTTTTTGCTTTTTCCTGCTCCTCTTAGCATGATAAAGAAGATTCAAAGAGAGTGAGATGCCAGCTCCTTTCATTCAGTCAGTAGCTTCAATCATTTCTGGACGTTTTTCAATGGCAAAAATCAATGAATATTGTAAATGCACAAACAGTAATTTCTCCGCATTGCAAGGTGCAATTCTGAAATTTTTTGCTTTTTCCTGCTCCTCTTAGCATGATAAAGAAGATTCAAAGAGAGTGAGATGCCAGCTCCTTTCATTCAGTCAGTAGCTTCAATCATTTCTGGTATATGAATAACATGATGTTTTTCAATGGCAAAAATCAATGAATATTGTAAATGCACAAACAGTAATTTCTCCGCATTGCAAGGTGCAATTCTGAAATTTTTTGCTTTTTCCTGCTCCTCTTAGCATGATAAAGAAGATTCAAAGAGAGTGAGATGCCAGCTCCTTTCATTCAGTCAGTAGCTTCAATCATTTCTGGACGTTTTTCAATGGCAAAAATCAATGAATATTGTAAATGCACAAACAGTAATTTCTCCGCATTGCAAGATGCAATTCTGAATTTTTTTGCTTTTTCCTGCTCCTCTTAGCATGATAAAGAAGATTCAAAGAGAGTGAGATTCCAGCTCCTTTCATTCAGTCAGTAGCTTCAGTCATTTCTGGACGTTTTTCAATGCAAAAATCAATGAATATTGTAAATGCACAAACAGTAATTTCTCCGCATTGCAAGGTGCAATTCTGAAATTTTTTGCTTTTTCCTGCTCCTCTTAGCATGATAAAGAAGATTCAAAGAGAGTGAGATGCCATCTCCTTTCATTCAGTCAGTAGCTTCAATCATTTCTGGTATATGAATAACATGATGTTTTTCAATGGCAAAAATCAATGAATATTGTAAATGCACAAACAGTAATTTCTCCGCATTGCAAGGTGCAATTCTGAAATTTTTTGCTTTTTCCTGCTCCTCTTAGCATGATAAAGAAGATTCAAAGAGAGTGAGATGCCAGCTCCTTTCATTCAGTCAGTAGCTTCAATCATTTCTGGATGTTTTTCAATGGCAAAAATCAATGAATATTATAAATGCACAAACAGTAATTTCTCCGCATTGCAAGGTGCAATTCTGAAATTTCTTGCATTTTCCTGCTCCTCTTAGCATGATAAAGAAGATTCAAAGAGAGTGAGATGCCAGCTCCTTTCATTCAGTCAGTAGCTTCAATCATTTCTGGACGTTTTTCAATGGCAAAAATCAATGAATATTGTAAATGCACAAACAGTAATTTCTCCGCATTGCAAGGTGCAATTCTGAAATTTTTTGCTTTTTCCTGCTCCTCTTAGCATGATAAAGAAGATTCAAAGAGAGTGAGATGCCAGCTCCTTTCATTCAGTCAGTAGCTTCAAACATTTCTGGTATATGAATAACATGATGTTTTTCAATGGCAAAAATCAATGAATATTGTAAATGCACAAACAGTAATTTCTCCGCATTGCAAGGTGCAATTCTGAAATTTTTTGCTTTTTCCTGCTCCTCTTAGCATGATAAAGAAGATTCAAAGAGAGTGAGATGCCAGCTCCTTTCATTCAGTCAGTAGCTTCAATCATTTCTGGACGTTTTTCAATGGCAAAAATCAATGAATATTGTAAATGCACAAACAGTAATTTCTCCGCATTGCAAGGTGCAATTCTGAAATTTTTTGCTTTTTCCTGCTCCTATTAGCATGATAAAGAAGATTCAAAGAGAGTGAGATGCCAGCTTCTTTCATTGTCAGTAGCTTCAAACATTTCTGGGATATGAATAACATGATGTTTTTCAATGGCAAAAATTAATGAATATTGTAAATGCACAAACAGTAATTTCTCCGCATTGCAAGGTGCAATTCTGAAATTTTTTGCTTTTTCCTGCTCCTCTTAGCATGATAAAGAAGATTCAAAGAGAGTGAGATGCCAGCTCCTTTCATTCAGTCAGTAGCTTCAATCATTTCTGGACGTTTTTCAATGGCAAAAATCAATGAATATTGTAAATGCACAAACAGTAATTTCTCCGCATTGCAAGTTGCAATTCTGAAATTTTTTGCTTTTTCCTGCTCCTCTTAGCATGATAAAGAAGATTCAAAGAGAGTGAGATTCCGGCTCCTTTCATTCAGTCAGTAGCTTCAATCATTTCTGGACGTTTTTCAATGGCAAAAATCAATGAATATTGTAAATGCACAAACAGTAATTTCTCCGCATTGCAAGGTGCAATTCTGAAATTTTTTGCTTTTTCCTGCTCCTCTTAGCATGATAAAGAAGATTCAAAGAGAGTGAGATGCCAGCTCCTTTCATTCAGTCAGTAGCTTCAATCATTTCTGGACGTTTTTCAATGGCAAAAATCAATGAATATTGTAAATGCACAAACAGTAATTTCTCCGCATTGCAAGATGAAATTCTGAAATTTTTTGCTTTTTCCTGCTCCTCTTAGCATGATAAAGAAGATTCAAAGAGAGTGAGATGCCAGCTCCTTTCATTCAGTCAGTAGCTTCAATCATTTCTGGACGTTTTTCAATGGCAAAAATCAATGAATATTGTAAATGCACAAACAGTAATTTCTCCGCATTGCAAGGTGCAATTCTGAAATTTTTTGCTTTTTCCTGCTCCTCTTAGCATGATAAAGAAGATTCAAAGAGAGTGAGATGCCAGCTCCTTTCATTCAGTCAGTAGCTTCAAACATTTCTGGTATAAACATTTCTGGACGTTTTTCAATGGCAAAAATCAATGAATATTGTAAATGCACAAACAGTAATATCTCCACATTGCAAGGTGCAATTCTGAAATTTTTTGCTTTTTCCTGCTAATCCTAGCATGATAAAGAAGATTCAAAGAGAGTGAGATGTCAGCTCCTTTCATTCAGTCAGTAGCTTCAAACATTTCTGGTATATGAATAACATGATGTTTTTCAATGGCAAAAATCAATGAATATTGTAAATGCACAAACAGTAATATCTCCACATTGCAAGGTGCAATTCTGAAATTTTTTGCTTTTTCCTGCTAATCCTAGCATGATAAAGAAGATTCAAAGAGAGTGAGATGCCAGCTCCTTTCATTCAGTCAGTAGCTTCAAACATTTCTGGACGTTTTTCAATGGCAAAAATCAATGAATATTGTAAATGCACAAACAGTAATATCTCCACATTGCAAGGTGCAATTCTGAAATTTTTTGCTTTTTCCTGCTACTCCTAGCATGATAAAGAAGATTCAAAGAGAGTGAGATGCCAGCTCCTTTCATTCAGTCAGTAGCTTCAATCATTTCTGGACGTTTTTCAATGGCAAAAATCAATGAATATTGTAAATGCACAAACAGTAATTTCTCCGCATTGCAAGGTGCAATTCTGAATTTTTTTGCTTTTTCCTGCTCCTCTTAGCATGGTAAAGAAGATTCAAAGAGAGTGAGATGCCAGCTCCTTTCATTCAGTCAGTAGCTTCAGTCATTTCTGGACGTTTTTCAATGGCAAAAATCAATGAATATTGTAAATGCACAAAAAGTAATTTCTCCGCATTGCAAGGTGCAATTCTGAAATTTTTTGCTTTTTCCTGCTCCTCTTAGCATGATAAAGAAGATTCAAAGAGAGTGAGATGCCAGCTCCTTTCATTCAGTCAGTAGCTTCAAACATTTCTGGTATAAACATTTCTGGACGTTTTTCAATGGCAAAAATCAATGAATATTGTAAATGCACAAACAGTAATATCTCCACATTGCAAGGTGCAATTCTGAAATTTTTTGCTTTTTCCTGCTAATCCTAGCATGATAAAGAAGATTCAAATAGAGTGAGATGCCAGCTCCTTTCATTCAGTCAGTAGCTTCAAACATTTCTGGACGTTTTTCAATGGCAAAATTCAATGAATATTGTAAATGCACAAACAGTAATATCTCCACATTGCAAGGTGCAATTCTGAAATTTTTTGCTTTTTCCTGCTAATCCTAGCATGATAAAGAAGATTCAAAGAGAGTGAGATGCCAGCTCCTTTCATTCAGTCAGTAGCTTCAATCATTTCTGGACGTTTTTCAATGGCAAAAATCAATGAATATTGTAAATGCACAAACAGTAATTTCTCCGCATTGCAAGGTGCAATTCTGAAATTTTTTGCTTTTTCCTGCTCCTCTTAGCATGATAAAGAAGATTCAAAGAGAGTGAGATGCCAGCTCCTTTTATTCAGTCAGTAGCTTCAATCATTTCTGGATGTTTTTCAATGGCAAAAATCAATGAATATTGTAAATGCACAAACAGTAATTTCTCCGCATTGCAAGGTGCAATTCTGAAATTTTTTGCTTTTTCCTGCTCCTCTTAGCATGATAAAGAAGATTCAAAGAGAGTGAGATGCCAGCTCCTTTCATTCAGTCAGTAGCTTCAATCATTTCTGGTATATGAATAACATGATGTTTTTCAATGGCAAAAATCAATGAATATTGTAAATGCACAAACAGTAATTTCTCCGCATTGCAAGGTGCAATTCTGAAATTTTTTGCTTTTTCCTGCTCCTCTTAGCATGATAAAGAAGATTCAAAGAGAGTGAGATGCCAGCTCCTTTCATTCAGTCAGTAGCTTCAATCATTTCTGGACGTTTTTCAATGGCAAAAATCAATGAATATTGTAAATGCACAAACAGTAATTTCTCCGCATTGCAAGATGCAATTCTGAAATTTTTTGCTTTTTCCTGCTCCTCTTAGCATGATAAAGAAGATTCAAAGAGAGTGAGATGCCAGCTCCTTTCATTCAGTCAGTAGCTTCAGTCATTTCTGGACGTTTTTCAATGGCAAAAATCAATGAATATTGTAAATGCACAAACAGTAATTTCTCCGCATTGCAAAGTGCAATTCTGAAATTTTTTGCTTTTTCCTGCTCCTCTTAGCATGATAAAGAAGATTCAAAGAGAGTGAGATGCCAGCTCCTTTCATTCAGTCAGTAGCTTCAAACATTTCTGGTATAAACATTTCTGGATGTTTTTCAATGGCAAAAATCAATGAATATTGTAAATGCACAAACAGTAATATCTCCACATTGCAAGGTGCAATGCTGAAATTTTTTGCTTTTTCCTGCTAATCCTAGGATGATAAAGAAGATTCAAATAGAGTGAGATGCCAGCTCCTTTCATTCAGTCAGTAGCTTCAAACATTTCTGGACGTTTTTCAATGGCAAAAATCAATGAATATTGTAAATGCACAAACAGTAATATCTCCACATTGCAAGGTGCAATTCTGAATTTTTTTGCTTTTTCCTGCTAATCCTAGCATGATAAAGAAGATTCAAAGAGAGTGAGATGTCAGCTCCTTTCATTCAGTCAGTAGCTTCAAACATTTCTGGTATATGAATAACATGATGTTTTTCAATGGCAAAAATCAATGAATATTGTAAATGCACAAACAGTAATATCTCCACATTGCAAGGTGCAATTCTGAAATTTTTTGCTTTTTCCTGCTAATCCTAGCATGATAAAGAAGATTCAAAGAGAGTGAGATGCCAGCTCCTTTCATTCAGTCAGTAGCTTCAAACATTTCTGGACGTTTTTCAATGGCAAAAATCAATGAATATTGTAAATGCACAAACAGTAATATCTCCACATTGCAAGGTGCAATTCTGAAATTTTTTGCTTTTTCCTGCTACTCCTAGCATGATAAAGAAGATTCAAAGAGAGTGAGATGCCAGCTCCTTTCATTCAGTCAGTAGCTTCAAACATTTCTGGACGTTTTTCAATGGCAAAAATCAATGAATATTGTAAATGCACAAACAGTAATATCTCCACATTGCAAGGTGCAATTCTGAAATTTTTTGCTTTTTCCTGCTAATCCTAGCATGATAAAGAAGATTCAAAGAGAGTGAGATGCCAGCTCCTTTCATTCAGTCAGTAGCTTCAAACATTTCTGGACGTTTTTCAATGGCAAAAATCAATGAATATTGTAAATGCACAAACAGTAATTTCTCCGCATTGCAAGGTGCAATTCTGAAATTTTTTGCTTTTTCCTGCTCCTCTTAGCATGATAAAGAAGATTCAAAGAGAGTGAGATGCCAGCTCCTTTCATTCAGTCAGTAGCTTCAATCATTTCTGGACGTTTTTCAATGGCAAAAATCAATGAATATTGTAAATGCACAAACAGTAATTTCTCCGCATTGCAAGGTGCAATTCTGAAATTTTTTGCTTTTTCCTGCTCCTCTTAGCATGATAATGAAGATTCAAAGAGAGTGAGATGCCAGCTCCTTTCATTCAGTCAGTAGCTTCAATCATTTCTGGTATATGAATAACATGATGTTTTTCAATGGCAAAAATCAATGAATATTGTAAATGCACAAACAGTAATTTCTCCGCATTGCAAGTTGCAATTCTGAAATTTTTTGCTTTTTCCTGCTCCTCTTAGCATGATAAAGAAGATACAAAGAGAGTGAGATGCCAGCTCCTTTCATTCAGTCAGTAGCTTCAATCATTTCTGGACGTTTTTCAATGGCAAAAATCAATGAATATTGTAAATGCACAAACAGTAATTTCTCCGCATTGCAAGGTGCAATTCTGAAATTTTTTGCTTTTTCCTGCTCCTCTTAGCATGATAAAGAAGATTCAAAGAGAGTGAGATGCCAGCTCCTTTCATTCAGTCAGTAGCTTCAATCATTTCTGGACGTTTTTCAATGGCAAAAATCAATGAATATTGTAAATGCACAAACAGTAATTTCTCCGCATTGCAAGGTGCAATTCTGAAATTTTTTGCTTTTTCCTGCTCCTCTTAGCATGATAAAGAAGATTCAAAGAGAGTGAGATGCCAGCTCCTTTCATTCAGTCAGTAGCTTCAATCATTTCTGGACGTTTTTCAATGGCAAAAATCAATGAATATTGTAAATGCACAAACAGTAATTTCTCCGCATTGCAAGGTGCAATTCTGAAATTTTTTGCTTTTTCCTGCTCCTCTTAGCATGATAAAGAAGATTCAAAGAGAGTGAGATGCCAGCTCCTTTCATTCAGTCAGTAGCTTCAATCATTTCTGGTATATGAATAACATGATGTTTTTCAATGGCAAAAATCAATGAATATTGTAAATGCACAAACAGTAATTTCTCCGCATTGCAAGGTGCAATTCTGAAATTTTTTGCTTTTTCCTGCTCCTCTTAGCATGATAAAGAAGATTCAAAGAGCGTGAGATGCCAGCTCCTTTCATTCAGTCAGTAGCTTCAATCATTTCTGGATGTTTTTCAATGGCAAAAATCAATGAATATTGTAAATGCACAAACAGTAATTTCTCCGCATTGCAAGGTGCAATTCTGAAATTTTTTGCTTTTTCCTGCTCCTCTTAGCATGATAAAGAAGATTCAAAGAGAGTGAGATGCCAGCTCCTTTCATTCAGTCAGTAGCTTCAGTCATTTCTGGACGTTTTTCAATGGCAAAAATCAATGAATATTGTAAATGCACAAACAGTAATTTCTCCGCATTGCAACGTGCAATTCTGAAATTTTTTGCTTTTTCCTGCTCCTCTTAGCATGATAAAGAAGATTCAAAGAGAGTGAGATGCCAGCTCCTTTCATTCAGTCAGTAGCTTCAAACATTTCTGGTATAAACATTTCTGGACGTTTTTCAATGGCAAAAATCAATGAATATTGTAAATGCACAAACAGTAATATCTCCACATTGCAAGGTGCAATTCTGAAATTTTTTGCTTTTTCCTGCTAATCCTAGCATGTTAAAGAAGATTCAAATAGAGTGAGATGCCAGCTCCTTTCATTCAGTCAGTAGCTTCAAACATTTCTGGACGTTTTTCAATGGCAAAATTCAATGAATATTGTAAATGCACAAACAGTAATATCTCCACATTGCAAGGTGCAATTCTGAAATTTTTTGCTTTTTCCTGCTAATCCTAGCATGATAAAGAAGATTCAAAGAGAGTGAGATGCCAGCTCCTTTCATTCAGTCAGTAGCTTCAATCATTTCTGGACGTTTTTCAATGGCAAAAATCAATGAATATTGTAAATGCACAAACAGTAATTTCTCCGCATTGCAAGGTGCAATTCTGAAATTTTTTGCTTTTTCCTGCTCCTCTTAGCATGATAAAGAAGATTCAAAGAGAGTGAGATGCCAGCTCCTTTCATTCAGTCAGTAGCTTCAATCATTTCTGGACGTTTTTCAATGGCAAAAATCAATGAATATTGTAAATGCACAAACAGTAATTTCTCCGCATTGCAAGGTGCAATTCTGAAATTTTTTGCTTTTTCCTGTTCCTCTTAGCATGATAAAGAAGATTCAAAGAGAGTGAGATGCCAGCTCCTTTCATTCAGTCAGTAGCTTCAATCATTTCTGGTATATGAATAACATGATGTTTTTCAATGGCAAAAATCAATGAATATTGTAAATGCACAAACAGTAATTTCTCCGCATTGCAAGGTGCAATTCTGAAATTTTTTGCTTTTTCCTGCTCCTCTTAGCATGATAAAGAAGATTCAAAGAGAGTGAGATGCCAGCTCCTTTCATTCAGTCAGTAGCTTCAATCATTTCTGGACGTTTTTCAATGGCAAAAATCAATGAATATTGTAAATGCACAAACAGTAATTTCTCCGCATTGCAAGGTGTAATTCTGAAATTTTTTGCTTTTTCCTGCTCCTCTTAGCATGATAAAGAAGATTCTAAGAGAGTGAGATGCCAGCTCCTTTCATTCAGTCAGTAGCTTCAATCATTTCTGGACGTTTTTCAATGGCAAAAATCAATGAATATTGTAAATGCACAAACAGTAATTTCTCCGCATTGCAAGGTGCAATTCTGAATTTTTTTGCTTTTTCCTGATCCTCTTAGCATGATAAATAAGATTCAAAGAGAGTGAGATGCCAGTTCCTTTCATTCAGTCAGTAGCTTCAATCATTTCTGGTATATGAATAACATGATGTTTTTCAATGGCAAAAATCAATGAATATTGTAAATGCACAAACAGTAATTTCTCCGCATTGCAAGGTGCAATTCTGAAATTTTTTGCTTTTTCCTGCTCCTCTTAGCATGATAAAGAAGATTCAAAGAGAGTGAGATGCCAGCTCCTTTCATTCAGTCAGTAGCTTCAAACATTTCTGGTATATGAATAACATGATGTTTTTCAATGGCAAAAATCAATGAATATTGTAAATGCACAAACAGTAATTTCTCCGCATTGCAAGGTGCAATTCTGAAATTTTTTGCTTTTTCCTGCTCCTCTTAGCATGATAAAGAAGATTCAAAGAGAGTGAGATGCCAGCTCCTTTCATTCAGTCAGTAGCTTCAATCATTTCTGGACGTTTTTCAATGGCAAAAATCAATGAATATTGTAAATGCACAAACAGTAATTTCTCCGCATTGCAAGGTGCAATTCTGAAATTTTTTGCTTTTTCCTGCTCCTCTTAGCATGATAAAGAAGATTCAAAGACAGTGAGATGCCAGCTCCTTTCATTCAGTCAGTAGCTTCAGTCATTTCTGGACGTTTTTCAATGGCAAAAATCAATGAATATTGTAAATGCACAAACAGTAATTTCTCCGCATTGCAAGGTGCAATTCTGAAATTTTTTGCTTTTTCCTGCTCCTCTTAGCATGTTAAAGAAGATTCAAAGAGAGTGAGATGCCAGCTCCTTTCATTCAGTCAGTAGCTTCAAACATTTCTGGTATAAACATTTCTGGACGTTTTTCAATGGCATAAATCAATGAATATTGTAAATGCACAAACAGTAATATCTCCACATTGCAAGGTGCAATTCTGAAATTTTTTGCTTTTTCCTGCTAATCCTAGCATGATAAAGAAGATTCAAATAGAGTGAGATGCCAGCTCCTTTCATTCAGTCAGTAGCTTCAAACATTTCTGGACGTTTTTCAATGGCAAAAATCAATGAATATTGTAAATGCACAAACAGTAATTTCTCCGCATTGCAAGGTGCAATTCTGAAATTTTTCGCTTTTTCCTGCTCCTCTTAGCATGATAAAGAAGATTCAAAGAGAGTGAGATGCCAGCTCCTTTCATTCAGTCAGTAGCTTCAATCATTTCTGGACGTTTTTCAATGGCAAAAATCAATGAATATTGTAAATGCACAAACAGTAATTTCTCCGCATTGCAAATTGCAATTCTGAAATTTTTTGCTTTTTCCTGCTCCTCTTAGCATGATAAAGAAGATTCAAAGAGAGTGAGATGCCAGCTCCTTTCATTCAGTCAGTAGCTTCAATCATTTCTGGACGTTTTTCAATGGCAAAAATCAATGAATATTGTAAATGCACAAACAGTAATTTCTCCGCATTGCAAGGTGCAATTCTGAAATTTTTTGCTTTTTCCTGCTCCTCTTAGCATGATAAAGAAGATTCAAAGAGAATGAGATGCCAGCTCCTTTCATTCAGTCAGTAGCTTCAATCATTTCTGGTATATGAATAACATGATGTTTTTCAATGGCAAAAATCAATGAATATTGTAAATGCACAAACAGTAATTTCTCCGCATTGCAAGGTGCAATTCTGAAATTTTTTGCTTTTTCCTGCTCCTCTTAGCATGATAAAGAAGATTCAAAGAGAGTGAGATGCCAGCTCCTTTCATTCAGTCAGTAGCTTCAAACATTTCGGGTATAAACATTTCTGGACGTTTTTCAATGGCAAAAATCAATGAATATTGTAAATGCACAAACAGTAATATCTCCACATTGCAAGGTGCAATTCTGAAATTTTTTGCTTTTTCCTGCTCCTCTTAGCATGATAAAGAAGATTCAAAGAGAGTGAGATGCCAGCTCCTTTCATTCAGTCAGTAGCTTCAATCATTTCTGGACGTTTTTCAATGGCAAAAATCAATGAATATTGTAAATGCACAAACAGTAATTTCTCCGCATTGCAAGGTGCAATTCTGAAATTTTTTGCTTTTTCCTGCTCCTCTTAGCATGATAAAGAAGATTCAAAGAGAGTGAGATGCCAGCTCCTTTCATTCAGTCAGTAGCTTCAATCATTTCTGGTATATGAATAACATGATGTTTTTCAATGGCAAAAATCAATGAATATTGTAAATGCACAAACAGTAATTTCTCCGCATTGCAAGGTGCAATTCTGAAATTTTTTGCTTTTTCCTGCTCCTCTTAGCATGATAAAGAAGATTCAAAGAGAGTGAGATGCCAGCTCTTTTCATTCAGTCAGTAGCTTCAATCATTTCTGGACGTTTTTCAATGGCAAAAATCAATGAATATTGTAAATGCACAAACAGTAATTTCTCCGCATTGCAAGGTGCAATTCTGAAATTTTTTGCTTTTTCCTGCTCCTCTTAGCATGATAAAGAAGATTCAAAGAGAGTGAGATGCCAGCTCCTTTCATTCAGTCAGTAGCTTCAGTCATTTCTGGACGTTTTTCAATGGCAAAAATCAATGAATATTGTAAATGCACAAACAGTAATTTCTCCGCATTGCAAGGTGCAATTCTGAAATTCTTTGCTTTTTCCTGCTCCTCTTAGCATGATAAAGAAGATTCAAAGAGAGTGAGATGCCAGCTCCTTTCATTCAGTCAGTAGCTTCAAACATTTCTGGTATAAACATTTCTGGACGTTTTTCAATGGCAAAAATCAATGAATATTGTAAATGCACAAACAGTAATATCTCCACATTGCAAGGTGCAATTCTGAAATTTTTTGCTTTTTCCTGCTAATCCTAGCATGATAAAGAAGATTCAAATAGAGTGAGATGCCAGCTCCTTTCATTCAGTCAGTAGCTTCAAACATTTCTGGACGTTTTTCAATGGCAAAAATCAATGAATATTGTAAATGCACAAACAGTAATATCTCCACATTGCAAGGTTCAATTCTGAAATTTTTTGCTTTTTCCTGCTAATCCTAGCATGATAAAGAAGATTCAAAGAGAATGAGATGCCAGCTCCTTTCATTCAGTCAGTAGCTTCAAACATTTCTGGTATATGAATAACATGATGTTTTTCAATGGCAAAAATCAATGAATATTGTAAATGCACAAACAGTAATATCTCCATATTGCAAGGTGCAATTCTGAAATTTTTTGCTTTTTCCTGCTAATCCTAGCATGATAAAGAAGATTCAAAGAGAGTGAGATGCCAGCTCCTTTCATTCAGTCAGTAGCTTCAAACATTTCTGGACGTTTTTCAATGGCAAAAATCAATGAATATTGTAAATGCACAAACAGTAATATCTCCACATTGCAAGGTGCAATTCTGAAATTTTTTACTTTTTCCTGCTACTCCTGGCATGATAAAGAAGATTCAAAGAGAGTGAGATGCCAGCTCCTTTCATTCAGTCAGTAGCTTCAAACATTTCTGGACGTTTTTCAATGGCAAAAATCAATGAATATTGTAAATGCACAAACAGTAATATCTCCACATTGCAAGGTGCAATTCTGAAATTTTTTGCTTTTTCCTGCTAATCCTAGCATGATAAAGAAGATTCAAAGAGAGTGAGATGCCAGCTCCTTTCATTCAGTCAGTAGCTTCAAACATTTCTGGACGTTTTTCAATGGCAAAAATCTATGAATATTGTAAATGCACAAACAGTAATTTCTCCGCATTGCAAGGTGCAATTCTGAAATTTTTTGCTTTTTCCTGCTCCTCTTAGCATGATAAAGATTCAAAGAGAGTGAGATGCCAGCTCCTTTCATTCAGTCAGTAGCTTCAATCATTTCTGGACGTTTTTCAATGGCAAAAATCAATGAATATTGTAAATGCACAAGCAGTAATTTCTCCGCATTGCAAGGTGCAATTCTGAAATTTTTTGCTTTTTCCTGCTCCTTTTAGCATGATAAAGAAGATTCAAAGAGAGTGAGATGCCAGCTCCTTTCATTCAGTCAGTAGCTTCAATCATTTCTGGACGTTTTTCAATGGCAAAAATCAATGAATATTGTAAATGCACAAACAGTAATTTCTCCGCATTGCAAGGTGCAATTCTGAATTTTTTTGCTTTTTCCTGCTCCTCTTAGCATGATAAAGAAGATTCAAAGAGAGTGAGATGCCAGCTCCTTTCATTCAGTCAGTAGCTTCAATCTTTTCTGGACGTTTTTCAATGGCAAAAATCAATGAATATTGTAAATGCACAAACAGTAATTTCTCCGCATTGCAAGGTGCAATTCTGAAATTTTTTGCTTTTTCCTGCTCCTCTTAGCATGATAAAGAAGATTCAAAGAGAGTGAGATGCCAGCTCCTTTCATTCAGTCAGTAGCTTCAATCATTTCTGGTATATGAATAACATGATGTTTTTCAATGGCAAAAATCAATGAATATTGCAAATGCACAAACAGTAATTTCTCCGCATTGCAAGGTGCAATTCTGAAATTTTTTGCTTTTTCCTGCTCCTCTTAGCATGGTAAAGAAGATTCAAAGAGAGTGAGATGCCAGCTCCTTTCATTCAGTCAGTAGCTTCAATCATTTCTGGACGTTTTTCAATGGCAAAAATCAATGAATATTGTAAATGCACAAACAGTAATTTCTCTGCATTGCAAGGTGCAATTCTGAAATTTTTTGCTTTTTCCTGCTCCTCTTAGCATGATAAAGAAGATTCAAAGAGAGTGAGATGCCAGCTCCTTTCATTCAGTCAGTAGCTTCAATCATTTCTGGGTATGAATAACATGATGTTTTTCAATGGCAAAAATCAATGAATATTGTAAATGCACAAACAGTAATTTCTCCACATTGCAAGGTGCAATTCTGAATTTTTTTGCTTTTTCCTGCTCCTCTTAGCATGATAAAGAAGATTCAAAGAGAGTGAGATGCCAGCTCCTTTCATTCAGTCAGTAGCTTCAATCATTTCTGGACGTTTTTCAATGGCAAAAATCAATGAATATTGTAAATGCACAAACAGTAATTTCTCCACATTGCAAGGTGCAATTCTTAAATTTTTTGCTTTTTCCTGCTCCTCTTAGCATGATAAAGAAGATTCAAAGAGAGTGAGATGCCAGCTCCTTTCATTCAGTCAGTAGCTTCAATCATTTCTGGACGTTTTTCAATGGCAAAAATCAATGAATATTGAAAATGCACAAACAGTAATTTCTCCGCATTGCAAGGTGCAATTCTGAATTTTTTTGCTTTTTCCTGCTCCTCTTAGCATGATAAAGAAGATTCAAAGAGAGTGAGATGCCAGCTCCTTTCATTCAGTCAGTAACTTCAAACATTTCTGGTATAAACATTTCTGGACGTTTTTCAATGGCAAAAATCAATGAATATTGTAAATGCACAAACAGTAATATCTCCACATTGCAAGGTGCAATTCTGAAATTTTTTGCTTTTTCCTGCTCCTCTTAGCATGATAAAGAATATTCAAATAGAGTGAGATGCCAGCTCCTTTCATTCAGTCAGTAGCTTCAAACATTTCTGGACGTTTTTCAATGGCAAAAATCAATGAATATTGTAAATGCACAAACAGTAATATCTCCACATTGCAAGGTGCAATTCTGAAATTTTTTGCTTTTTCCTGCTAATCCTAGCATGATAAAGAAGATTCAAAGAGAGTGAGATGCCAGGTCCTTTCATTCAGTCAGTAGCCTCAAACATTTCTGGTATATGAATAACATGATGTTTTTTAATGGCAAAAATCAATGAATATTGTAAATGCACAAACAGTAATATCTCCACATTGCAAGGTGCAATTCTGAAATTTTTTGCTTTTTCCTGCTAATCCTAGCATGATAAAGAAGATTCAAAGAGAGTGAGATGCCAGCTCCTTTCATTCAGTCAGTAGCTTCAAACATTTCTGGACGTTTTTCAATGGCAAAAATCAATGAATATTGTAAATGCACAAACAGTAATATCTCCACATTGCAAGGTGCAATTCTGAAATTTTTTGCTTTTTCCTGCTACTCCTAGCATGATAAAGAAGATTCAAAGAGAGTGAGATGCCAGCTCCTTTCATTCAGTCAGTAGCTTCAAACATTTCTGGTATATGAATAACATGATGTTTTTCAATGGCAAAAATCAATGAATATTGTAAATGCACAAACAGTAATTTCTCCGCATTGCAAGGTGCAATTCTGAAATTTTTTGCTTTTTCCTGCTCCTCTTAGCATGATAAAGAAGATTCAAAGAGAGTGAGATGCCAGCTCCTTTCATTCAGTCAGTAGCTTCAAACATTTCTGGTATATGAATAACATGATGTTTTTCAATGGCAAAAATCAATGAATATTGTAAATGCACAAACAGTAATTTCTCCGCATTGCAAGGTGCAATTCTGAAATTTTTTGCTTTTTCCTGCTCCTCTTAGCATGATAAAGAAGATTCAAAGAGAGTGAGATGCCAGCTCCTTTCATTCAGTCAGTAGCTTCAATCTTTTCTGGACGTTTTTCAATGGCAAAAATCAATGAATATTGTATATGCACAAACAGTAATTTCTCCGCATTGTAAGGTGGAATTCTGAAATTTTTTGCTTTTTCCTGCTCCTCTTAGCATGATAAAGAAGATTCAAAGATAGTGAGATGCCAGCTTCTTTCATTCAGTCAGTAGCTTCAAACATTTCTGGTAAATGAATAACATGATGTTTTTCAATGGCAAAAATCAATGAATATTGTAAATGCACAAAGAGTAATTTCTCCACATTGCAAGGTGCAATTCTGAAATTTTTTGCTTTTTCCTGCTCCTCTTAGCATGATAAAGAAGACTCAAAGAGAGTTACATGCCAGCTCCTTTCATTCAGTCAGTAGCTTCAATCATTTCTGGACGTTTTTCAATGGCAAAAATCAATGAATATTGTAAATGCACAAACAGTAATTTCTCCGCATTGCAAGGTGCAATTCTGAAATTTTTTGCTTTTTCCTGCTCCTCTTAGCATGATAAAGAAGATTCAAAGAGAGTGAGATGCCAGCTCCTTTCATTCAGTCAGTAGCTTCAATCATTTCTGGACGTTTTTCAATGGCAAAAATCAATGAATATTGTAAATGCACAAACAGTAATTTCTCCGCATTGCAAGGTGCAATTCTGAAATTTTTTGCTTTTTCCTGCTCCTCTTAGCATGATAAAGAAGATTCAAAGAGAGTGAGATGCCAGCTCCTTTCATTCAGTCAGTAGCTTCAATCATTTCTGGTATATGAATAACATGATGTTTTTCAATGGCAAAAATCAATGAATATTGTAAATGCACAAACAGTAATTTCTCCGCATTGCAAGGTGCAATTCTGAAATTTTTTGCTTTTTCCTGCTCCTCTTAGCATGATAAAGAAGATTCAAAGCTATTGAGATGCCAGCTCCTTTCATTCAGTCAGTAGCTTCAATCATTTCTGGACGTTTTTCAATGGCAATAATCAATGAATATTGTAAATGCACAAACAGTAATTTCTCCGCATTGCAAGGTGCAATTCTGAAATTTTTTGCTTTTTCCTGCTCCTCTTAGCATGATAAAGAAGATTCAAAGAGAGTGAGATGCCAGCTCCTTTCATTCAGTCAGTAGCTTCAATCATTTCTGGTATATGAATAACATGATGTTTTTCAATGGCAAAAATCAATGAATATTGTAAATGCACAAACAGTAATTTCTCCGCATTGCAAGGTGCAATTCTGAAATTTTTTGCTTTTTCCTGCTCCTCTTAGCATGGTAAAGAAGATTCAAAGAGAGTGAGATGCCAGCTCCTTTCATTCAGTCAGTAGCTTCAATCATTTCTGGACGTTTTTCAATGGCAAAAATCAATGAATATTGTAAATGCACAAACAGTAATTTCTCCGCATTGCAAGGTGCAATTCTGAAATTTTTTGCTTTTTCCTGCTCCTCTTAGCATGATAAAGAAGATTCAAAGAGAGTGAGATGCCAGCTCCTTTCATTCAGTCAGTAGCTTCAATCATTTCTGGACGTTTTTCAATGGCAAAAATCAATGAATATTGTAAATGCACAAACAGTAATTTCTCCGCATTGCAAGGTGCAATTCTGAAATGTTTTGCTTTTTCCTGCTCCTCTTAGCATGATAAAGAAGATTCAAAGAGAGTGAGATGCCAGCTCCTTTCATTCAGTCAGTAGCTTCAATCATTTCTGGGTATGAATAACATGATGTTTTTCAATGGCAAAAATCAATGAATATTGTAAATGCACAAACAGTAATTTCTCCACATTGCAAGGTGCAATTCTGAAATTTTTTGCTTTTTCCTGCTCCTCTTAGCATGATAAAGAAGATTCAAAGAGAGTGAGATGCCAGCTCCTTTCATTCAGTCAGTAGCTTCAATCATTTCTGGACGTTTTTCAATGGCAAAAATCAATGAATATTGTAAATGCACAAACAGTAATTTCTCCGCATTGCAAGGTGCAATTCTGAAATTTTTTGCTTTTTCCTGCTCCTCTTAGCATGATAAAGAAGATTCAAAGAGAGTGAGATGCCAGCTCCTTTCATTCAGTCAGTAGCTTCAATCATTTCTTGACATTTTTCAATGGCAAAAATCAATGAATATTGTAAATGCACAAACAGTAATTTCTCCGCATTGCAAGGTGCAATTCTGAATTTTTTTGCTTTTTCCTGCTCCTCTTAGCATGATAAAGAAGATTCAAAGAGAGTGAGATGCCAGCTCCTTTCATTCAGTCAGTAGCTTCAAACATTTCTGGTATAAACATTTCTGGACGTTTTTCAATGGCAAAAATCAATGAATATTGTAAATGCACAAACAGTAATATCTCCACATTGCAAGGTGCAATTCTGAAATTTTTTGCTTTTTCCTGCTAATCCTAGCATGATAAAGAAGATTCAAAGAGAGTGAGATGCCAGCTCCTTTCATTCAGTCAGTAGCTTCAAACATTTCTGGTATATGAAAAACATGTTTTTCAATGGCAAAAATCAATGAATATTGTAAATGCACAAACAGTAATATCTCCACATTGCACGGTGCAATTCTGAAATTTTTAGCTTTTTCCTGTTAATCCTAGCATGATAAAGAAGATTCAAAGAGTGAGATGCCAGCTCCTTTCATTCAGTCAGTAGCTTCAAACATTTCTGGTATATGAAAAACATGTTTTTCAATGGCAAAAATCAATGAATATTGTAAATGCACAAACAGTAATATCTCCACATTGCAAGGTGCAATTCTGAAATTTTTTGCTTTTTCCTGCTAATCCTAGCATGATAAAGAAGATTCAAAGAGAGTGAGATGCCAGCTCCTTTCATTCAGTCAGTAGCTTCAAACATTTCTGGTATATGAAAAACATGTTTTTCAATGGCAAAAATCAATGAATATTGTAAATGCACAAACAGTAATATCTCCACATTGCACGGTGCAATTCTGAAATTTTTAGCTTTTTCCTGTTAATCCTAGCATGATAAAGAAGATTCAAAGAGTGAGATGCCAGCTCCTTTCATTCAGTCAGTAGCTTCAAACATTTCTGGTATATGAAAAACATGTTTTTCAATGGCAAAAATCAATGAATATTGTAAATGCACAAACAGTAATATCTCCACATTGCAAGGTGCAATTCTGAAATTTTTTGCTTTTTCCTGCTAATCCTAGCATGATAAAGAAGATTCAAAGAGAGTGAGATGCCAGCTCCTTTCATTCAGTCAGTAGCTTCAAACATTTCTGGTATATGAAAAACATGCTTTTCAATGGCAAAAATCAATGAATATTGTAAATGCACAAACAGTAATATCTCCACATTGCAAGGTGCAATTCTGAAATTTTTTGCTTTTTCCTGCTAATCCTAGCATGATAAAGATTCAAAGAGAGTGAGATGCCAGCTCCTTTCATTCAGTCAGTAGCTTCAAACATTTCTGGTATATGAAAAACGTTTTTCAATGGCAAAAATCAATGAATATTGTAAATGCACAAACAGTAATATCTCCACATTGCACGGTGCAATTCTGAAATTTTTAGCTTTTTCCTGTTAATCCTAGCATGATAAAGAAGATTCAAAGAGAGTGAGATGCCAGCTCCTTTCATTCAGTCAGTAGCTTCAAACATTTCTGGTATATGAAAAACGTTTTTCAATGGCAAAAATCAATGAATATTGTAAATGCACAAACAGTAATATCTCCACATTGCAAGGTGCAATTCTGAAATTTTTTGCTTTTTCCTGCTAATCCTAGCATGATAAAGAAGATTCAAAGAGAGTGAGATGCCAGCTCCTTTCATTCAGTCAGTAGCTTCAAACATTTCTGGTATATGAAAAACATGTTTTTCAATGGCAAAAATCAATGAATATTGTAAATGCACAAACAGTAATATCTCCACATTGCACGGTGCAATTCTGAAATTTTTAGCTTTTTCCTGTTAATCCTAGCATGATAAAGAAGATTCAAAGAGAGTGAGATGCCAGCTCCTTTCATTCAGTCAGTAGCTTCAAACATTTCTGGTATATGAAAAACATGTTTTTCAATGGCAAAAATCAATGAATATTGTAAATGCACAAACAGTAATATCTCCACATTGCAAGGTGCAATTCTGAAATTTTTTGCTTTTTCCTGTTAATCCTAGCATGATAAAGAAGATTCAAAGAGAGTGAGATGCCAGCTCCTTTCATTCAGTCAGTAGCTTCAAACATTTCTGGTATATGAAAAACATGTTTTTCAATGGCAAAAATCAATGAATATTGTAAATGCACAAACAGTAATATCTCCACATTGCACGGTGCAATTCTGAAATTTTTAGCTTTTTCCTGTTAATCCTAGCATGATAAAGAAGATTCAAAGAGAGTGAGATGCCAGCTCCTTTCATTCAGTCAGTAGCTTCAAACATTTCTGGTATATGAAAAACATGTTTTTCAATGGCAAAAATCAATGAATATTGTAAATGCACAAACAGTAATATCTCCACAATGCAAGGTGCAATTCTGAAATTTTTTGCTTTTTCCTGCTAATCCTAGCATGATAAAGAAGATTCAAAGAGAGTGAGATGCCAGCTCCTTTCATTCAGTCAGTAGCTTCAAACATTTCTGGTATATGAAAAACATGTTTTTCAATGGCAAAAATCAATGAATATTGTAAATGCACAAACAGTAATATCTCCACATTGCAAGGTGCAATTCTGAAATTTTTTGCTTTTTCCTGTTAATCCTAGCATGATAAAGAAGATTCAAAGAGAGTGAGATGCCAGCTCCTTTCATTCAGTCAGTAGCTTCAAACATTTCTGGTATATGAAAAACATGTTTTTCAATGCCAAAAATCAATGAATATTGTAAATGCACAAACAGTAATATCTCCACATTGCAAGGTGCAATTCTGAAATTTTTTGCTTTTTCCTGCTAATCCTAGCATGATAAAGAAGATTCAAAGTGAGTGAGATGCCAGCTCCTTTCATTCAGTCAGTAGCTTCAAACATTTCTGGTATATGAAAAACATGTTTTTCAATGGCAAAAATCAATGAATATTGTAAATGCACAAACAGTAATATCTCCACATTGCACGGTGCAATTCTGAAATTTTTAGCTTTTTCCTGTTAATCCTAGCATGATAAAGAAGATTCAAAGAGAGTGAGATGCCAGCTCCTTTCATTCAGTCAGTAGCTTCAAACATTTCTGGTATATGAAAAACATGTTTTTCAATGGCAAAAATCAATGAATATTGTAAATGCACAAACAGTAATATCTCCACATTGCAAGGTGCAATTCTGAAATTTTTTGCTTTTTCCTGCTAATCCTAGCATGATAAAGAAGATTCAAAGAGAGTGAGATGCCAGCTCCTTTCATTCAGTCAGTAGCTTCAAACATTTCTGGTATATGAAAAACGTTTTTCAATGGCAAAAATCAATGAATATTGTAAATGCACAAACAGTAATATCTCAACATTGCACGGTGCAATTCTGAAATTTTTAGCTTTTTCCTGTTAATCCTAGCATGATAAAGAAGATTCAAAGAGAGTGAGATGCCAGCTCCTTTCATTCAGTCAGTAGCTTCAAACATTTCTGGTATATGAAAAACATGCTTTTCAATGGCAAAAATCAATGAATATTGTAAATGCACAAACAGTAATATCTCCACATTGCAAGGTGCAATTCTGAAATTTTTTGCTTTTTCCTGTTAATCCTAGCATGATAAAGAAGATTCAAAGAGAGTGAGATGCCAGCTCCTTTCATTGTCAGTAGCTTCAAACATTTCTGGTATATGAAAAACATGTTTTTCAATGGCAAAAATCAATGAATATTGTAAATGCACAAACAGTAATATCTCCACATTGCAAGGTGCAATTCTGAAATTTTTTGCTTTTTCCTGCTAATCCTAGCATGATAAAGAAGATTCAAAGAGAGTGAGATGCCAGCTCCTTTCATTCAGTCAGTAGCTTCAAACATTTCTGGTATATGAAAAACATGTTTTTCAATGGCAAAAATCAATGAATATTGTAAATGCACAAACAGTAATATCTCCACATTGCACGGTGCAATTCTGAAATTTTTAGCTTTTTCCTGTTAATCCTAGCATGATAAGAAGATTCAAAGAGTGAGATGCCAGCTCCTTTCATTCAGTCAGTAGCTTCAAACATTTCTGGTATATGAAAAACATGTTTTTCAATGGCAAAAATCAATGAATATTGTAAATGCACAAACAGTAATATCTCCACATTGCACGGTGCAATTCTGAAATTTTTAGCTTTTTCCTGTTAATCCTAGCATGATAAGAAGATTCAAAGAGTGAGATGCCAGCTCCTTTCATTCAGTCAGTAGCTTCAAACATTTCTGGTATATGAAAAACATGTTTTTCAATGGCAAAAATCAATGAATATTGTAAATGCACAAACAGTAATATCTCCACATTGCACGGTGCAATTCTGAAATTTTTAGCTTTTTCCTGTTAATCCTAGCATGATAAAGAAGATTCAAAGAGTGAGATGCCAGCTCCTTTCATTCAGTCAGTAGCTTCAAACATTTCTGGTATATGAAAAACATGTTTTTCAATGGCAAAAATCAATGAATATTGTAAATGCACAAACAGTAATATCTCCACATTGCAAGGTGCAATTCTGAAATTTTTTGCTTTTTCCTGCTAATCCTAGCATGATAAAGAAGATTCAAAGAGAGTGAGATGCCAGCTCCTTTCATTCAGTCAGTAGCTTCAAACATTTCTGGTATATGAAAAACATGTTTTTCAATGGCAAAAATCAATGAATATTGTAAATGCACAAACAGTAATATCTCCACATTGCACGGTGCAATTCTGAAATTTTTAGCTTTTTCCTGTTAATCCTAGCATGATAAAGAAGATTCAAAGAGTGAGATGCCAGCTCCTTTCATTCAGTCAGTAGCTTCAAACATTTCTGGTATATGAAAAACATGTTTTTCAATGGCAAAAATCAATGAATATTGTAAATGCACAAACAGTAATATCTCCACATTGCAAGGTGCAATTCTGAAATTTTTTGCTTTTTCCTGCTAATCCTAGCATGATAAAGAAGATTCAAAGAGAGTGAGATGCCAGCTCCTTTCATTCAGTCAGTAGCTTCAAACATTTCTGGTATATGAAAAACATGCTTTTCAATGGCAAAAATCAATGAATATTGTAAATGCACAAACAGTAATATCTCCACATTGCAAGGTGCAATTCTGAAATTTTTTGCTTTTTCCTGCTAATCCTAGCATGATAAAGATTCAAAGAGAGTGAGATGCCAGCTCCTTTCATTCAGTCAGTAGCTTCAAACATTTCTGGTATATGAAAAACGTTTTTCAATGGCAAAAATCAATGAATATTGTAAATGCACAAACAGTAATATCTCCACATTGCACGGTGCAATTCTGAAATTTTTAGCTTTTTCCTGTTAATCCTAGCATGATAAAGAAGATTCAAAGAGAGTGAGATGCCAGCTCCTTTCATTCAGTCAGTAGCTTCAAACATTTCTGGTATATGAAAAACGTTTTTCAATGGCAAAAATCAATGAATATTGTAAATGCACAAACAGTAATATCTCCACATTGCAAGGTGCAATTCTGAAATTTTTTGCTTTTTCCTGCTAATCCTAGCATGATAAAGAAGATTCAAAGAGAGTGAGATGCCAGCTCCTTTCATTCAGTCAGTAGCTTCAAACATTTCTGGTATATGAAAAACATGTTTTTCAATGGCAAAAATCAATGAATATTGTAAATGCACAAACAGTAATATCTCCACATTGCACGGTGCAATTCTGAAATTTTTAGCTTTTTCCTGTTAATCCTAGCATGATAAAGAAGATTCAAAGAGAGTGAGATGCCAGCTCCTTTCATTCAGTCAGTAGCTTCAAACATTTCTGGTATATGAAAAACATGTTTTTCAATGGCAAAAATCAATGAATATTGTAAATGCACAAACAGTAATATCTCCACATTGCAAGGTGCAATTCTGAAATTTTTTGCTTTTTCCTGTTAATCCTAGCATGATAAAGAAGATTCAAAGAGAGTGAGATGCCAGCTCCTTTCATTCAGTCAGTAGCTTCAAACATTTCTGGTATATGAAAAACATGTTTTTCAATGGCAAAAATCAATGAATATTGTAAATGCACAAACAGTAATATCTCCACATTGCACGGTGCAATTCTGAAATTTTTAGCTTTTTCCTGTTAATCCTAGCATGATAAAGAAGATTCAAAGAGAGTGAGATGCCAGCTCCTTTCATTCAGTCAGTAGCTTCAAACATTTCTGGTATATGAAAAACATGTTTTTCAATGGCAAAAATCAATGAATATTGTAAATGCACAAACAGTAATATCTCCACATTGCAAGGTGCAATTCTGAAATTTTTTGCTTTTTCCTGCTAATCCTAGCATGATAAAGAAGATTCAAAGAGAGTGAGATGCCAGCTCCTTTCATTCAGTCAGTAGCTTCAAACATTTCTGGTATATGAAAAACATGTTTTTCAATGGCAAAAATCAATGAATATTGTAAATGCACAAACAGTAATATCTCCACATTGCAAGGTGCAATTCTGAAATTTTTTGCTTTTTCCTGCTAATCCTAGCATGATAAAGAAGATTCAAAGTGAGTGAGATGCCAGCTCCTTTCATTCAGTCAGTAGCTTCAAACATTTCTGGTATATGAAAAACATGTTTTTCAATGGCAAAAATCAATGAATATTGTAAATGCACAAACAGTAATATCTCCACATTGCACGGTGCAATTCTGAAATTTTTAGCTTTTTCCTGTTAATCCTAGCATGATAAAGAAGATTCAAAGAGAGTGAGATGCCAGCTCCTTTCATTCAGTCAGTAGCTTCAAACATTTCTGGTATATGAAAAACATGTTTTTCAATGGCAAAAATCAATGAATATTGTAAATGCACAAACAGTAATATCTCCACATTGCAAGGTGCAATTCTGAAATTTTTTGCTTTTTCCTGCTAATCCTAGCATGATAAAGAAGATTCAAAGAGAGTGAGATGCCAGCTCCTTTCATTCAGTCAGTAGCTTCAAACATTTCTGGTATATGAAAAACGTTTTTCAATGGCAAAAATCAATGAATATTGTAAATGCACAAACAGTAATATCTCAACATTGCACGGTGCAATTCTGAAATTTTTAGCTTTTTCCTGTTAATCCTAGCATGATAAAGAAGATTCAAAGAGAGTGAGATGCCAGCTCCTTTCATTCAGTCAGTAGCTTCAAACATTTCTGGTATATGAAAAACATGCTTTTCAATGGCAAAAATCAATGAATATTGTAAATGCACAAACAGTAATATCTCCACATTGCAAGGTGCAATTCTGAAATTTTTTGCTTTTTCCTGTTAATCCTAGCATGATAAAGAAGATTCAAAGAGAGTGAGATGCCAGCTCCTTTCATTGTCAGTAGCTTCAAACATTTCTGGTATATGAAAAACATGTTTTTCAATGGCAAAAATCAATGAATATTGTAAATGCACAAACAGTAATATCTCCACATTGCAAGGTGCAATTCTGAAATTTTTTGCTTTTTCCTGCTAATCCTAGCATGATAAAGAAGATTCAAAGAGAGTGAGATGCCAGCTCCTTTCATTCAGTCAGTAGCTTCAAACATTTCTGGTATATGAAAAACATGTTTTTCAATGGCAAAAATCAATGAATATTGTAAATGCACAAACAGTAATATCTCCACATTGCACGGTGCAATTCTGAAATTTTTAGCTTTTTCCTGTTAATCCTAGCATGATAAGAAGATTCAAAGAGTGAGATGCCAGCTCCTTTCATTCAGTCAGTAGCTTCAAACATTTCTGGTATATGAAAAACATGTTTTTCAATGGCAAAAATCAATGAATATTGTAAATGCACAAACAGTAATATCTCCACATTGCAAGGTGCAATTCTGAAATTTTTTGCTTTTTCCTGCTAATCCTAGCATGATAAAGAAGATTCAAAGAGAGTGAGATGCCAGCTCCTTTCATTCAGTCAGTAGCTTCAAACATTTCTGGTATATGAAAAACATGTTTTTCAATGGCAAAAATCAATGAATATTGTAAATGCACAAACAGTAATATCTCCACATTGCACGGTGCAATTCTGAAATTTTTAGCTTTTTCCTGTTAATCCTAGCATGATAAAGAAGATTCAAAGAGTGAGATGCCAGCTCCTTTCATTCAGTCAGTAGCTTCAAACATTTCTGGTATATGAAAAACATGTTTTTCAATGGCAAAAATCAATGAATATTGTAAATGCACAAACAGTAATATCTCCACATTGCAAGGTGCAATTCTGAAATTTTTTGCTTTTTCCTGCTAATCCTAGCATGATAAAGAAGATTCAGAGAGTGAGATGCCAGCTCCTTTCATTCAGTCAGTAGCTTCAAACATTTCTGGTATATGAAAAACATGTTTTTCAATGGCAAAAATCAATGAATATTGTAAATGCACAAACAGTAATATCTCAACATTGCACGGTGCAATTCTGAAATTTTTAGCTTTTTCCTGTTAATCCTAGCATGATAAAGAAGATTCAAAGAGAGTGAGATGCCAGCTCCTTTCATTCAGTCAGTAGCTTCAAACATTTCTGGTATATGAAAAACATGCTTTTCAATGGCAAAAATCAATGAATATTGTAAATGCACAAACAGTAATATCTCCACATTGCAAGGTGCAATTCTGAAATTTTTTGCTTTTTCCTGCTAATCCTAGCATGATAAAGAAGATTCAAAGAGAGTGAGATGCCAGCTCCTTTCATTCAGTCAGTAGCTTCAAACATTTCTGGTATATGAAAAACATGTTTTTCAATGGCAAAAATCAATGAATATTGTAAATGCACAAACAGTAATATCTCCACATTGCACGGTGCAATTCTGAAATTTTTAGCTTTTTCCTGTTAATCCTAGCATGATAAAGAAGATTCAAAGAGAGTGAGATGCCAGCTCCTTTCATTCAGTCAGTAGCTTCAAACATTTCTGGTATATGAAAAACGTTTTTCAATGGCAAAAATCAATGAATATTGTAAATGCACAAACAGTAATATCTCCACATTGCAAGGTGCAATTCTGAAATTTTTTGCTTTTTCCTGCTAATCCTAGCATGATAAAGAAGATTCAAAGAGAGTGAGATGCCAGCTCCTTTCATTCAGTCAGTAGCTTCAAACATTTCTGGTATATGAAAAACATGTTTTTCAATGGCAAAAATCAATGAATATTGTAAATGCACAAACAGTAATATCTCCACATTGCACGGTGCAATTCTGAAATTTTTAGCTTTTTCCTGTTAATCCTAGCATGATAAAGAAGATTCAAAGAGAGTGAGATGCCAGCTCCTTTCATTCAGTCAGTAGCTTCAAACATTTCTGGTATATGAAAAACATGTTTTTCAATGGCAAAAATCAATGAATATTGTAAATGCACAAACAGTAATATCTCCATATTGCAAGGTGCAATTCTGAAATTTTTTGCTTTTTCCTGCTAATCCTAGCATGATAAAGAAGATTCAAAGAGAGTGAGATGCCAGCTCCTTTCATTCAGTCAGTAGCTTCAAACATTTCTGGACGTTTTTCAATGGCAAAAATCAATGAATATTGTAAATGCACAAACAGTAATATCTCCACATTGCAAGGTGCAATTCTGAAATTTTTTACTTTTTCCTGCTACTCCTGGCATGATAAAGAAGATTCAAAGAGAGTGAGATGCCAGCTCCTTTCATTCAGTCAGTAGCTTCAAACATTTCTGGACGTTTTTCAATGGCAAAAATCAATGAATATTGTAAATGCACAAACAGTAATATCTCCACATTGCAAGGTGCAATTCTGAAATTTTTTGCTTTTTCCTGCTAATCCTAGCATGATAAAGAAGATTCAAAGAGAGTGAGATGCCAGCTCCTTTCATTCAGTCAGTAGCTTCAAACATTTCTGGACGTTTTTCAATGGCAAAAATCTATGAATATTGTAAATGCACAAACAGTAATTTCTCCGCATTGCAAGGTGCAATTCTGAAATTTTTTGCTTTTTCCTGCTCCTCTTAGCATGATAAAGATTCAAAGAGAGTGAGATGCCAGCTCCTTTCATTCAGTCAGTAGCTTCAATCATTTCTGGACGTTTTTCAATGGCAAAAATCAATGAATATTGTAAATGCACAAGCAGTAATTTCTCCGCATTGCAAGGTGCAATTCTGAAATTTTTTGCTTTTTCCTGCTCCTTTTAGCATGATAAAGAAGATTCAAAGAGAGTGAGATGCCAGCTCCTTTCATTCAGTCAGTAGCTTCAATCATTTCTGGACGTTTTTCAATGGCAAAAATCAATGAATATTGTAAATGCACAAACAGTAATTTCTCCGCATTGCAAGGTGCAATTCTGAATTTTTTTGCTTTTTCCTGCTCCTCTTAGCATGATAAAGAAGATTCAAAGAGAGTGAGATGCCAGCTCCTTTCATTCAGTCAGTAGCTTCAATCTTTTCTGGACGTTTTTCAATGGCAAAAATCAATGAATATTGTAAATGCACAAACAGTAATTTCTCCGCATTGCAAGGTGCAATTCTGAAATTTTTTGCTTTTTCCTGCTCCTCTTAGCATGATAAAGAAGATTCAAAGAGAGTGAGATGCCAGCTCCTTTCATTCAGTCAGTAGCTTCAATCATTTCTGGTATATGAATAACATGATGTTTTTCAATGGCAAAAATCAATGAATATTGCAAATGCACAAACAGTAATTTCTCCGCATTGCAAGGTGCAATTCTGAAATTTTTTGCTTTTTCCTGCTCCTCTTAGCATGGTAAAGAAGATTCAAAGAGAGTGAGATGCCAGCTCCTTTCATTCAGTCAGTAGCTTCAATCATTTCTGGACGTTTTTCAATGGCAAAAATCAATGAATATTGTAAATGCACAAACAGTAATTTCTCTGCATTGCAAGGTGCAATTCTGAAATTTTTTGCTTTTTCCTGCTCCTCTTAGCATGATAAAGAAGATTCAAAGAGAGTGAGATGCCAGCTCCTTTCATTCAGTCAGTAGCTTCAATCATTTCTGGGTATGAATAACATGATGTTTTTCAATGGTAAAAATCAATGAATATTGTAAATGCACAAACAGTAATTTCTCCACATTGCAAGGTGCAATTCTGAATTTTTTTGCTTTTTCCTGCTCCTCTTAGCATGATAAAGAAGATTCAAAGAGAGTGAGATGCCAGCTCCTTTCATTCAGTCAGTAGCTTCAATCATTTCTGGACGTTTTTCAATGGCAAAAATCAATGAATATTGTAAATGCACAAACAGTAATTTCTCCACATTGCAAGGTGCAATTCTTAAATTTTTTGCTTTTTCCTGCTCCTCTTAGCATGATAAAGAAGATTCAAAGAGAGTGAGATGCCAGCTCCTTTCATTCAGTCAGTAGCTTCAATCATTTCTGGACGTTTTTCAATGGCAAAAATCAATGAATATTGAAAATGCACAAACAGTAATTTCTCCGCATTGCAAGGTGCAATTCTGAATTTTTTTGCTTTTTCCTGCTCCTCTTAGCATGATAAAGAAGATTCAAAGAGAGTGAGATGCCAGCTCCTTTCATTCAGTCAGTAACTTCAAACATTTCTGGTATAAACATTTCTGGACGTTTTTCAATGGCAAAAATCAATGAATATTGTAAATGCACAAACAGTAATATCTCCACATTGCAAGGTGCAATTCTGAAATTTTTTGCTTTTTCCTGCTCCTCTTAGCATGATAAAGAATATTCAAATAGAGTGAGATGCCAGCTCCTTTCATTCAGTCAGTAGCTTCAAACATTTCTGGACGTTTTTCAATGGCAAAAATCAATGAATATTGTAAATGCACAAACAGTAATATCTCCACATTGCAAGGTGCAATTCTGAAATTTTTTGCTTTTTCCTGCTAATCCTAGCATGATAAAGAAGATTCAAAGAGAGTGAGATGCCAGGTCCTTTCATTCAGTCAGTAGCCTCAAACATTTCTGGTATATGAATAACATGATGTTTTTTAATGGCAAAAATCAATGAATATTGTAAATGCACAAACAGTAATATCTCCACATTGCAAGGTGCAATTCTGAAATTTTTTGCTTTTTCCTGCTAATCCTAGCATGATAAAGAAGATTCAAAGAGAGTGAGATGCCAGCTCCTTTCATTCAGTCAGTAGCTTCAAACATTTCTGGACGTTTTTCAATGGCAAAAATCAATGAATATTGTAAATGCACAAACAGTAATATCTCCACATTGCAAGGTGCAATTCTGAAATTTTTTGCTTTTTCCTGCTACTCCTAGCATGATAAAGAAGATTCAAAGAGAGTGAGATGCCAGCTCCTTTCATTCAGTCAGTAGCTTCAAACATTTCTGTACGTTTTTCAATGGCAAAAATCAATGAATATTGTAAATGCACAAACAGTAATATCTCCACATTGCAAGGTGCAATTCTGAAATTTTTTGCTTTTTCCTGCTAATCCTAGCATGATAAAGAAGATTCAAAGAGAGTGAGATGCCAGCTCCTTTCATTCAGTCAGTAGCTTCAAACATTTCTGGACGTTTTTCAATGGCAAAAATCAATGAATATTGTAAATGCACAAACAGTAATATCTCCACATTGCAAGGTGCAATTCTGAAATTTTTTGCTTTTTCCTGCTAATCCTAGCATGATAAAGAAGATTCAAAGAGAGTGAGATGCCAGCTCCTTTCATTCAGTCAGTAGCTTCAATCATTTCTGGACGTTTTTCAATGGCAAAAATCAATGAATATTGTAAATGCACAAACAGTAATTTCCCCGCATTGCAACGTGCAATTCTGAAATTTTTTGCTTTTTCCTGCTCCTCTTAGCATGATAAAGAAGATTCAAAGAGAGTGAGATGCCCGCTCCTTTCATTCAGTCAGTAGCTTCAATCATTTCTGGTATATGAATAACATGATGTTTTTCAATGGCAAAAATCAATGAATATTGTAAATGCACAAACAGTAATTTCTCCGCATTGCAAGGTGCAATTCTGAATTTTTTTGCTTTTTCCTGCTCCTCTTAGCATGATAAAGAAGATTCAAAGAGAGTGAGATGCCAGCTCCTTTCATTCAGTCAGTAGCTTCAATCATTTCTGGACGTTTTTCAATGGCAAAAATCAATGAATATTGTAAATGCACAAACAGTAATTTCTCCGCATTGCAAGGTGCAATTCTGAAATTTTTTGCTTTTTCCTGCTCCTCTTAGCATGATAAAGAAGATTCAAAGAGAGTGAGATGCCAGCTCCTTTCATTCAGTCAGTAGCTTCAAACATTTCTGGTATATGAATAACATGATGTTTTTCAATGGCAAAAATCAATGAATATTGTAAATGCACAAACAGTAATTTCTCCGCATTGCAAGGTGCAATTCTGAAATTTTTTGCTTTTTCCTGCTCCTCTTAGCATGATAAAGAAGATTCAAAGAGAGTGAGATGCCAGCTCCTTTCATTCAGTCAGTAGCTTCAATCTTTTCTGGACGTTTTTCAATGGCAAAAATCAATGAATATTGTATATGCACAAACAGTAATTTCTCCGCATTGTAAGGTGGAATTCTGAAATTTTTTGCTTTTTCCTGCTCCTCTTAGCATGATAAAGAAGATTCAAAGATAGTGAGATGCCAGCTTCTTTCATTCAGTCAGTAGCTTCAAACATTTCTGGTAAATGAATAACATGATGTTTTTCAATGGCAAAAATCAATGAATATTGTAAATGCACAAAGAGTAATTTCTCCGCATTGCAAGGTGCAATTCTGAAATTTTTTGCTTTTTCCTGCTCCTCTTAGCATGATAAAGAAGACTCAAAGAGAGTTACATGCCAGCTCCTTTCATTCAGTCAGTAGCTTCAATCATTTCTGGACGTTTTTCAATGGCAAAAATCAATGAATATTGTAAATGCACAAACAGTAATTTCTCCGCATTGCAAGGTGCAATTCTGAAATTTTTTGCTTTTTCCTGCTCCTCTTAGCATGATAAAGAAGATTCAAAGAGAGTGAGATGCCAGCTCCTTTCATTCAGTCAGTAGCTTCAATCATTTCTGGACGTTTTTCAATGGCAAAAATCAATGAATATTGTAAATGCACAAACAGTAATTTCTCCGCATTGCAAGGTGCAATTCTGAAATTTTTTGCTTTTTCCTGCTCCTCTTAGCATGATAAAGAAGATTCAAAGAGAGTGAGATGCCAGCTCCTTTCATTCAGTCAGTAGCTTCAATCATTTCTGGTATATGAATAACATGATGTTTTTCAATGGCAAAAATCAATGAATATTGTAAATGCACAAACAGTAATTTCTCCGCATTGCAAGGTGCAATTCTGAAATTTTTTGCTTTTTCCTGCTCCTCTTAGCATGATAAAGAAGATTCAAAGCTATTGAGATGCCAGCTCCTTTCATTCAGTCAGTAGCTTCAATCATTTCTGGACGTTTTTCAATGGCAATAATCAATGAATATTGTAAATGCACAAACAGTAATTTCTCCGCATTGCAAGGTGCAATTCTGAAATTTTTTGCTTTTTCCTGCTCCTCTTAGCATGATAAAGAAGATTCAAAGAGAGTGAGATGCCAGCTCCTTTCATTCAGTCAGTAGCTTCAATCATTTCTGGTATATGAATAACATGATGTTTTTCAATGGCAAAAATCAATGAATATTGTAAATGCACAAACAGTAATTTCTCCGCATTGCAAGGTGCAATTCTGAAATTTTTTGCTTTTTCCTGCTCCTCTTAGCATGGTAAAGAAGATTCAAAGAGAGTGAGATGCCAGCTCCTTTCATTCAGTCAGTAGCTTCAATCATTTCTGGACGTTTTTCAATGGCAAAAATCAATGAATATTGTAAATGCACAAACAGTAATTTCTCCGCATTGCAAGGTGCAATTCTGAAATTTTTTGCTTTTTCCTGCTCCTCTTAGCATGATAAAGAAGATTCAAAGAGAGTGAGATGCCAGCTCCTTTCATTCAGTCAGTAGCTTCAATCATTTCTGGACGTTTTTCAATGGCAAAAATCAATGAATATTGTAAATGCACAAACAGTAATTTCTCCGCATTGCAAGGTGCAATTCTGAAATGTTTTGCTTTTTCCTGCTCCTCTTAGCATGATAAAGAAGATTCAAAGAGAGTGAGATGCCAGCTCCTTTCATTCAGTCAGTAGCTTCAATCATTTCTGGGTATGAATAACATGATGTTTTTCAATGGCAAAAATCAATGAATATTGTAAATGCACAAACAGTAATTTCTCCACATTGCAAGGTGCAATTCTGAAATTTTTTGCTTTTTCCTGCTCCTCTTAGCATGATAAAGAAGATTCAAAGAGAGTGAGATGCCAGCTCCTTTCATTCAGTCAGTAGCTTCAATCATTTCTGGACGTTTTTCAATGGCAAAAATCAATGAATATTGTAAATGCACAAACAGTAATTTCTCCGCATTGCAAGGTGCAATTCTGAAATTTTTTGCTTTTTCCTGCTCCTCTTAGCATGATAAAGAAGATTCAAAGAGAGTGAGATGCCAGCTCCTTTCATTCAGTCAGTAGCTTCAATCATTTCTGGACATTTTTCAATGGCAAAAATCAATGAATATTGTAAATGCACAAACAGTAATTTCTCCGCATTGCAAGGTGCAATTCTGAATTTTTTTGCTTTTTCCTGCTCCTCTTAGCATGATAAAGAAGATTCAAAGAGAGTGAGATGCCAGCTCCTTTCATTCAGTCAGTAGCTTCAAACATTTCTGGTATAAACATTTCTGGACGTTTTTCAATGGCAAAAATCAATGAATATTGTAAATGCACAAACAGTAATATCTCCACATTGCAAGGTGCAATTCTGAAATTTTTTGCTTTTTCCTGCTAATCCTAGCATGATAAAGAAGATTCAAAGAGAGTGAGATGCCAGCTCCTTTCATTCAGTCAGTAGCTTCAAACATTTCTGGTATATGAAAAACATGTTTTTCAATGGCAAAAATCAATGAATATTGTAAATGCACAAACAGTAATATCTCCACATTGCACGGTGCAATTCTGAAATTTTTAGCTTTTTCCTGTTAATCCTAGCATGATAAAGAAGATTCAAAGAGTGAGATGCCAGCTCCTTTCATTCAGTCAGTAGCTTCAAACATTTCTGGTATATGAAAAACATGTTTTTCAATGGCAAAAATCAATGAATATTGTAAATGCACAAACAGTAATATCTCCACATTGCAAGGTGCAATTCTGAAATTTTTTGCTTTTTCCTGCTAATCCTAGCATGATAAAGAAGATTCAAAGAGAGTGAGATGCCAGCTCCTTTCATTCAGTCAGTAGCTTCAAACATTTCTGGTATATGAAAAACATGTTTTTCAATGGCAAAAATCAATGAATATTGTAAATGCACAAACAGTAATATCTCCACATTGCACGGTGCAATTCTGAAATTTTTAGCTTTTTCCTGTTAATCCTAGCATGATAAAGAAGATTCAAAGAGTGAGATGCCAGCTCCTTTCATTCAGTCAGTAGCTTCAAACATTTCTGGTATATGAAAAACATGTTTTTCAATGGCAAAAATCAATGAATATTGTAAATGCACAAACAGTAATATCTCAACATTGCACGGTGCAATTCTGAAATTTTTAGCTTTTTCCTGTTAATCCTAGCATGATAAAGAAGATTCAAAGAGAGTGAGATGCCAGCTCCTTTCATTCAGTCAGTAGCTTCAAACATTTCTGGTATATGAAAAACATGCTTTTCAATGGCAAAAATCAATGAATATTGTAAATGCACAAACAGTAATATCTCCACATTGCAAGGTGCAATTCTGAAATTTTTTGCTTTTTCCTGTTAATCCTAGCATGATAAAGAAGATTCAAAGAGAGTGAGATGCCAGCTCCTTTCATTCAGTCAGTAGCTTCAAACATTTCTGGTATATGAAAAACATGTTTTTCAATGGCAAAAATCAATGAATATTGTAAATGCACAAACAGTAATATCTCCACATTGCAAGGTGCAATTCTGAAATTTTTTGCTTTTTCCTGCTAATCCTAGCATGATAAAGAAGATTCAAAGAGAGTGAGATGCCAGCTCCTTTCATTCAGTCAGTAGCTTCAAACATTTCTGGTATATGAAAAACATGTTTTTCAATGGCAAAAATCAATGAATATTGTAAATGCACAAACAGTAATATCTCCACATTGCACGGTGCAATTCTGAAATTTTTAGCTTTTTCCTGTTAATCCTAGCATGATAAAGAAGATTCAAAGAGAGTGAGATGCCAGCTCCTTTCATTCAGTCAGTAGCTTCAAACATTTCTGGTATATGAAAAACGTTTTTCAATGGCAAAAATGAATGAATATTGTAAATGCACAAACAGTAATATCTCCACATTGCAAGGTGCAATTCTGAAATTTTTTGCTTTTTCCTGCTAATCCTAGCATGATAAAGAAGATTCAAAGAGAGTGAGATGCCAGCTCCTTTCATTCAGTCAGTAGCTTCAAACATTTCTGGTATATGAAAAACATGTTTTTCAATGGCAAAAATCAATGAATATTGTAAATGCACAAACAGTAATATCTCCACATTGCACGGTGCAATTCTGAAATTTTTAGCTTTTTCCTGTTAATCCTAGCATGATAAAGAAGATTCAAAGAGAGTGAGATGCCAGCTCCTTTCATTCAGTCAGTAGCTTCAAACATTTCTGGTATATGAAAAACATGTTTTTCAATGGCAAAAATCAATGAATATTGTAAATGCACAAACAGTAATATCTCCACATTGCACGGTGCAATTCTGAAATTTTTAGCTTTTTCCTGTTAATCCTAGCATGATAAAGAAGATTCAAAGAGTGAGATGCCAGCTCCTTTCATTCAGTCAGTAGCTTCAAACATTTCTGGTATATGAAAAACATGTTTTTCAATGGCAAAAATCAATGAATATTGTAAATGCACAAACAGTAATATCTCCACATTGCAAGGTGCAATTCTGAAATTTTTTGCTTTTTCCTGCTAATCCTAGCATGATAAAGAAGATTCAAAGAGAGTGAGATGCCAGCTCCTTTCATTCAGTCAGTAGCTTCAAACATTTCTGGTATATGAAAAACATGTTTTTCAATGGCAAAAATCAATGAATATTGTAAATGCACAAACAGTAATGTCTCAACATTGCACGGTGCAATTCTGAAATTTTTAGCTTTTTCCTGTTAATCCTAGCATGATAAAGAAGATTCAAAGAGAGTGAGATGCCAGCTCCTTTCATTCAGTCAGTAGCTTCAAACATTTCTGGTATATGAAAAACATGCTTTTCAATGGCAAAAATCAATGAATATTGTAAATGCACAAACAGTAATATCTCCACATTGCAAGGTGCAATTCTGAAATTTTTTGCTTTTTCCTGTTAATCCTAGCATGATAAAGAAGATTCAAAGAGAGTGAGATGCCAGCTCCTTTCATTCAGTCAGTAGCTTCAAACATTTCTGGTATATGAAAAACATGTTTTTCAATGGCAAAAATCAATGAATATTGTAAATGCACAAACAGTAATATCTCCACATTGCAAGGTGCAATTCTGAAATTTTTTGCTTTTTCCTGCTAATCCTAGCATGATAAAGAAGATTCAAAGAGAGTGAGATGCCAGCTCCTTTCATTCAGTCAGTAGCTTCAAACATTTCTGGTATATGAAAAACATGTTTTTCAATGGCAAAAATCAATGAATATTGTAAATGCACAAACAGTAATATCTCCACATTGCAAGGTGCAATTCTGAAATTTTTTGCTTTTTCCTGCTAATCCTAGCATGATAAAGAAGATTCAAAGAGAGTGAGATGCCAGCTCCTTTCATTCAGTCAGTAGCTTCAAACATTTCTGGTATATGAAAAACATGTTTTTCAATGGCAAAAATCAATGAATATTGTAAATGCACAAACAGTAATATCTCCACATTGCACGGTGCAATTCTGAAATTTTTAGCTTTTTCCTGTTAATCCTAGCATGATAAAGAAGATTCAAAGAGAGTGAGATGCCAGCTCCTTTCATTCAGTCAGTAGCTTCAAACATTTCTGGTATATGAAAAACGTTTTTCAATGGCAAAAATCAATGAATATTGTAAATGCACAAACAGTAATATCTCCACATTGCAAGGTGCAATTCTGAAATTTTTTGCTTTTTCCTGCTAATCCTAGCATGATAAAGAAGATTCAAAGAGAGTGAGATGCCAGCTCCTTTCATTCAGTCAGTAGCTTCAAACATTTCTGGTATATGAAAAACATGTTTTTCAATGGCAAAAATCAATGAATATTGTAAATGCACAAACAGTAATATCTCCACATTGCACGGTGCAATTCTGAAATTTTTAGCTTTTTCCTGTTAATCCTAGCATGATAAAGAAGATTCAAAGAGAGTGAGATGCCAGCTCCTTTCATTCAGTCAGTAGCTTCAAACATTTCTGGTATATGAAAAACATGTTTTTCAATGGCAAAAATCAATGAATATTGTAAATGCACAAACAGTAATATCTCCACATTGCACGGTGCAATTCTGAAATTTTTAGCTTTTTCCTGTTAATCCTAGCATGATAAAGAAGATTCAAAGAGTGAGATGCCAGCTCCTTTCATTCAGTCAGTAGCTTCAAACATTTCTGGTATATGAAAAACGTTTTTCAATGGCAAAAATCAATGAATATTGTAAATGCACAAACAGTAATTTCTCCACATTGCAAGGTGCAATTCTGAATTTTTTTGCTTTTTCCTGCTCCTCTTAGCATGATAAAGAAGATTCAAAGAGAGTGAGATGCCAGCTCCTTTCATTCAGTCAGTAGCTTCAATCATTTCTGGACGTTTTTCAATGGCAAAAATCAATGAATATTGTAAATGCACAAACAGTAATTTCTCCACATTGCAAGGTGCAATTCTTAAATTTTTTGCTTTTTCCTGCTCCTCTTAGCATGATAAAGAAGATTCAAAGAGAGTGAGATGCCAGCTCCTTTCATTCAGTCAGTAGCTTCAATCATTTCTGGACGTTTTTCAATGGCAAAAATCAATGAATATTGAAAATGCACAAACAGTAATTTCTCCGCATTGCAAGGTGCAATTCTGAATTTTTTTGCTTTTTCCTGCTCCTCTTAGCATGATAAAGAAGATTCAAAGAGAGTGAGATGCCAGCTCCTTTCATTCAGTCAGTAACTTCAAACATTTCTGGTATAAACATTTCTGGACGTTTTTCAATGGCAAAAATCAATGAATATTGTAAATGCACAAACAGTAATATCTCCACATTGCAAGGTGCAATTCTGAAATTTTTTGCTTTTTCCTGCTCCTCTTAGCATGATAAAGAATATTCAAATAGAGTGAGATGCCAGCTCCTTTCATTCAGTCAGTAGCTTCAAACATTTCTGGACGTTTTTCAATGGCAAAAATCAATGAATATTGTAAATGCACAAACAGTAATATCTCCACATTGCAAGGTGCAATTCTGAAATTTTTTGCTTTTTCCTGCTAATCCTAGCATGATAAAGAAGATTCAAAGAGAGTGAGATGCCAGGTCCTTTCATTCAGTCAGTAGCCTCAAACATTTCTGGTATATGAATAACATGATGTTTTTTAATGGCAAAAATCAATGAATATTGTAAATGCACAAACAGTAATATCTCCACATTGCAAGGTGCAATTCTGAAATTTTTTGCTTTTTCCTGCTAATCCTAGCATGATAAAGAAGATTCAAAGAGAGTGAGATGCCAGCTCCTTTCATTCAGTCAGTAGCTTCAAACATTTCTGGACGTTTTTCAATGGCAAAAATCAATGAATATTGTAAATGCACAAACAGTAATATCTCCACATTGCAAGGTGCAATTCTGAAATTTTTTGCTTTTTCCTGCTACTCCTAGCATGATAAAGAAGATTCAAAGAGAGTGAGATGCCAGCTCCTTTCATTCAGTCAGTAGCTTCAAACATTTCTGTACGTTTTTCAATGGCAAAAATCAATGAATATTGTAAATGCACAAACAGTAATATCTCCACATTGCAAGGTGCAATTCTGAAATTTTTTGCTTTTTCCTGCTAATCCTAGCATGATAAAGAAGATTCAAAGAGAGTGAGATGCCAGCTCCTTTCATTCAGTCAGTAGCTTCAAACATTTCTGGACGTTTTTCAATGGCAAAAATCAATGAATATTGTAAATGCACAAACAGTAATATCTCCACATTGCAAGGTGCAATTCTGAAATTTTTTGCTTTTTCCTGCTAATCCTAGCATGATAAAGAAGATTCAAAGAGAGTGAGATGCCAGCTCCTTTCATTCAGTCAGTAGCTTCAATCATTTCTGGACGTTTTTCAATGGCAAAAATCAATGAATATTGTAAATGCACAAACAGTAATTTCCCCGCATTGCAACGTGCAATTCTGAAATTTTTTGCTTTTTCCTGCTCCTCTTAGCATGATAAAGAAGATTCAAAGAGAGTGAGATGCCCGCTCCTTTCATTCAGTCAGTAGCTTCAATCATTTCTGGTATATGAATAACATGATGTTTTTCAATGGCAAAAATCAATGAATATTGTAAATGCACAAACAGTAATTTCTCCGCATTGCAAGGTGCAATTCTGAATTTTTTTGCTTTTTCCTGCTCCTCTTAGCATGATAAAGAAGATTCAAAGAGAGTGAGATGCCAGCTCCTTTCATTCAGTCAGTAGCTTCAATCATTTCTGGACGTTTTTCAATGGCAAAAATCAATGAATATTGTAAATGCACAAACAGTAATTTCTCCGCATTGCAAGGTGCAATTCTGAAATTTTTTGCTTTTTCCTGCTCCTCTTAGCATGATAAAGAAGATTCAAAGAGAGTGAGATGCCAGCTCCTTTCATTCAGTCAGTAGCTTCAAACATTTCTGGTATATGAATAACATGATGTTTTTCAATGGCAAAAATCAATGAATATTGTAAATGCACAAACAGTAATTTCTCCGCATTGCAAGGTGCAATTCTGAAATTTTTTGCTTTTTCCTGCTCCTCTTAGCATGATAAAGAAGATTCAAAGAGAGTGAGATGCCAGCTCCTTTCATTCAGTCAGTAGCTTCAATCTTTTCTGGACGTTTTTCAATGGCAAAAATCAATGAATATTGTATATGCACAAACAGTAATTTCTCCGCATTGTAAGGTGGAATTCTGAAATTTTTTGCTTTTTCCTGCTCCTCTTAGCATGATAAAGAAGATTCAAAGATAGTGAGATGCCAGCTTCTTTCATTCAGTCAGTAGCTTCAAACATTTCTGGTAAATGAATAACATGATGTTTTTCAATGGCAAAAATCAATGAATATTGTAAATGCACAAAGAGTAATTTCTCCGCATTGCAAGGTGCAATTCTGAAATTTTTTGCTTTTTCCTGCTCCTCTTAGCATGATAAAGAAGACTCAAAGAGAGTTACATGCCAGCTCCTTTCATTCAGTCAGTAGCTTCAATCATTTCTGGACGTTTTTCAATGGCAAAAATCAATGAATATTGTAAATGCACAAACAGTAATTTCTCCGCATTGCAAGGTGCAATTCTGAAATTTTTTGCTTTTTCCTGCTCCTCTTAGCATGATAAAGAAGATTCAAAGAGAGTGAGATGCCAGCTCCTTTCATTCAGTCAGTAGCTTCAATCATTTCTGGACGTTTTTCAATGGCAAAAATCAATGAATATTGTAAATGCACAAACAGTAATTTCTCCGCATTGCAAGGTGCAATTCTGAAATTTTTTGCTTTTTCCTGCTCCTCTTAGCATGATAAAGAAGATTCAAAGAGAGTGAGATGCCAGCTCCTTTCATTCAGTCAGTAGCTTCAATCATTTCTGGTATATGAATAACATGATGTTTTTCAATGGCAAAAATCAATGAATATTGTAAATGCACAAACAGTAATTTCTCCGCATTGCAAGGTGCAATTCTGAAATTTTTTGCTTTTTCCTGCTCCTCTTAGCATGATAAAGAAGATTCAAAGCTATTGAGATGCCAGCTCCTTTCATTCAGTCAGTAGCTTCAATCATTTCTGGACGTTTTTCAATGGCAATAATCAATGAATATTGTAAATGCACAAACAGTAATTTCTCCGCATTGCAAGGTGCAATTCTGAAATTTTTTGCTTTTTCCTGCTCCTCTTAGCATGATAAAGAAGATTCAAAGAGAGTGAGATGCCAGCTCCTTTCATTCAGTCAGTAGCTTCAATCATTTCTGGTATATGAATAACATGATGTTTTTCAATGGCAAAAATCAATGAATATTGTAAATGCACAAACAGTAATTTCTCCGCATTGCAAGGTGCAATTCTGAAATTTTTTGCTTTTTCCTGCTCCTCTTAGCATGGTAAAGAAGATTCAAAGAGAGTGAGATGCCAGCTCCTTTCATTCAGTCAGTAGCTTCAATCATTTCTGGACGTTTTTCAATGGCAAAAATCAATGAATATTGTAAATGCACAAACAGTAATTTCTCCGCATTGCAAGGTGCAATTCTGAAATTTTTTGCTTTTTCCTGCTCCTCTTAGCATGATAAAGAAGATTCAAAGAGAGTGAGATGCCAGCTCCTTTCATTCAGTCAGTAGCTTCAATCATTTCTGGACGTTTTTCAATGGCAAAAATCAATGAATATTGTAAATGCACAAACAGTAATTTCTCCGCATTGCAAGGTGCAATTCTGAAATGTTTTGCTTTTTCCTGCTCCTCTTAGCATGATAAAGAAGATTCAAAGAGAGTGAGATGCCAGCTCCTTTCATTCAGTCAGTAGCTTCAATCATTTCTGGGTATGAATAACATGATGTTTTTCAATGGCAAAAATCAATGAATATTGTAAATGCACAAACAGTAATTTCTCCACATTGCAAGGTGCAATTCTGAAATTTTTTGCTTTTTCCTGCTCCTCTTAGCATGATAAAGAAGATTCAAAGAGAGTGAGATGCCAGCTCCTTTCATTCAGTCAGTAGCTTCAATCATTTCTGGACGTTTTTCAATGGCAAAAATCAATGAATATTGTAAATGCACAAACAGTAATTTCTCCGCATTGCAAGGTGCAATTCTGAAATTTTTTGCTTTTTCCTGCTCCTCTTAGCATGATAAAGAAGATTCAAAGAGAGTGAGATGCCAGCTCCTTTCATTCAGTCAGTAGCTTCAATCATTTCTGGACATTTTTCAATGGCAAAAATCAATGAATATTGTAAATGCACAAACAGTAATTTCTCCGCATTGCAAGGTGCAATTCTGAATTTTTTTGCTTTTTCCTGCTCCTCTTAGCATGATAAAGAAGATTCAAAGAGAGTGAGATGCCAGCTCCTTTCATTCAGTCAGTAGCTTCAAACATTTCTGGTATAAACATTTCTGGACGTTTTTCAATGGCAAAAATCAATGAATATTGTAAATGCACAAACAGTAATATCTCCACATTGCAAGGTGCAATTCTGAAATTTTTTGCTTTTTCCTGCTAATCCTAGCATGATAAAGAAGATTCAAAGAGAGTGAGATGCCAGCTCCTTTCATTCAGTCAGTAGCTTCAAACATTTCTGGTATATGAAAAACATGTTTTTCAATGGCAAAAATCAATGAATATTGTAAATGCACAAACAGTAATATCTCCACATTGCACGGTGCAATTCTGAAATTTTTAGCTTTTTCCTGTTAATCCTAGCATGATAAAGAAGATTCAAAGAGTGAGATGCCAGCTCCTTTCATTCAGTCAGTAGCTTCAAACATTTCTGGTATATGAAAAACATGTTTTTCAATGGCAAAAATCAATGAATATTGTAAATGCACAAACAGTAATATCTCCACATTGCAAGGTGCAATTCTGAAATTTTTTGCTTTTTCCTGCTAATCCTAGCATGATAAAGAAGATTCAAAGAGAGTGAGATGCCAGCTCCTTTCATTCAGTCAGTAGCTTCAAACATTTCTGGTATATGAAAAACATGTTTTTCAATGGCAAAAATCAATGAATATTGTAAATGCACAAACAGTAATATCTCCACATTGCACGGTGCAATTCTGAAATTTTTAGCTTTTTCCTGTTAATCCTAGCATGATAAAGAAGATTCAAAGAGTGAGATGCCAGCTCCTTTCATTCAGTCAGTAGCTTCAAACATTTCTGGTATATGAAAAACATGTTTTTCAATGGCAAAAATCAATGAATATTGTAAATGCACAAACAGTAATATCTCAACATTGCACGGTGCAATTCTGAAATTTTTAGCTTTTTCCTGTTAATCCTAGCATGATAAAGAAGATTCAAAGAGAGTGAGATGCCAGCTCCTTTCATTCAGTCAGTAGCTTCAAACATTTCTGGTATATGAAAAACATGCTTTTCAATGGCAAAAATCAATGAATATTGTAAATGCACAAACAGTAATATCTCCACATTGCAAGGTGCAATTCTGAAATTTTTTGCTTTTTCCTGTTAATCCTAGCATGATAAAGAAGATTCAAAGAGAGTGAGATGCCAGCTCCTTTCATTCAGTCAGTAGCTTCAAACATTTCTGGTATATGAAAAACATGTTTTTCAATGGCAAAAATCAATGAATATTGTAAATGCACAAACAGTAATATCTCCACATTGCAAGGTGCAATTCTGAAATTTTTTGCTTTTTCCTGCTAATCCTAGCATGATAAAGAAGATTCAAAGAGAGTGAGATGCCAGCTCCTTTCATTCAGTCAGTAGCTTCAAACATTTCTGGTATATGAAAAACATGTTTTTCAATGGCAAAAATCAATGAATATTGTAAATGCACAAACAGTAATATCTCCACATTGCACGGTGCAATTCTGAAATTTTTAGCTTTTTCCTGTTAATCCTAGCATGATAAAGAAGATTCAAAGAGAGTGAGATGCCAGCTCCTTTCATTCAGTCAGTAGCTTCAAACATTTCTGGTATATGAAAAACGTTTTTCAATGGCAAAAATGAATGAATATTGTAAATGCACAAACAGTAATATCTCCACATTGCAAGGTGCAATTCTGAAATTTTTTGCTTTTTCCTGCTAATCCTAGCATGATAAAGAAGATTCAAAGAGAGTGAGATGCCAGCTCCTTTCATTCAGTCAGTAGCTTCAAACATTTCTGGTATATGAAAAACATGTTTTTCAATGGCAAAAATCAATGAATATTGTAAATGCACAAACAGTAATATCTCCACATTGCACGGTGCAATTCTGAAATTTTTAGCTTTTTCCTGTTAATCCTAGCATAATAAAGAAGATTCAAAGAGAGTGAGATGCCAGCTCCTTTCATTCAGTCAGTAGCTTCAAACATTTCTGGTATATGAAAAACATGTTTTTCAATGGCAAAAATCAATGAATATTGTAAATGCACAAACAGTAATATCTCCACATTGCACGGTGCAATTCTGAAATTTTTAGCTTTTTCCTGTTAATCCTAGCATGATAAAGAAGATTCAAAGAGTGAGATGCCAGCTCCTTTCATTCAGTCAGTAGCTTCAAACATTTCTGGTATATGAAAAACATGTTTTTCAATGGCAAAAATCAATGAATATTGTAAATGCACAAACAGTAATATCTCCACATTGCAAGGTGCAATTCTGAAATTTTTTGCTTTTTCCTGCTAATCCTAGCATGATAAAGAAGATTCAAAGAGAGTGAGATGCCAGCTCCTTTCATTCAGTCAGTAGCTTCAAACATTTCTGGTATATGAAAAACATGTTTTTCAATGGCAAAAATCAATGAATATTGTAAATGCACAAACAGTAATGTCTCAACATTGCACGGTGCAATTCTGAAATTTTTAGCTTTTTCCTGTTAATCCTAGCATGATAAAGAAGATTCAAAGAGAGTGAGATGCCAGCTCCTTTCATTCAGTCAGTAGCTTCAAACATTTCTGGTATATGAAAAACATGCTTTTCAATGGCAAAAATCAATGAATATTGTAAATGCACAAACAGTAATATCTCCACATTGCAAGGTGCAATTCTGAAATTTTTTGCTTTTTCCTGTTAATCCTAGCATGATAAAGAAGATTCAAAGAGAGTGAGATGCCAGCTCCTTTCATTCAGTCAGTAGCTTCAAACATTTCTGGTATATGAAAAACATGTTTTTCAATGGCAAAAATCAATGAATATTGTAAATGCACAAACAGTAATATCTCCACATTGCAAGGTGCAATTCTGAAATTTTTTGCTTTTTCCTGCTAATCCTAGCATGATAAAGAAGATTCAAAGAGAGTGAGATGCCAGCTCCTTTCATTCAGTCAGTAGCTTCAAACATTTCTGGTATATGAAAAACATGTTTTTCAATGGCAAAAATCAATGAATATTGTAAATGCACAAACAGTAATATCTCCACATTGCAAGGTGCAATTCTGAAATTTTTTGCTTTTTCCTGCTAATCCTAGCATGATAAAGAAGATTCAAAGAGAGTGAGATGCCAGCTCCTTTCATTCAGTCAGTAGCTTCAAACATTTCTGGTATATGAAAAACATGTTTTTCAATGGCAAAAATCAATGAATATTGTAAATGCACAAACAGTAATATCTCCACATTGCACGGTGCAATTCTGAAATTTTTAGCTTTTTCCTGTTAATCCTAGCATGATAAAGAAGATTCAAAGAGAGTGAGATGCCAGCTCCTTTCATTCAGTCAGTAGCTTCAAACATTTCTGGTATATGAAAAACGTTTTTCAATGGCAAAAATCAATGAATATTGTAAATGCACAAACAGTAATATCTCCACATTGCAAGGTGCAATTCTGAAATTTTTTGCTTTTTCCTGCTAATCCTAGCATGATAAAGAAGATTCAAAGAGAGTGAGATGCCAGCTCCTTTCATTCAGTCAGTAGCTTCAAACATTTCTGGTATATGAAAAACATGTTTTTCAATGGCAAAAATCAATGAATATTGTAAATGCACAAACAGTAATATCTCCACATTGCACGGTGCAATTCTGAAATTTTTAGCTTTTTCCTGTTAATCCTAGCATGATAAAGAAGATTCAAAGAGAGTGAGATGCCAGCTCCTTTCATTCAGTCAGTAGCTTCAAACATTTCTGGTATATGAAAAACATGTTTTTCAATGGCAAAAATCAATGAATATTGTAAATGCACAAACAGTAATATCTCCACATTGCACGGTGCAATTCTGAAATTTTTAGCTTTTTCCTGTTAATCCTAGCATGATAAAGAAGATTCAAAGAGTGAGATGCCAGCTCCTTTCATTCAGTCAGTAGCTTCAAACATTTCTGGTATATGAAAAACGTTTTTCAATGGCAAAAATCAATGAATATTGTAAATGCACAAACAGTAATATCTCCACATTGCAAGGTGCAATTCTGAAATTTTTTGCTTTTTCCTGCTAATCCTAGCATGATAAAGAAGATTCAAAGAGAGTGAGATGCCAGCTCCTTTCATTCAGTCAGTAGCTTCAAACATTTCTGGTATATGAAAAACATGTTTTTCAATGGCAAAAATCAATGAATATTGTAAATGCACAAGCAGTAATATCTCAACATTGCACGGTGCAATTCTGAAATTTTTAGCTTTTTCCTGTTAATCCTAGCATGATAAAGAAGATTCAAAGAGAGTGAGATGCCAGCTCCTTTCATTCAGTCAGTAGCTTCAAACATTTCTGGTATATGAAAAACATGCTTTTCAATGGCAAAAATCAATGAATATTGTAAATGCACAAACAGTAATATCTGCACATTGCAAGGTGCAATTCTGAAATTTTTTGCTTTTTCCTGTTAATCCTAGCATGATAAAGAAGATTCAAAGAGAGTGAGATGCCAGCTCCTTTCATTCAGTCAGTAGCTTCAAACATTTCTGGTATATGAAAAACATGTTTTTCAATGGCAAAAATCAATGAATATTGTAAATGCACAAACAGTAATATCTCCACATTGCACGGTGCAATTCTGAAATTTTTAGCTTTTTCCTGTTAATCCTAGCATGATAAAGAAGATTCAAATAGAGTGAGATGCCAGCTCCTTTCATTCAGTCAGTAGCTTCAAACATTTCTGGTATATGAAAAACGTTTTTCAATGGCAAAAATCAATGAATATTGTAAATGCACAAACAGTAATATCTCCACATTGCAAGGTGCAATTCTGAAATTTTTTGCTTTTTCCTGCTAATCCTAGCATGATAAAGAAGATTCAAAGAGAGTGAGATGCCAGCTCCTTTCATTCAGTCAGTAGCTTCAAACATTTCTGGTATATGAAAAACATGTTTTTCAATGGCAAAAATCAATGAATATTGTAAATGCACAAACAGTAATATCTCCACATTGCACGGTGCAATTCTGAAATTTTTAGCTTTTTCCTGTTAATCCTAGCATGATAAAGAAGATTCAAAGAGAGTGAGATGCCAGCTCCTTTCATTCAGTCAGTAGCTTCAAACATTTCTGGTATATGAAAAACATGTTTTTCAATGGCAAAAATCAATGAATATTGTAAATGCACAAACAGTAATATCTCCACATTGCAAGGTGCAATTCTGAAATTTTTTGCTTTTTCCTGTTAATCCTAGCATGATAAAGAAGATTCAAAGAGAGTGAGATGCCAGCTCCTTTCATTCAGTCAGTAGCTTCAAACATTTCTGGTATATGAAAAACATGTTTTTCAATGGCAAAAATCAATGAATATTGTAAATGCACAAACAGTAATATCTCCACATTGCACGGTGCAATTCTGAAATTTTTAGCTTTTTCCTGTTAATCCTAGCATGATAAAGAAGATTCAAAGAGAGTGAGATGCCAGCTCCTTTCATTCAGTCAGTAGCTTCAAACATTTCTGGTATATGAAAAACATGTTTTTCAATGGCAAAAATCAATGAATATTGTAAATGCACAAGCAGTAATATCTCCACATTGCAAGGTGCAATTCTGAAATTTTTTGCTTTTTCCTGTTAATCCTAGCATGATAAAGAAGATTCAAAGAGAGTGAGATGCCAGCTCCTTTCATTCAGTCAGTAGCTTCAAACATTTCTGGTATATGAAAAACATGTTTTTCAATGGCAAAAATCAATGAATATTGTAAATGCACAAACAGTAATATCTCCACATTGCAAGGTGCAATTCTGAAATTTTTTGCTTTTTCCTGCTAATCCTAGCATGATAAAGAAGATTCAAAGAGAGTGAGATGCCAGCTCCTTTCATTCAGTCAGTAGCTTCAAACATTTCTGGTATATGAAAAACATGTTTTTCAATGGCAAAAATCAATGAATATTGTAAATGCACAAACAGTAATATCTCCACATTGCACGGTGCAATTCTGAAATTTTTAGCTTTTTCCTGTTAATCCTAGCATGATAAAGAAGATTCAAAGAGAGTGAGATGCCAGCTCCTTTCATTCAGTCAGTAGCTTCAAACATTTCTGGTATATGAAAAACATGTTTTTCAATGGCAAAAATCAATGAATATTGTAAATGCACAAACAGTAATATCTCCACATTGCAAGGTGCAATTCTGAAATTTTTTGCTTTTTCCTGCTAATCCTAGCATGATAAAGAAGATTCAAAGAGAGTGAGATGCCAGCTCCTTTCATTCAGTCAGTAGCTTCAAACATTTCTGGTATATGAAAAACATGTTTTTCAATGGCAAAAATCAATGAATATTGTAAATGCACAAACAGTAATATCTCCACATTGCACAGTGCAATTCTGAAATTTTTAGCTTTTTCCTGTTAATCCTAGCATGATAAAGAAGATTCAAAGAGAGTGAGATGCCAGCTCCTTTCATTCAGTCAGTAGCTTCAAACATTTCTGGTATATGAAAAACGTTTTTCAATGGCAAAAATCAATGAATATTGTAAATGCACAAACAGTAATATCTCCACATTGCAAGGTGCAATTCTGAAATTTTTTGCTTTTTCCTGCTAATCCTAGCATAATAAAGAAGATTCAAAGAGAGTGAGATGCCAGCTCCTTTCATTCAGTCAGTAGCTTCAAACATTTCTGGTATATGAAAAACATGTTTTTCAATGGCAAAAATCAATGAATATTGTAAATGCACAAACAGTAATATCTCCACATTGCAAGGTGCAATTCTGAAATTTTTTGCTTTTTCCTGTTAATCCTAGCATGATAAAGAAGATTCAAAGAGAGTGAGATGCCAGCTCCTTTCATTCAGTCAGTAGCTTCAAACATTTCTGGTATATGAAAAACATGTTTTTCAATGGCAAAAATCAATGAATATTGTAAATGCACAAACAGTAATATCTCCACATTGCAAGGTGCAATTCTGAAATTTTTTGCTTTTTCCTGCTAATCCTAGCATGATAAAGAAGATTCAAAGAGAGTGAGATGCCAGCTCCTTTCATTCAGTCAGTAGCTTCAAACATTTCTGGTATATGAAAAACATGTTTTTCAATGGCAAAAATCAATGAATATTGTAAATGCACAAACAGTAATATCTCCACATTGCACGGTGCAATTCTGAAATTTTTAGCTTTTTCCTGTTAATCCTAGCATGATAAAGAAGATTCAAAGAGAGTGAGATGCCAGCTCCTTTCATTCAGTCAGTAGCTTCAAACATTTCTGGTATATGAAAAACGTTTTTCAATGGCAAAAATCAATGAATATTGTAAATGCACAAACAGTAATATCTCCACATTGCAAGGTGCAATTCTGAAATTTTTTGCTTTTTCCTGCTAATCCTAGCATGATAAAGAAGATTCAAAGAGAGTGAGATGCCAGCTCCTTTCATTCAGTCAGTAGCTTCAAACATTTCTGGTATATGAAAAACATGTTTTTCAATGGCAAAAATCAATGAATATTGTAAATGCACAAACAGTAATATCTCCACATTGCACGGTGCAATTCTGAAATTTTTAGCTTTTTCCTGTTAATCCTAGCATGATAAAGAAGATTCAAAGAGAGTGAGATGCCAGCTCCTTTCATTCAGTCAGTAGCTTCAAACATTTCTGGTATATGAAAAACGTTTTTCAATGGCAAAAATCAATGAATATTGTAAATGGACAAACAGTAATATCTCCACATTGCAAGGTGCAATTCTGAAATTTTTTGCTTTTTCCTGTTAATCCTAGCATGATAAAGAAGATTCAAAGAGAGTGAGATGCCAGCTCCTTTCATTCAGTCAGTAGCTTCAAACATTTCTGGTATATGAAAAACATGTTTTTCAATGGCAAAAATCAATGAATATTGTAAATGCACAAACAGTAATATCTCCACATTGCACGGTGCAATTCTGAAATTTTTAGCTTTTTCCTGTTAATCCTAGCATGATAAAGAAGATTCAAAGAGAGTGAGATGCCAGCTCCTTTCATTCAGTCAGTAGCTTCAAACATTTCTGGTATATGAAAAACATGTTTTTCAATGGCAAAAATCAATGAATATTGTAAATGCACAAGCAGTAATATCTCCACATTGCAAGATGCAATTCTGAAATTTTTTGCTTTTTCCTGTTAATCCTAGCATGATAAAGAAGATTCAAAGAGAGTGAGATGCCAGCTCCTTTCATTCAGTCAGTAGCTTCAAACATTTCTGGTATATGAAAAACATGTTTTTCAATGGCAAAAATCAATGAATATTGTAAATGCACAAACAGTAATATCTCCACATTGCAAGGTGCAATTCTGAAATTTTTTGCTTTTTCCTGCTAATCCTAGCATGATAAAGAAGATTCAAAGAGAGTGAGATGCCAGCTCCTTTCATTCAGTCAGTAGCTTCAAACATTTCTGGTATATGAAAAACATGTTTTTCAATGGCAAAAATCAATGAATATTGTAAATGCACAAACAGTAATATCTCCACATTGCACGGTGCAATTCTGAAATTTTTAGCTTTTTCCTGTTAATCCTAGCATGATAAAGAAGATTCAAAGAGAGTGAGATGCCAGCTCCTTTCATTCAGTCAGTAGCTTCAAACATTTCTGGTATATGAAAAACATGTTTTTCAATGGCAAAAATCAATGAATATTGTAAATGCACAAACAGTAATATCTCCACATTGCAAGGTGCAATTCTGAAATTTTTTGCTTTTTCCTGCTAATCCTAGCATGATAAAGAAGATTCAAAGAGAGTGAGATGCCAGCTCCTTTCATTCAGTCAGTAGCTTCAAACATTTCTGGTATATGAAAAACATGTTTTTCAATGGCAAAAATCAATGAATATTGTAAATGCACAAACAGTAATATCTCCACATTGCACAGTGCAATTCTGAAATTTTTAGCTTTTTCCTGTTAATCCTAGCATGATAAAGAAGATTCAAAGAGAGTGAGATGCCAGCTCCTTTCATTCAGTCAGTAGCTTCAAACATTTCTGGTATATGAAAAACGTTTTTCAATGGCAAAAATCAATGAATATTGTAAATGCACAAACAGTAATATCTCCACATTGCAAGGTGCAATTCTGAAATTTTTTGCTTTTTCCTGCTAATCCTAGCATAATAAAGAAGATTCAAAGAGAGTGAGATGCCAGCTCCTTTCATTCAGTCAGTAGCTTCAAACATTTCTGGTATATGAAAAACATGTTTTTCAATGGCAAAAATCAATGAATATTGTAAATGCACAAACAGTAATATCTCCACATTGCAAGGTGCAATTCTGAAATTTTTTGCTTTTTCCTGTTAATCCTAGCATGATAAAGAAGATTCAAAGAGAGTGAGATGCCAGCTCCTTTCATTCAGTCAGTAGCTTCAAACATTTCTGGTATATGAAAAACATGTTTTTCAATGGCAAAAATCAATGAATATTGTAAATGCACAAACAGTAATATCTCCACATTGCAAGGTGCAATTCTGAAATTTTTTGCTTTTTCCTGCTAATCCTAGCATGATAAAGAAGATTCAAAGAGAGTGAGATGCCAGCTCCTTTCATTCAGTCAGTAGCTTCAAACATTTCTGGTATATGAAAAACATGTTTTTCAATGGCAAAAATCAATGAATATTGTAAATGCACAAACAGTAATATCTCCACATTGCACGGTGCAATTCTGAAATTTTTAGCTTTTTCCTGTTAATCCTAGCATGATAAAGAAGATTCAAAGAGTGAGATGCCAGCTCCTTTCATTCAGTCAGTAGCTTCAAACATTTCTGGTATATGAAAAACATGTTTTTCAATGGCAAAAATCAATGAATATTGTAAATGCACAAACAGTAATATCTCCACATTGCACAGTGCAATTCTGAAATTTTTAGCTTTTTCCTGTTAATCCTAGCATGATAAAGAAGATTCAAAGAGAGTGAGATGCCAGCTCCTTTCATTCAGTCAGTAGCTTCAAACATTTCTGGTATATGAAAAACGTTTTTCAATGGCAAAAATCAATGAATATTGTAAATGCACAAACAGTAATATCTCCACATTGCAAGGTGCAATTCTGAAATTTTTTGCTTTTTCCTGCTAATCCTAGCATAATAAAGAAGATTCAAAGAGAGTGAGATGCCAGCTCCTTTCATTCAGTCAGTAGCTTCAAACATTTCTGGTATATGAAAAACATGTTTTTCAATGGCAAAAATCAATGAATATTGTAAATGCACAAACAGTAATATCTCCACATTGCAAGGTGCAATTCTGAAATTTTTTGCTTTTTCCTGTTAATCCTAGCATGATAAAGAAGATTCAAAGAGAGTGAGATGCCAGCTCCTTTCATTCAGTCAGTAGCTTCAAACATTTCTGGTATATGAAAAACATGTTTTTCAATGGCAAAAATCAATGAATATTGTAAATGCACAAACAGTAATATCTCCACATTGCAAGGTGCAATTCTGAAATTTTTTGCTTTTTCCTGCTAATCCTAGCATGATAAAGAAGATTCAAAGAGAGTGAGATGCCAGCTCCTTTCATTCAGTCAGTAGCTTCAAACATTTCTGGTATATGAAAAACATGTTTTTCAATGGCAAAAATCAATGAATATTGTAAATGCACAAACAGTAATATCTCCACATTGCACGGTGCAATTCTGAAATTTTTAGCTTTTTCCTGTTAATCCTAGCATGATAAAGAAGATTCAAAGAGAGTGAGATGCCAGCTCCTTTCATTCAGTCAGTAGCTTCAAACATTTCTGGTATATGAAAAACGTTTTTCAATGGCAAAAATCAATGAATATTGTAAATGCACAAACAGTAATATCTCCACATTGCAAGGTGCAATTCTGAAATTTTTTGCTTTTTCCTGCTAATCCTAGCATGATAAAGAAGATTCAAAGAGAGTGAGATGCCAGCTCCTTTCATTCAGTCAGTAGCTTCAAACATTTCTGGTATATGAAAAACATGTTTTTCAATGGCAAAAATCAATGAATATTGTAAATGCACAAACAGTAATATCTCCACATTGCACGGTGCAATTCTGAAATTTTTAGCTTTTTCCTGTTAATCCTAGCATGATAAAGAAGATTCAAAGAGAGTGAGATGCCAGCTCCTTTCATTCAGTCAGTAGCTTCAAACATTTCTGGTATATGAAAAACGTTTTTCAATGGCAAAAATCAATGAATATTGTAAATGGACAAACAGTAATATCTCCACATTGCAAGGTGCAATTCTGAAATTTTTTGCTTTTTCCTGTTAATCCTAGCATGATAAAGAAGATTCAAAGAGAGTGAGATGCCAGCTCCTTTCATTCAGTCAGTAGCTTCAAACATTTCTGGTATATGAAAAACATGTTTTTCAATGGCAAAAATCAATGAATATTGTAAATGCACAAACAGTAATATCTCCACATTGCACGGTGCAATTCTGAAATTTTTAGCTTTTTCCTGTTAATCCTAGCATGATAAAGAAGATTCAAAGAGAGTGAGATGCCAGCTCCTTTCATTCAGTCAGTAGCTTCAAACATTTCTGGTATATGAAAAACATGTTTTTCAATGGCAAAAATCAATGAATATTGTAAATGCACAAGCAGTAATATCTCCACATTGCAAGATGCAATTCTGAAATTTTTTGCTTTTTCCTGTTAATCCTAGCATGATAAAGAAGATTCAAAGAGAGTGAGATGCCAGCTCCTTTCATTCAGTCAGTAGCTTCAAACATTTCTGGTATATGAAAAACATGTTTTTCAATGGCAAAAATCAATGAATATTGTAAATGCACAAACAGTAATATCTCCACATTGCAAGGTGCAATTCTGAAATTTTTTGCTTTTTCCTGCTAATCCTAGCATGATAAAGAAGATTCAAAGAGAGTGAGATGCCAGCTCCTTTCATTCAGTCAGTAGCTTCAAACATTTCTGGTATATGAAAAACATGTTTTTCAATGGCAAAAATCAATGAATATTGTAAATGCACAAACAGTAATATCTCCACATTGCACGGTGCAATTCTGAAATTTTTAGCTTTTTCCTGTTAATCCTAGCATGATAAAGAAGATTCAAAGAGAGTGAGATGCCAGCTCCTTTCATTCAGTCAGTAGCTTCAAACATTTCTGGTATATGAAAAACATGTTTTTCAATGGCAAAAATCAATGAATATTGTAAATGCACAAACAGTAATATCTCCACATTGCAAGGTGCAATTCTGAAATTTTTTGCTTTTTCCTGCTAATCCTAGCATGATAAAGAAGATTCAAAGAGAGTGAGATGCCAGCTCCTTTCATTCAGTCAGTAGCTTCAAACATTTCTGGTATATGAAAAACATGTTTTTCAATGGCAAAAATCAATGAATATTGTAAATGCACAAACAGTAATATCTCCACATTGCACAGTGCAATTCTGAAATTTTTAGCTTTTTCCTGTTAATCCTAGCATGATAAAGAAGATTCAAAGAGAGTGAGATGCCAGCTCCTTTCATTCAGTCAGTAGCTTCAAACATTTCTGGTATATGAAAAACGTTTTTCAATGGCAAAAATCAATGAATATTGTAAATGCACAAACAGTAATATCTCCACATTGCAAGGTGCAATTCTGAAATTTTTTGCTTTTTCCTGCTAATCCTAGCATAATAAAGAAGATTCAAAGAGAGTGAGATGCCAGCTCCTTTCATTCAGTCAGTAGCTTCAAACATTTCTGGTATATGAAAAACATGTTTTTCAATGGCAAAAATCAATGAATATTGTAAATGCACAAACAGTAATATCTCCACATTGCAAGGTGCAATTCTGAAATTTTTTGCTTTTTCCTGTTAATCCTAGCATGATAAAGAAGATTCAAAGAGAGTGAGATGCCAGCTCCTTTCATTCAGTCAGTAGCTTCAAACATTTCTGGTATATGAAAAACATGTTTTTCAATGGCAAAAATCAATGAATATTGTAAATGCACAAACAGTAATATCTCCACATTGCAAGGTGCAATTCTGAAATTTTTTGCTTTTTCCTGCTAATCCTAGCATGATAAAGAAGATTCAAAGAGAGTGAGATGCCAGCTCCTTTCATTCAGTCAGTAGCTTCAAACATTTCTGGTATATGAAAAACATGTTTTTCAATGGCAAAAATCAATGAATATTGTAAATGCACAAACAGTAATATCTCCACATTGCACGGTGCAATTCTGAAATTTTTAGCTTTTTCCTGTTAATCCTAGCATGATAAAGAAGATTCAAAGAGTGAGATGCCAGCTCCTTTCATTCAGTCAGTAGCTTCAAACATTTCTGGTATATGAAAAACATGTTTTTCAATGGCAAAAATCAATGAATATTGTAAATGCACAAACAGTAATATCTCCACATTGCAAGGTGCAATTCTGAAATTTTTTGCTTTTTCCTGCTAATCCTAGCATGATAAAGAAGATTCAAAGAGAGTGAGATGCCAGCTCCTTTCATTCAGTCAGTAGCTTCAAACATTTCTGGTATATGAAAAACATGTTTTTCAATGGCAAAAATCAATGAATATTGTAAATGCACAAACAGTAATATCTCAACATTGCACGGTGCAATTCTGAAATTTTTAGCTTTTTCCTGTTAATCCTAGCATGATAAAGAAGATTCAAAGAGAGTGAGATGCCAGCTCCTTTCATTCAGTCAGTAGCTTCAAACATTTCTGGTATATGAAAAACATGCTTTTCAATGGCAAAAATCAATGAATATTGTAAATGCACAAACAGTAATATCTCCACATTGCAAGGTGCAATTCTGAAATTTTTTGCTTTTTCCTGTTAATCCTAGCATGATAAAGAAGATTCAAAGAGAGTGAGATGCCAGCTCCTTTCATTCAGTCAGTAGCTTCAAACATTTCTGGTATATGAAAAACATGTTTTTCAATGGCAAAAATCAATGAATATTGTAAATGCACAAACAGTAATATCTCCACATTGCAAGGTGCAATTCTGAAATTTTTTGCTTTTTCCTGCTAATCCTAGCATGATAAAGAAGATTCAAAGAGAGTGAGATGCCAGCTCCTTTCATTCAGTCAGTAGCTTCAAACATTTCTGGTATATGAAAAACATGTTTTTCAATGGCAAAAATCAATGAATATTGTAAATGCACAAACAGTAATATCTCCACATTGCACGGTGCAATTCTGAAATTTTTAGCTTTTTCCTGTTAATCCTAGCATGATAAAGAAGATTCAAAGAGAGTGAGATGCCAGCTCCTTTCATTCAGTCAGTAGCTTCAAACATTTCTGGTATATGAAAAACGTTTTTCAATGGCAAAAATGAATGAATATTGTAAATGCACAAACAGTAATATCTCCACATTGCAAGGTGCAATTCTGAAATTTTTTGCTTTTTCCTGCTAATCCTAGCATGATAAAGAAGATTCAAAGAGAGTGAGATGCCAGCTCCTTTCATTCAGTCAGTAGCTTCAAACATTTCTGGTATATGAAAAACATGTTTTTCAATGGCAAAAATCAATGAATATTGTAAATGCACAAACAGTAATATCTCCACATTGCACGGTGCAATTCTGAAATTTTTAGCTTTTTCCTGTTAATCCTAGCATGATAAAGAAGATTCAAAGAGAGTGAGATGCCAGCTCCTTTCATTCAGTCAGTAGCTTCAAACATTTCTGGTATATGAAAAACATGTTTTTCAATGGCAAAAATCAATGAATATTGTAAATGCACAAACAGTAATATCTCCACATTGCACGGTGCAATTCTGAAATTTTTAGCTTTTTCCTGTTAATCCTAGCATGATAAAGAAGATTCAAAGAGTGAGATGCCAGCTCCTTTCATTCAGTCAGTAGCTTCAAACATTTCTGGTATATGAAAAACATGTTTTTCAATGGCAAAAATCAATGAATATTGTAAATGCACAAACAGTAATATCTCCACATTGCAAGGTGCAATTCTGAAATTTTTTGCTTTTTCCTGCTAATCCTAGCATGATAAAGAAGATTCAAAGAGAGTGAGATGCCAGCTCCTTTCATTCAGTCAGTAGCTTCAAACATTTCTGGTATATGAAAAACATGTTTTTCAATGGCAAAAATCAATGAATATTGTAAATGCACAAACAGTAATATCTCAACATTGCACGGTGCAATTCTGAAATTTTTAGCTTTTTCCTGTTAATCCTAGCATGATAAAGAAGATTCAAAGAGAGTGAGATGCCAGCTCCTTTCATTCAGTCAGTAGCTTCAAACATTTCTGGTATATGAAAAACATGCTTTTCAATGGCAAAAATCAATGAATATTGTAAATGCACAAACAGTAATATCTCCACATTGCAAGGTGCAATTCTGAAATTTTTTGCTTTTTCCTGTTAATCCTAGCATGATAAAGAAGATTCAAAGAGAGTGAGATGCCAGCTCCTTTCATTCAGTCAGTAGCTTCAAACATTTCTGGTATATGAAAAACATGTTTTTCAATGGCAAAAATCAATGAATATTGTAAATGCACAAACAGTAATATCTCCACATTGCAAGGTGCAATTCTGAAATTTTTTGCTTTTTCCTGCTAATCCTAGCATGATAAAGAAGATTCAAAGAGAGTGAGATGCCAGCTCCTTTCATTCAGTCAGTAGCTTCAAACATTTCTGGTATATGAAAAACATGTTTTTCAATGGCAAAAATCAATGAATATTGTAAATGCACAAACAGTAATATCTCCACATTGCACGGTGCAATTCTGAAATTTTTAGCTTTTTCCTGTTAATCCTAGCATGATAAAGAAGATTCAAAGAGAGTGAGATGCCAGCTCCTTTCATTCAGTCAGTAGCTTCAAACATTTCTGGTATATGAAAAACGTTTTTCAATGGCAAAAATGAATGAATATTGTAAATGCACAAACAGTAATATCTCCACATTGCAAGGTGCAATTCTGAAATTTTTTGCTTTTTCCTGCTAATCCTAGCATGATAAAGAAGATTCAAAGAGAGTGAGATGCCAGCTCCTTTCATTCAGTCAGTAGCTTCAAACATTTCTGGTATATGAAAAACATGTTTTTCAATGGCAAAAATCAATGAATATTGTAAATGCACAAACAGTAATATCTCCACATTGCACGGTGCAATTCTGAAATTTTTAGCTTTTTCCTGTTAATCCTAGCATGATAAAGAAGATTCAAAGAGAGTGAGATGCCAGCTCCTTTCATTCAGTCAGTAGCTTCAAACATTTCTGGTATATGAAAAACATGTTTTTCAATGGCAAAAATCAATGAATATTGTAAATGCACAAACAGTAATATCTCCACATTGCACGGTGCAATTCTGAAATTTTTAGCTTTTTCCTGTTAATCCTAGCATGATAAAGAAGATTCAAAGAGTGAGATGCCAGCTCCTTTCATTCAGTCAGTAGCTTCAAACATTTCTGGTATATGAAAAACATGTTTTTCAATGGCAAAAATCAATGAATATTGTAAATGCACAAACAGTAATATCTCCACATTGCAAGGTGCAATTCTGAAATTTTTTGCTTTTTCCTGCTAATCCTAGCATGATAAAGAAGATTCAAAGAGAGTGAGATGCCAGCTCCTTTCATTCAGTCAGTAGCTTCAAACATTTCTGGTATATGAAAAACATGTTTTTCAATGGCAAAAATCAATGAATATTGTAAATGCACAAACAGTAATATCTCAACATTGCACGGTGCAATTCTGAAATTTTTAGCTTTTTCCTGTTAATCCTAGCATGATAAAGAAGATTCAAAGAGAGTGAGATGCCAGCTCCTTTCATTCAGTCAGTAGCTTCAAACATTTCTGGTATATGAAAAACATGCTTTTCAATGGCAAAAATCAATGAATATTGTAAATGCACAAACAGTAATATCTCCACATTGCAAGGTGCAATTCTGAAATTTTTTGCTTTTTCCTGTTAATCCTAGCATGATAAAGAAGATTCAAAGAGAGTGAGATGCCAGCTCCTTTCATTCAGTCAGTAGCTTCAAACATTTCTGGTATATGAAAAACATGTTTTTCAATGGCAAAAATCAATGAATATTGTAAATGCACAAACAGTAATATCTCCACATTGCAAGGTGCAATTCTGAAATTTTTTGCTTTTTCCTGCTAATCCTAGCATGATAAAGAAGATTCAAAGAGAGTGAGATGCCAGCTCCTTTCATTCAGTCAGTAGCTTCAAACATTTCTGGTATATGAAAAACATGTTTTTCAATGGCAAAAATCAATGAATATTGTAAATGCACAAACAGTAATATCTCCACATTGCAAGGTGCAATTCTGAAATTTTTTGCTTTTTCCTGCTAATCCTAGCATGATAAAGAAGATTCAAAGAGAGTGAGATGCCAGCTCCTTTCATTCAGTCAGTAGCTTCAAACATTTCTGGTATATGAAAAACATGTTTTTCAATGGCAAAAATCAATGAATATTGTAAATGCACAAACAGTAATATCTCCACATTGCACGGTGCAATTCTGAAATTTTTAGCTTTTTCCTGTTAATCCTAGCATGATAAAGAAGATTCAAAGAGTGAGATGCCAGCTCCTTTCATTCAGTCAGTAGCTTCAAACATTTCTGGTATATGAAAAACATGTTTTTCAATGGCAAAAATCAATGAATATTGTAAATGCACAAACAGTAATATCTCCACATTGCAAGGTGCAATTCTGAAATTTTTTGCTTTTTCCTGCTAATCCTAGCATGATAAAGAAGATTCAAAGAGAGTGAGATGCCAGCTCCTTTCATTCAGTCAGTAGCTTCAAACATTTCTGGTATATGAAAAACATGTTTTTCAATGGCAAAAATCAATGAATATTGTAAATGCACAAACAGTAATATCTCCACATTGCACGGTGCAATTCTGAAATTTTTAGCTTTTTCCTGTTAATCCTAGCATGATAAAGAAGATTCAAAGAGAGTGAGATGCCAGCTCCTTTCATTCAGTCAGTAGCTTCAAACATTTCTGGTATATGAAAAACATGTTTTTCAATGGCAAAAATCAATGAATATTGTAAATGCACAAACAGTAATATCTCCACATTGCACGGTGCAATTCTGAAATTTTTAGCTTTTTCCTGTTAATCCTAGCATGATAAAGAAGATTCAAAGAGTGAGATGCCAGCTCCTTTCATTCAGTCAGTAGCTTCAAACATTTCTGGTATATGAAAAACATGTTTTTCAATGGCAAAAATCAATGAATATTGTAAATGCACAAACAGTAATATCTCCACATTGCAAGGTGCAATTCTGAAATTTTTTGCTTTTTCCTGCTAATCCTAGCATGATAAAGAAGATTCAAAGAGAGTGAGATGCCAGCTCCTTTCATTCAGTCAGTAGCTTCAAACATTTCTGGTATATGAAAAACATGTTTTTCAATGGCAAAAATCAATGAATATTGTAAATGCACAAACAGTAATATCTCAACATTGCACGGTGCAATTCTGAAATTTTTAGCTTTTTCCTGTTAATCCTAGCATGATAAAGAAGATTCAAAGAGAGTGAGATGCCAGCTCCTTTCATTCAGTCAGTAGCTTCAAACATTTCTGGTATATGAAAAACGTTTTTCAATGGCAAAAATCAATGAATATTGTAAATGGACAAACAGTAATATCTCCACATTGCAAGGTGCAATTCTGAAATTTTTTGCTTTTTCCTGTTAATCCTAGCATGATAAAGAAGATTCAAAGAGAGTGAGATGCCAGCTCCTTTCATTCAGTCAGTAGCTTCAAACATTTCTGGTATATGAAAAACATGTTTTTCAATGGCAAAAATCAATGAATATTGTAAATGCACAAACAGTAATATCTCCACATTGCACGGTGCAATTCTGAAATTTTTAGCTTTTTCCTGTTAATCCTAGCATGATAAAGAAGATTCAAAGAGAGTGAGATGCCAGCTCCTTTCATTCAGTCAGTAGCTTCAAACATTTCTGGTATATGAAAAACATGTTTTTCAATGGCAAAAATCAATGAATATTGTAAATGCACAAGCAGTAATATCTCCACATTGCAAGATGCAATTCTGAAATTTTTTGCTTTTTCCTGTTAATCCTAGCATGATAAAGAAGATTCAAAGAGAGTGAGATGCCAGCTCCTTTCATTCAGTCAGTAGCTTCAAACATTTCTGGTATATGAAAAACATGTTTTTCAATGGCAAAAATCAATGAATATTGTAAATGCACAAACAGTAATATCTCCACATTGCAAGGTGCAATTCTGAAATTTTTTGCTTTTTCCTGCTAATCCTAGCATGATAAAGAAGATTCAAAGAGAGTGAGATGCCAGCTCCTTTCATTCAGTCAGTAGCTTCAAACATTTCTGGTATATGAAAAACATGTTTTTCAATGGCAAAAATCAATGAATATTGTAAATGCACAAACAGTAATATCTCCACATTGCACGGTGCAATTCTGAAATTTTTAGCTTTTTCCTGTTAATCCTAGCATGATAAAGAAGATTCAAAGAGAGTGAGATGCCAGCTCCTTTCATTCAGTCAGTAGCTTCAAACATTTCTGGTATATGAAAAACATGTTTTTCAATGGCAAAAATCAATGAATATTGTAAATGCACAAACAGTAATATCTCCACATTGCAAGGTGCAATTCTGAAATTTTTTGCTTTTTCCTGCTAATCCTAGCATGATAAAGAAGATTCAAAGAGAGTGAGATGCCAGCTCCTTTCATTCAGTCAGTAGCTTCAAACATTTCTGGTATATGAAAAACATGTTTTTCAATGGCAAAAATCAATGAATATTGTAAATGCACAAACAGTAATATCTCCACATTGCACAGTGCAATTCTGAAATTTTTAGCTTTTTCCTGTTAATCCTAGCATGATAAAGAAGATTCAAAGAGAGTGAGATGCCAGCTCCTTTCATTCAGTCAGTAGCTTCAAACATTTCTGGTATATGAAAAACGTTTTTCAATGGCAAAAATCAATGAATATTGTAAATGCACAAACAGTAATATCTCCACATTGCAAGGTGCAATTCTGAAATTTTTTGCTTTTTCCTGCTAATCCTAGCATAATAAAGAAGATTCAAAGAGAGTGAGATGCCAGCTCCTTTCATTCAGTCAGTAGCTTCAAACATTTCTGGTATATGAAAAACATGTTTTTCAATGGCAAAAATCAATGAATATTGTAAATGCACAAACAGTAATATCTCCACATTGCAAGGTGCAATTCTGAAATTTTTTGCTTTTTCCTGTTAATCCTAGCATGATAAAGAAGATTCAAAGAGAGTGAGATGCCAGCTCCTTTCATTCAGTCAGTAGCTTCAAACATTTCTGGTATATGAAAAACATGTTTTTCAATGGCAAAAATCAATGAATATTGTAAATGCACAAACAGTAATATCTCAACATTGCACGGTGCAATTCTGAAATTTTTAGCTTTTTCCTGTTAATCCTAGCATGATAAAGAAGATTCAAAGAGAGTGAGATGCCAGCTCCTTTCATTCAGTCAGTAGCTTCAAACATTTCTGGTATATGAAAAACATGCTTTTCAATGGCAAAAATCAATGAATATTGTAAATGCACAAACAGTAATATCTCCACATTGCAAGGTGCAATTCTGAAATTTTTTGCTTTTTCCTGTTAATCCTAGCATGATAAAGAAGATTCAAAGAGAGTGAGATGCCAGCTCCTTTCATTCAGTCAGTAGCTTCAAACATTTCTGGTATATGAAAAACATGTTTTTCAATGGCAAAAATCAATGAATATTGTAAATGCACAAACAGTAATATCTCCACATTGCAAGGTGCAATTCTGAAATTTTTTGCTTTTTCCTGCTAATCCTAGCATGATAAAGAAGATTCAAAGAGAGTGAGATGCCAGCTCCTTTCATTCAGTCAGTAGCTTCAAACATTTCTGGTATATGAAAAACATGTTTTTCAATAGCAAAAATCAATGAATATTGTAAATGCACAAACAGTAATATCTCCACATTGCACGGTGCAATTCTGAAATTTTTAGCTTTTTCCTGTTAATCCTAGCATGATAAAGAAGATTCAAAGAGAGTGAGATGCCAGCTCCTTTCATTCAGTCAGTAGCTTCAAACATTTCTGGTATATGAAAAACGTTTTTCAATGGCAAAAATGAATGAATATTGTAAATGCACAAACAGTAATATCTCCACATTGCAAGGTGCAATTCTGAAATTTTTTGCTTTTTCCTGCTAATCCTAGCATGATAAAGAAGATTCAAAGAGAGTGAGATGCCAGCTCCTTTCATTCAGTCAGTAGCTTCAAACATTTCTGGTATATGAAAAACATGTTTTTCAATGGCAAAAATCAATGAATATTGTAAATGCACAAACAGTAATATCTCCACATTGCACGGTGCAATTCTGAAATTTTTAGCTTTTTCCTGTTAATCCTAGCATGATAAAGAAGATTCAAAGAGAGTGAGATGCCAGCTCCTTTCATTCAGTCAGTAGCTTCAAACATTTCTGGTATATGAAAAACATGTTTTTCAATGGCAAAAATCAATGAATATTGTAAATGCACAAACAGTAATATCTCCACATTGCACGGTGCAATTCTGAAATTTTTAGCTTTTTCCTGTTAATCCTAGCATGATAAAGAAGATTCAAAGAGTGAGATGCCAGCTCCTTTCATTCAGTCAGTAGCTTCAAACATTTCTGGTATATGAAAAACATGTTTTTCAATGGCAAAAATCAATGAATATTGTAAATGCACAAACAGTAATATCTCCACATTGCAAGGTGCAATTCTGAAATTTTTTGCTTTTTCCTGCTAATCCTAGCATGATAAAGAAGATTCAAAGAGAGTGAGATGCCAGCTCCTTTCATTCAGTCAGTAGCTTCAAACATTTCTGGTATATGAAAAACATGTTTTTCAATGGCAAAAATCAATGAATATTGTAAATGCACAAACAGTAATATCTCAACATTGCACGGTGCAATTCTGAAATTTTTAGCTTTTTCCTGTTAATCCTAGCATGATAAAGAAGATTCAAAGAGAGTGAGATGCCAGCTCCTTTCATTCAGTCAGTAGCTTCAAACATTTCTGGTATATGAAAAACATGCTTTTCAATGGCAAAAATCAATGAATATTGTAAATGCACAAACAGTAATATCTCCACATTGCAAGGTGCAATTCTGAAATTTTTTGCTTTTTCCTGTTAATCCTAGCATGATAAAGAAGATTCAAAGAGAGTGAGATGCCAGCTCCTTTCATTCAGTCAGTAGCTTCAAACATTTCTGGTATATGAAAAACATGTTTTTCAATGGCAAAAATCAATGAATATTGTAAATGCACAAACAGTAATATCTCCACATTGCAAGGTGCAATTCTGAAATTTTTTGCTTTTTCCTGCTAATCCTAGCATGATAAAGAAGATTCAAAGAGAGTGAGATGCCAGCTCCTTTCATTCAGTCAGTAGCTTCAAACATTTCTGGTATATGAAAAACATGTTTTTCAATGGCAAAAATCAATGAATATTGTAAATGCACAAACAGTAATATCTCCACATTGCACGGTGCAATTCTGAAATTTTTAGCTTTTTCCTGTTAATCCTAGCATGATAAAGAAGATTCAAAGAGAGTGAGATGCCAGCTCCTTTCATTCAGTCAGTAGCTTCAAACATTTCTGGTATATGAAAAACGTTTTTCAATGGCAAAAATGAATGAATATTGTAAATGCACAAACAGTAATATCTCCACATTGCAAGGTGCAATTCTGAAATTTTTTGCTTTTTCCTGCTAATCCTAGCATGATAAAGAAGATTCAAAGAGAGTGAGATGCCAGCTCCTTTCATTCAGTCAGTAGCTTCAAACATTTCTGGTATATGAAAAACATGTTTTTCAATGGCAAAAATCAATGAATATTGTAAATGCACAAACAGTAATATCTCCACATTGCACGGTGCAATTCTGAAATTTTTAGCTTTTTCCTGTTAATCCTAGCATGATAAAGAAGATTCAAAGAGAGTGAGATGCCAGCTCCTTTCATTCAGTCAGTAGCTTCAAACATTTCTGGTATATGAAAAACATGTTTTTCAATGGCAAAAATCAATGAATATTGTAAATGCACAAACAGTAATATCTCCACATTGCACGGTGCAATTCTGAAATTTTTAGCTTTTTCCTGTTAATCCTAGCATGATAAAGAAGATTCAAAGAGTGAGATGCCAGCTCCTTTCATTCAGTCAGTAGCTTCAAACATTTCTGGTATATGAAAAACATGTTTTTCAATGGCAAAAATCAATGAATATTGTAAATGCACAAACAGTAATATCTCCACATTGCAAGGTGCAATTCTGAAATTTTTTGCTTTTTCCTGCTAATCCTAGCATGATAAAGAAGATTCAAAGAGAGTGAGATGCCAGCTCCTTTCATTCAGTCAGTAGCTTCAAACATTTCTGGTATATGAAAAACATGTTTTTCAATGGCAAAAATCAATGAATATTGTAAATGCACAAACAGTAATATCTCAACATTGCACGGTGCAATTCTGAAATTTTTAGCTTTTTCCTGTTAATCCTAGCATGATAAAGAAGATTCAAAGAGAGTGAGATGCCAGCTCCTTTCATTCAGTCAGTAGCTTCAAACATTTCTGGTATATGAAAAACATGCTTTTCAATGGCAAAAATCAATGAATATTGTAAATGCACAAACAGTAATATCTCCACATTGCAAGGTGCAATTCTGAAATTTTTTGCTTTTTCCTGTTAATCCTAGCATGATAAAGAAGATTCAAAGAGAGTGAGATGCCAGCTCCTTTCATTCAGTCAGTAGCTTCAAACATTTCTGGTATATGAAAAACATGTTTTTCAATGGCAAAAATCAATGAATATTGTAAATGCACAAACAGTAATATCTCCACATTGCAAGGTGCAATTCTGAAATTTTTTGCTTTTTCCTGCTAATCCTAGCATGATAAAGAAGATTCAAAGAGAGTGAGATGCCAGCTCCTTTCATTCAGTCAGTAGCTTCAAACATTTCTGGTATATGAAAAACATGTTTTTCAATGGCAAAAATCAATGAATATTGTAAATGCACAAACAGTAATATCTCCACATTGCAAGGTGCAATTCTGAAATTTTTTGCTTTTTCCTGCTAATCCTAGCATGATAAAGAAGATTCAAAGAGAGTGAGATGCCAGCTCCTTTCATTCAGTCAGTAGCTTCAAACATTTCTGGTATATGAAAAACATGTTTTTCAATGGCAAAAATCAATGAATATTGTAAATGCACAAACAGTAATATCTCCACATTGCACGGTGCAATTCTGAAATTTTTAGCTTTTTCCTGTTAATCCTAGCATGATAAAGAAGATTCAAAGAGTGAGATGCCAGCTCCTTTCATTCAGTCAGTAGCTTCAAACATATTTCTGGTATATGAAAAACGTTTTTCAATGGCAAAAATCAATGAATATTGTAAATGCACAAACAGTAATATCTCCACATTGCAAGGTGCAATTCTGAAATTTTTTGCTTTTTCCTGCTAATCCTAGCATGATAAAGAAGATTCAAAGAGAGAGATGCCAGCTCCTTTCATTCAGTCAGTAGCTTCAAACATTTCTGGTATATGAAAAACATGTTTTTCAATGGCAAAAATCAATGAATATTGTAAATGCACAAACAGTAATATCTCCACATTGCACGGTGCAATTCTGAAATTTTTAGCTTTTTCCTGTTAATCCTAGCATGATAAAGAAGATTCAAAGAGAGTGAGATGCCAGCTCCTTTCATTCAGTCAGTAGCTTCAAACATTTCTGGTATATGAAAAACATGTTTTTCAATGGCAAAAATCAATGAATATTGTAAATGCACAAACAGTAATATCTCCACATTGCAAGGTGCAATTCTGAAATTTTTTGCTTTTTCCTGTTAATCCTAGCATGATAAAGAAGATTCAGAGTGAGATGCCAGCTCCTTTCATTCAGTCAGTAGCTTCAAACATTTCTGGTATATGAAAAACATGTTTTTCAATGGCAAAAATCAATGAATATTGTAAATGCACAAACAGTAATATCTCCACATTGCACGGTGCAATTCTGAAATTTTTAGCTTTTTCCTGTTAATCCTAGCATGATAAAGAAGATTCAAAGAGAGTGAGATGCCAGCTCCTTTCATTCAGTCAGTAGCTTCAAACATTTCTGGTATATGAAAAACATGTTTTTCAATGGCAAAAATCAATGAATATTGTAAATGCACAAGCAGTAATATCTCCACATTGCAAGGTGCAATTCTGAAATTTTTTGCTTTTTCCTGTTAATCCTAGCATGATAAAGAAGATTCAAAGAGAGTGAGATGCCAGCTCCTTTCATTCAGTCAGTAGCTTCAAACATTTCTGGTATATGAAAAACATGTTTTTCAATGGCAAAAATCAATGAATATTATAAATGCACAAACAGTAATATCTCCACATTGCAAGGTGCAATTCTGAAATTTTTTGCTTTTTCCTGCTAATCCTAGCATGATAAAGAAGATTCAAAGAGAGTGAGATGCCAGCTCCTTTCATTCAGTCAGTAGCTTCAAACATTTCTGGTATATGAAAAACATGTTTTTCAATGGCAAAAATCAATGAATATTGTAAATGCACAAACAGTAATATCTCCACATTGCACGGTGCAATTCTGAAATTTTTAGCTTTTTCCTGTTAATCCTAGCATGATAAAGAAGATTCAAAGAGTGAGATGCCAGCTCCTTTCATTCAGTCAGTAGCTTCAAACATTTCTGGTATATGAAAAACATGTTTTTCAATGGCAAAAATCAATGAATATTGTAAATGCACAAACAGTAATATCTCCACATTGCAAGGTGCAATTCTGAAATTTTTTGCTTTTTCCTGCTAATCCTAGCATGATAAAGAAGATTCAAAGAGAGTGAGATGCCAGCTCCTTTCATTCAGTCAGTAGCTTCAAACATTTCTGGTATATGAAAAACATGTTTTTCAATGGCAAAAATCAATGAATATTGTAAATGCACAAACAGTAATATCTCCACATTGCACGGTGCAATTCTGAAATTTTTAGCTTTTTCCTGTTAATCCTAGCATGATAAAGAAGATTCAAAGAGAGTGAGATGCCAGCTCCTTTCATTCAGTCAGTAGCTTCAAACATTTCTGGTATATGAAAAACATGTTTTTCAATGGCAAAAATCAATGAATATTGTAAATGCACAAACAGTAATATCTCCACATTGCACGGTGCAATTCTGAAATTTTTTGCTTTTTCCTGTTAATCCTAGCATGATAAAGAAGATTCAAAGAGTGAGATGCCAGCTCCTTTCATTCAGTCAGTAGCTTCAAACATTTCTGGTATATGAAAAACATGTTTTTCAATGGCAAAAATCAATGAATATTGTAAATGCACAAACAGTAATATCTCCACATTGCAAGGTGCAATTCTGAAATTTTTTGCTTTTTCCTGCTAATCCTAGCATGATAAAGAAGATTCAAAGAGAGTGAGATGCCAGCTCCTTTCATTCAGTCAGTAGCTTCAAACATTTCTGGTATATGAAAAACATGTTTTTCAATGGCAAAAATCAATGAATATTGTAAATGCACAAACAGTAATATCTCCACATTGCACGGTGCAATTCTGAAATTTTTAGCTTTTTCCTGTTAATCCTAGCATGATAAAGAAGATTCAAAGAGAGTGAGATGCCAGCTCCTTTCATTCAGTCAGTAGCTTCAAACATTTCTGGTATATGAAAAACGTTTTTCAATGGCAAAAATCAATGAATATTGTAAATGCACAAACAGTAATATCTCCACATTGCAAGGTGCAATTCTGAAATTTTTTGCTTTTTCCTGCTAATCCTAGCATGATAAAGAAGATTCAAAGAGAGTGAGATGCCAGCTCCTTTCATTCAGTCAGTAGCTTCAAACATTTCTGGTATATGAAAAACATGTTTTTCAATGGCAAAAATCAATGAATATTGTAAATGCACAAACAGTAATATCTCCACATTGCACGGTGCAATTCTGAAATTTTTAGCTTTTTCCTGTTAATCCTAGCATGATAAAGAAGATTCAAAGAGAGTGAGATGCCAGCTCCTTTCATTCAGTCAGTAGCTTCAAACATTTCTGGTATATGAAAAACATGTTTTTCAATGGCAAAAATCAATGAATATTGTAAATGCACAAACAGTAATATCTCCACATTGCACGGTGCAATTCTGAAATTTTTAGCTTTTTCCTGTTAATCCTAGCATGATAAAGAAGATTCAAAGAGTGAGATGCCAGCTCCTTTCATTCAGTCAGTAGCTTCAAACATTTCTGGTATATGAAAAACATGTTTTTCAATGGCAAAAATCAATGAATATTGTAAATGCACAAACAGTAATATCTCCACATTGCAAGGTGCAATTCTGAAATTTTTTGCTTTTTCCTGCTAATCCTAGCATGATAAAGAAGATTCAGAGTGAGATGCCAGCTCCTTTCATTCAGTCAGTAGCTTCAAACATTTCTGGTATATGAAAAACATGTTTTTCAATGGCAAAAATCAATGAATATTGTAAATGCACAAACAGTAATATCTCAACATTGCACGGTGCAATTCTGAAATTTTTAGCTTTTTCCTGTTAATCCTAGCATGATAAAGAAGATTCAAAGAGAGTGAGATGCCAGCTCCTTTCATTCAGTCAGTAGCTTCAAACATTTCTGGTATATGAAAAACATGCTTTTCAATGGCAAAAATCAATGAATATTGTAAATGCACAAACAGTAATATCTCCACATTGCAAGGTGCAATTCTGAAATTTTTTGCTTTTTCCTGTTAATCCTAGCATGATAAAGAAGATTCAAAGAGAGTGAGATGCCAGCTCCTTTCATTCAGTCAGTAGCTTCAAACATTTCTGGTATATGAAAAACATGTTTTTCAATGGCAAAAATCAATGAATATTGTAAATGCACAAACAGTAATATCTCCACATTGCAAGGTGCAATTCTGAAATTTTTTGCTTTTTCCTGCTAATCCTAGCATGATAAAGAAGATTCAAAGAGAGTGAGATGCCAGCTCCTTTCATTCAGTCAGTAGCTTCAAACATTTCTGGTATATGAAAAACATGTTTTTCAATGGCAAAAATCAATGAATATTGTAAATGCACAAACAGTAATATCTCCACATTGCAAGGTGCAATTCTGAAATTTTTTGCTTTTTCCTGCTAATCCTAGCATGATAAAGAAGATTCAAAGAGAGTGAGATGCCAGCTCCTTTCATTCAGTCAGTAGCTTCAAACATTTCTGGTATATGAAAAACATGTTTTTCAATGGCAAAAATCAATGAATATTGTAAATGCACAAGCAGTAATATCTCAACATTGCACGGTGCAATTCTGAAATTTTTAGCTTTTTCCTGTTAATCCTAGCATGATAAAGAAGATTCAAAGAGAGTGAGATGCCAGCTCCTTTCATTCAGTCAGTAGCTTCAAACATTTCTGGTATATGAAAAACATGCTTTTCAATGGCAAAAATCAATGAATATTGTAAATGCACAAACAGTAATATCTGCACATTGCAAGGTGCAATTCTGAAATTTTTTGCTTTTTCCTGTTAATCCTAGCATGATAAAGAAGATTCAAAGAGAGTGAGATGCCAGCTCCTTTCATTCAGTCAGTAGCTTCAAACATTTCTGGTATATGAAAAACGTTTTTCAATGGCAAAAATCAATGAATATTGTAAATGCACAAACAGTAATATCTCCACATTGCAAGGTGCAATTCTGAAATTTTTTGCTTTTTCCTGCTAATCCTAGCATGATAAAGAAGATTCAAAGAGAGTGAGATGCCAGCTCCTTTCATTCAGTCAGTAGCTTCAAACATTTCTGGTATATGAAAAACATGTTTTTCAATGGCAAAAATCAATGAATATTGTAAATGCACAAACAGTAATATCTCCACATTGCACGGTGCAATTCTGAAATTTTTAGCTTTTTCCTGTTAATCCTAGCATGATAAAGAAGATTCAAATAGAGTGAGATGCCAGCTCCTTTCATTCAGTCAGTAGCTTCAAACATTTCTGGTATATGAAAAACGTTTTTCAATGGCAAAAATCAATGAATATTGTAAATGCACAAACAGTAATATCTCCACATTGCAAGGTGCAATTCTGAAATTTTTTGCTTTTTCCTGCTAATCCTAGCATGATAAAGAAGATTCAAAGAGAGTGAGATGCCAGCTCCTTTCATTCAGTCAGTAGCTTCAAACATTTCTGGTATATGAAAAACATGTTTTTCAATGGCAAAAATCAATGAATATTGTAAATGCACAAACAGTAATATCTCCACATTGCACGGTGCAATTCTGAAATTTTTAGCTTTTTCCTGTTAATCCTAGCATGATAAAGAAGATTCAAAGAGAGTGAGATGCCAGCTCCTTTCATTCAGTCAGTAGCTTCAAACATTTCTGGTATATGAAAAACATGTTTTTCAATGGCAAAAATCAATGAATATTGTAAATGCACAAACAGTAATATCTCCACATTGCAAGGTGCAATTCTGAAATTTTTTGCTTTTTCCTGTTAATCCTAGCATGATAAAGAAGATTCAAAGAGAGTGAGATGCCAGCTCCTTTCATTCAGTCAGTAGCTTCAAACATTTCTGGTATATGAAAAACATGTTTTTCAATGGCAAAAATCAATGAATATTGTAAATGCACAAACAGTAATATCTCCACATTGCACGGTGCAATTCTGAAATTTTTAGCTTTTTCCTGTTAATCCTAGCATGATAAAGAAGATTCAAAGAGAGTGAGATGCCAGCTCCTTTCATTCAGTCAGTAGCTTCAAACATTTCTGGTATATGAAAAACATGTTTTTCAATGGCAAAAATCAATGAATATTGTAAATGCACAAGCAGTAATATCTCCACATTGCAAGGTGCAATTCTGAAATTTTTTGCTTTTTCCTGTTAATCCTAGCATGATAAAGAAGATTCAAAGAGAGTGAGATGCCAGCTCCTTTCATTCAGTCAGTAGCTTCAAACATTTCTGGTATATGAAAAACATGTTTTTCAATGGCAAAAATCAATGAATATTGTAAATGCACAAACAGTAATATCTCCACATTGCAAGGTGCAATTCTGAAATTTTTTGCTTTTTCCTGCTAATCCTAGCATGATAAAGAAGATTCAAAGAGAGTGAGATGCCAGCTCCTTTCATTCAGTCAGTAGCTTCAAACATTTCTGGTATATGAAAAACATGCTTTTCAATGGCAAAAATCAATGAATATTGTAAATGCACAAACAGTAATATCTCCACATTGCAAGGTGCAATTCTGAAATTTTTTTCTTTTTCCTGTTAATCCTAGCATGATAAAGAAGATTCAAAGAGAGTGAGATGCCAGCTCCTTTCATTCAGTCAGTAGCTTCAAACATTTCTGGTATATGAAAAACATGTTTTTCAATGGCAAAAATCAATGAATATTGTAAATGCACAAACAGTAATATCTCCACATTGCAAGGTGCAATTCTGAAATTTTTTGCTTTTTCCTGCTAATCCTAGCATGATAAAGAAGATTCAAAGAGAGTGAGATGCCAGCTCCTTTCATTCAGTCAGTAGCTTCAAACATTTCTGGTATATGAAAAACATGTTTTTCAATGGCAAAAATCAATGAATATTGTAAATGCACAAACAGTAATATCTCCACATTGCACGGTGCAATTCTGAAATTTTTAGCTTTTTCCTGTTAATCCTAGCATGATAAAGAAGATTCAAAGAGAGTGAGATGCCAGCTCCTTTCATTCAGTCAGTAGCTTCAAACATTTCTGGTATATGAAAAACGTTTTTCAATGGCAAAAATCAATGAATATTGTAAATGCACAAACAGTAATATCTCCACATTGCAAGGTGCAATTCTGAAATTTTTTGCTTTTTCCTGCTAATCCTAGCATGATAAAGAAGATTCAAAGAGAGTGAGATGCCAGCTCCTTTCATTCAGTCAGTAGCTTCAAACATTTCTGGTATATGAAAAACATGTTTTTCAATGGCAAAAATCAATGAATATTGTAAATGCACAAACAGTAATATCTCCACATTGCACGGTGCAATTCTGAAATTTTTAGCTTTTTCCTGTTAATCCTAGCATGATAAAGAAGATTCAAAGAGAGTGAGATGCCAGCTCCTTTCATTCAGTCAGTAGCTTCAAACATTTCTGGTATATGAAAAACATGTTTTTCAATGGCAAAAATCAATGAATATTGTAAATGCACAAACAGTAATATCTCCACATTGCACGGTGCAATTCTGAAATTTTTAGCTTTTTCCTGTTAATCCTAGCATGATAAAGAAGATTCAAAGAGTGAGATGCCAGCTCCTTTCATTCAGTCAGTAGCTTCAAACATTTCTGGTATATGAAAAACATGTTTTTCAATGGCAAAAATCAATGAATATTGTAAATGCACAAACAGTAATATCTCCACATTGCAAGGTGCAATTCTGAAATTTTTTGCTTTTTCCTGCTAATCCTAGCATGATAAAGAAGATTCAGAGTGAGATGCCAGCTCCTTTCATTCAGTCAGTAGCTTCAAACATTTCTGGTATATGAAAAACATGTTTTTCAATGGCAAAAATCAATGAATATTGTAAATGCACAAACAGTAATATCTCAACATTGCACGGTGCAATTCTGAAATTTTTAGCTTTTTCCTGTTAATCCTAGCATGATAAAGAAGATTCAAAGAGAGTGAGATGCCAGCTCCTTTCATTCAGTCAGTAGCTTCAAACATTTCTGGTATATGAAAAACATGCTTTTCAATGGCAAAAATCAATGAATATTGTAAATGCACAAACAGTAATATCTCCACATTGCAAGGTGCAATTCTGAAATTTTTTGCTTTTTCCTGTTAATCCTAGCATGATAAAGAAGATTCAAAGAGAGTGAGATGCCAGCTCCTTTCATTCAGTCAGTAGCTTCAAACATTTCTGGTATATGAAAAACATGTTTTTCAATGGCAAAAATCAATGAATATTGTAAATGCACAAACAGTAATATCTCCACATTGCAAGGTGCAATTCTGAAATTTTTTGCTTTTTCCTGCTAATCCTAGCATGATAAAGAAGATTCAAAGAGAGTGAGATGCCAGCTCCTTTCATTCAGTCAGTAGCTTCAAACATTTCTGGTATATGAAAAACATGTTTTTCAATGGCAAAAATCAATGAATATTGTAAATGCACAAACAGTAATATCTCCACATTGCAAGGTGCAATTCTGAAATTTTTTGCTTTTTCCTGCTAATCCTAGCATGATAAAGAAGATTCAAAGAGAGTGAGATGCCAGCTCCTTTCATTCAGTCAGTAGCTTCAAACATTTCTGGTATATGAAAAACATGTTTTTCAATGGCAAAAATCAATGAATATTGTAAATGCACAAACAGTAATATCTCCACATTGCACGGTGCAATTCTGAAATTTTTAGCTTTTTCCTGTTAATCCTAGCATGATAAAGAAGATTCAAAGAGAGTGAGATGCCAGCTCCTTTCATTCAGTCAGTAGCTTCAAACATTTCTGGTATATGAAAAACGTTTTTCAATGGCAAAAATCAATGAATATTGTAAATGCACAAACAGTAATATCTCCACATTGCAAGGTGCAATTCTGAAATTTTTTGCTTTTTCCTGCTAATCCTAGCATGATAAAGAAGATTCAAAGAGAGTGAGATGCCAGCTCCTTTCATTCAGTCAGTAGCTTCAAACATTTCTGGTATATGAAAAACATGTTTTTCAATGGCAAAAATCAATGAATATTGTAAATGCACAAACAGTAATATCTCCACATTGCACGGTGCAATTCTGAAATTTTTAGCTTTTTCCTGTTAATCCTAGCATGATAAAGAAGATTCAAAGAGAGTGAGATGCCAGCTCCTTTCATTCAGTCAGTAGCTTCAAACATTTCTGGTATATGAAAAACATGTTTTTCAATGGCAAAAATCAATGAATATTGTAAATGCACAAACAGTAATATCTCCACATTGCACGGTGCAATTCTGAAATTTTTAGCTTTTTCCTGTTAATCCTAGCATGATAAAGAAGATTCAAAGAGTGAGATGCCAGCTCCTTTCATTCAGTCAGTAGCTTCAAACATTTCTGGTATATGAAAAACGTTTTTCAATGGCAAAAATCAATGAATATTGTAAATGCACAAACAGTAATATCTCCACATTGCAAGGTGCAATTCTGAAATTTTTTGCTTTTTCCTGCTAATCCTAGCATGATAAAGAAGATTCAAAGAGAGTGAGATGCCAGCTCCTTTCATTCAGTCAGTAGCTTCAAACATTTCTGGTATATGAAAAACATGTTTTTCAATGGCAAAAATCAATGAATATTGTAAATGCACAAGCAGTAATATCTCAACATTGCACGGTGCAATTCTGAAATTTTTAGCTTTTTCCTGTTAATCCTAGCATGATAAAGAAGATTCAAAGAGAGTGAGATGCCAGCTCCTTTCATTCAGTCAGTAGCTTCAAACATTTCTGGTATATGAAAAACATGCTTTTCAATGGCAAAAATCAATGAATATTGTAAATGCACAAACAGTAATATCTGCACATTGCAAGGTGCAATTCTGAAATTTTTTGCTTTTTCCTGTTAATCCTAGCATGATAAAGAAGATTCAAAGAGAGTGAGATGCCAGCTCCTTTCATTCAGTCAGTAGCTTCAAACATTTCTGGTATATGAAAAACATGTTTTTCAATGGCAAAAATCAATGAATATTGTAAATGCACAAACAGTAATATCTCCACATTGCAAGGTGCAATTCTGAAATTTTTTGCTTTTTCCTGCTAATCCTAGCATGATAAAGAAGATTCAAAGAGAGTGAGATGCCAGCTCCTTTCATTCAGTCAGTAGCTTCAAACATTTCTGGTATATGAAAAACATGTTTTTCAATGGCAAAAATCAATGAATATTGTAAATGCACAAACAGTAATATCTCCACATTGCACGGTGCAATTCTGAAATTTTTAGCTTTTTCCTGTTAATCCTAGCATGATAAAGAAGATTCAAATAGAGTGAGATGCCAGCTCCTTTCATTCAGTCAGTAGCTTCAAACATTTCTGGTATATGAAAAACGTTTTTCAATGGCAAAAATCAATGAATATTGTAAATGCACAAACAGTAATATCTCCACATTGCAAGGTGCAATTCTGAAATTTTTTGCTTTTTCCTGCTAATCCTAGCATGATAAAGAAGATTCAAAGAGAGTGAGATGCCAGCTCCTTTCATTCAGTCAGTAGCTTCAAACATTTCTGGTATATGAAAAACATGTTTTTCAATGGCAAAAATCAATGAATATTGTAAATGCACAAACAGTAATATCTCCACATTGCACGGTGCAATTCTGAAATTTTTAGCTTTTTCCTGTTAATCCTAGCATGATAAAGAAGATTCAAAGAGAGTGAGATGCCAGCTCCTTTCATTCAGTCAGTAGCTTCAAACATTTCTGGTATATGAAAAACGTTTTTCAATGGCAAAAATCAATGAATATTGTAAATGCACAAACAGTAATATCTCCACATTGCAAGGTGCAATTCTGAAATTTTTTGCTTTTTCCTGTTAATCCTAGCATGATAAAGAAGATTCAAAGAGAGTGAGATGCCAGCTCCTTTCATTCAGTCAGTAGCTTCAAACATTTCTGGTATATGAAAAACATGTTTTTCAATGGCAAAAATCAATGAATATTGTAAATGCACAAACAGTAATATCTCCACATTGCAAGGTGCAATTCTGAAATTTTTTGCTTTTTCCTGCTAATCCTAGCATGATAAAGAAGATTCAAAGAGAGTGAGATGCCAGCTCCTTTCATTCAGTCAGTAGCTTCAAACATTTCTGGTATATGAAAAACATGTTTTTCAATGGCAAAAATCAATGAATATTGTAAATGCACAAACAGTAATATCTCCACATTGCACGGTGCAATTCTGAAATTTTTAGCTTTTTCCTGTTAATCCTAGCATGATAAAGAAGATTCAAAGAGTGAGATGCCAGCTCCTTTCATTCAGTCAGTAGCTTCAAACATTTCTGGTATATGAAAAACATGTTTTTCAATGGCAAAAATCAATGAATATTGTAAATGCACAAACAGTAATATCTCCACATTGCAAGGTGCAATTCTGAAATTTTTTGCTTTTTCCTGCTAATCCTAGCATGATAAAGAAGATTCAAAGAGAGTGAGATGCCAGCTCCTTTCATTCAGTCAGTAGCTTCAAACATTTCTGGTATATGAAAAACATGTTTTTCAATGGCAAAAATCAATGAATATTGTAAATGCACAAACAGTAATATCTCAACATTGCACGGTGCAATTCTGAAATTTTTAGCTTTTTCCTGTTAATCCTAGCATGATAAAGAAGATTCAAAGAGAGTGAGATGCCAGCTCCTTTCATTCAGTCAGTAGCTTCAAACATTTCTGGTATATGAAAAACATGCTTTTCAATGGCAAAAATCAATGAATATTGTAAATGCACAAACAGTAATATCTCCACATTGCAAGGTGCAATTCTGAAATTTTTTGCTTTTTCCTGTTAATCCTAGCATGATAAAGAAGATTCAAAGAGAGTGAGATGCCAGCTCCTTTCATTCAGTCAGTAGCTTCAAACATTTCTGGTATATGAAAAACATGTTTTTCAATGGCAAAAATCAATGAATATTGTAAATGCACAAACAGTAATATCTCCACATTGCAAGGTGCAATTCTGAAATTTTTTGCTTTTTCCTGCTAATCCTAGCATGATAAAGAAGATTCAAAGAGAGTGAGATGCCAGCTCCTTTCATTCAGTCAGTAGCTTCAAACATTTCTGGTATATGAAAAACATGTTTTTCAATGGCAAAAATCAATGAATATTGTAAATGCACAAACAGTAATATCTCCACATTGCACGGTGCAATTCTGAAATTTTTAGCTTTTTCCTGTTAATCCTAGCATGATAAAGAAGATTCAAAGAGAGTGAGATGCCAGCTCCTTTCATTCAGTCAGTAGCTTCAAACATTTCTGGTATATGAAAAACGTTTTTCAATGGCAAAAATGAATGAATATTGTAAATGCACAAACAGTAATATCTCCACATTGCAAGGTGCAATTCTGAAATTTTTTGCTTTTTCCTGCTAATCCTAGCATGATAAAGAAGATTCAAAGAGAGTGAGATGCCAGCTCCTTTCATTCAGTCAGTAGCTTCAAACATTTCTGGTATATGAAAAACATGTTTTTCAATGGCAAAAATCAATGAATATTGTAAATGCACAAACAGTAATATCTCCACATTGCACGGTGCAATTCTGAAATTTTTAGCTTTTTCCTGTTAATCCTAGCATGATAAAGAAGATTCAAAGAGAGTGAGATGCCAGCTCCTTTCATTCAGTCAGTAGCTTCAAACATTTCTGGTATATGAAAAACGTTTTTCAATGGCAAAAATGAATGAATATTGTAAATGCACAAACAGTAATATCTCCACATTGCAAGGTGCAATTCTGAAATTTTTTGCTTTTTCCTGCTAATCCTAGCATGATAAAGAAGATTCAAAGAGAGTGAGATGCCAGCTCCTTTCATTCAGTCAGTAGCTTCAAACATTTCTGGTATATGAAAAACATGTTTTTCAATGGCAAAAATCAATGAATATTGTAAATGCACAAACAGTAATATCTCCACATTGCAAGGTGCAATTCTGAAATTTTTTGCTTTTTCCTGCTAATCCTAGCATGATAAAGAAGATTCAAAGAGAGTGAGATGCCAGCTCCTTTCATTCAGTCAGTAGCTTCAAACATTTCTGGTATATGAAAAACATGTTTTTCAATGGCAAAAATCAATGAATATTATAAATGCACAAACAGTAATATCTCCACATTGCACGGTGCAATTCTGAAATTTTTAGCTTTTTCCTGTTAATCCTAGCATGATAAAGAAGATTCAAAGAGAGTGAGATGCCAGCTCCTTTCATTCAGTCAGTAGCTTCAAACATTTCTGGTATATGAAAAACGTTTTTCAATGGCAAAAATCAATGAATATTGTAAATGCACAAACAGTAATATCTCCACATTGCAAGGTGCAATTCTGAAATTTTTTGCTTTTTCCTGCTAATCCTAGCATAATAAAGAAGATTCAAAGAGAGTGAGATGCCAGCTCCTTTCATTCAGTCAGTAGCTTCAAACATTTCTGGTATATGAAAAACATGTTTTTCAATGGCAAAAATCAATGAATATTGTAAATGCACAAACAGTAATATCTCCACATTGCAAGGTGCAATTCTGAAATTTTTTGCTTTTTCCTGTTAATCCTAGCATGATAAAGAAGATTCAAAGAGAGTGAGATGCCAGCTCCTTTCATTCAGTCAGTAGCTTCAAACATTTCTGGTATATGAAAAACATGTTTTTCAATGGCAAAAATCAATGAATATTGTAAATGCACAAACAGTAATATCTCCACATTGCAAGGTGCAATTCTGAAATTTTTTGCTTTTTCCTGCTAATCCTAGCATGATAAAGAAGATTCAAAGAGAGTGAGATGCCAGCTCCTTTCATTCAGTCAGTAGCTTCAAACATTTCTGGTATATGAAAAACATGTTTTTCAATGGCAAAAATCAATGAATATTGTAAATGCACAAACAGTAATATCTCCACATTGCACGGTGCAATTCTGAAATTTTTAGCTTTTTCCTGTTAATCCTAGCATGATAAAGAAGATTCAAAGAGTGAGATGCCAGCTCCTTTCATTCAGTCAGTAGCTTCAAACATTTCTGGTATATGAAAAACATGTTTTTCAATGGCAAAAATCAATGAATATTGTAAATGCACAAACAGTAATATCTCCACATTGCAAGGTGCAATTCTGAAATTTTTTGCTTTTTCCTGCTAATCCTAGCATGATAAAGAAGATTCAAAGAGAGTGAGATGCCAGCTCCTTTCATTCAGTCAGTAGCTTCAAACATTTCTGGTATATGAAAAACATGTTTTTCAATGGCAAAAATCAATGAATATTGTAAATGCACAAACAGTAATATCTCAACATTGCACGGTGCAATTCTGAAATTTTTAGCTTTTTCCTGTTAATCCTAGCATGATAAAGAAGATTCAAAGAGAGTGAGATGCCAGCTCCTTTCATTCAGTCAGTAGCTTCAAACATTTCTGGTATATGAAAAACATGCTTTTCAATGGCAAAAATCAATGAATATTGTAAATGCACAAACAGTAATATCTCCACATTGCAAGGTGCAATTCTGAAATTTTTTGCTTTTTCCTGTTAATCCTAGCATGATAAAGAAGATTCAAAGAGAGTGAGATGCCAGCTCCTTTCATTCAGTCAGTAGCTTCAAACATTTCTGGTATATGAAAAACATGTTTTTCAATGGCAAAAATCAATGAATATTGTAAATGCACAAACAGTAATATCTCCACATTGCAAGGTGCAATTCTGAAATTTTTTGCTTTTTCCTGCTAATCCTAGCATGATAAAGAAGATTCAAAGAGAGTGAGATGCCAGCTCCTTTCATTCAGTCAGTAGCTTCAAACATTTCTGGTATATGAAAAACATGTTTTTCAATGGCAAAAATCAATGAATATTGTAAATGCACAAACAGTAATATCTCCACATTGCACGGTGCAATTCTGAAATTTTTAGCTTTTTCCTGTTAATCCTAGCATGATAAAGAAGATTCAAAGAGAGTGAGATGCCAGCTCCTTTCATTCAGTCAGTAGCTTCAAACATTTCTGGTATATGAAAAACGTTTTTCAATGGCAAAAATGAATGAATATTGTAAATGCACAAACAGTAATATCTCCACATTGCAAGGTGCAATTCTGAAATTTTTTGCTTTTTCCTGCTAATCCTAGCATGATAAAGAAGATTCAAAGAGAGTGAGATGCCAGCTCCTTTCATTCAGTCAGTAGCTTCAAACATTTCTGGTATATGAAAAACATGTTTTTCAATGGCAAAAATCAATGAATATTGTAAATGCACAAACAGTAATATCTCCACATTGCACGGTGCAATTCTGAAATTTTTAGCTTTTTCCTGTTAATCCTAGCATGATAAAGAAGATTCAAAGAGAGTGAGATGCCAGCTCCTTTCATTCAGTCAGTAGCTTCAAACATTTCTGGTATATGAAAAACATGTTTTTCAATGGCAAAAATCAATGAATATTGTAAATGCACAAACAGTAATATCTCCACATTGCACGGTGCAATTCTGAAATTTTTAGCTTTTTCCTGTTAATCCTAGCATGATAAAGAAGATTCAAAGAGTGAGATGCCAGCTCCTTTCATTCAGTCAGTAGCTTCAAACATTTCTGGTATATGAAAAACATGTTTTTCAATGGCAAAAATCAATGAATATTGTAAATGCACAAACAGTAATATCTCCACATTGCAAGGTGCAATTCTGAAATTTTTTGCTTTTTCCTGCTAATCCTAGCATGATAAAGAAGATTCAAAGAGAGTGAGATGCCAGCTCCTTTCATTCAGTCAGTAGCTTCAAACATTTCTGGTATATGAAAAACATGTTTTTCAATGGCAAAAATCAATGAATATTGTAAATGCACAAACAGTAATATCTCAACATTGCACGGTGCAATTCTGAAATTTTTAGCTTTTTCCTGTTAATCCTAGCATGATAAAGAAGATTCAAAGAGAGTGAGATGCCAGCTCCTTTCATTCAGTCAGTAGCTTCAAACATTTCTGGTATATGAAAAACATGCTTTTCAATGGCAAAAATCAATGAATATTGTAAATGCACAAACAGTAATATCTCCACATTGCAAGGTGCAATTCTGAAATTTTTTGCTTTTTCCTGTTAATCCTAGCATGATAAAGAAGATTCAAAGAGAGTGAGATGCCAGCTCCTTTCATTCAGTCAGTAGCTTCAAACATTTCTGGTATATGAAAAACATGTTTTTCAATGGCAAAAATCAATGAATATTGTAAATGCACAAACAGTAATATCTCCACATTGCAAGGTGCAATTCTGAAATTTTTTGCTTTTTCCTGCTAATCCTAGCATGATAAAGAAGATTCAAAGAGAGTGAGATGCCAGCTCCTTTCATTCAGTCAGTAGCTTCAAACATTTCTGGTATATGAAAAACATGTTTTTCAATGGCAAAAATCAATGAATATTGTAAATGCACAAACAGTAATATCTCCACATTGCAAGGTGCAATTCTGAAATTTTTTGCTTTTTCCTGCTAATCCTAGCATGATAAAGAAGATTCAAAGAGAGTGAGATGCCAGCTCCTTTCATTCAGTCAGTAGCTTCAAACATTTCTGGTATATGAAAAACATGTTTTTCAATGGCAAAAATCAATGAATATTGTAAATGCACAAACAGTAATATCTCCACATTGCACGGTGCAATTCTGAAATTTTTAGCTTTTTCCTGTTAATCCTAGCATGATAAAGAAGATTCAAAGAGAGTGAGATGCCAGCTCCTTTCATTCAGTCAGTAGCTTCAAACATTTCTGGTATATGAAAAACGTTTTTCAATGGCAAAAATCAATGAATATTGTAAATGCACAAACAGTAATATCTCCACATTGCAAGGTGCAATTCTGAAATTTTTTGCTTTTTCCTGCTAATCCTAGCATGATAAAGAAGATTCAAAGAGAGAGATGCCAGCTCCTTTCATTCAGTCAGTAGCTTCAAACATTTCTGGTATATGAAAAACATGTTTTTCAATGGCAAAAATCAATGAATATTGTAAATGCACAAACAGTAATATCTCCACATTGCACGGTGCAATTCTGAAATTTTTAGCTTTTTCCTGTTAATCCTAGCATGATAAAGAAGATTCAAAGAGTGAGATGCCAGCTCCTTTCATTCAGTCAGTAGCTTCAAACATTTCTGGTATATGAAAAACGTTTTTCAATGGCAAAAATCAATGAATATTGTAAATGCACAAACAGTAATATCTCCACATTGCAAGGTGCAATTCTGAAATTTTTTGCTTTTTCCTGCTAATCCTAGCATGATAAAGAAGATTCAAAGAGAGTGAGATGCCAGCTCCTTTCATTCAGTCAGTAGCTTCAAACATTTCTGGTATATGAAAAACATGTTTTTCAATGGCAAAAATCAATGAATATTGTAAATGCACAAGCAGTAATATCTCAACATTGCACGGTGCAATTCTGAAATTTTTAGCTTTTTCCTGTTAATCCTAGCATGATAAAGAAGATTCAAAGAGAGTGAGATGCCAGCTCCTTTCATTCAGTCAGTAGCTTCAAACATTTCTGGTATATGAAAAACATGCTTTTCAATGGCAAAAATCAATGAATATTGTAAATGCACAAACAGTAATATCTGCACATTGCAAGGTGCAATTCTGAAATTTTTTGCTTTTTCCTGTTAATCCTAGCATGATAAAGAAGATTCAAAGAGAGTGAGATGCCAGCTCCTTTCATTCAGTCAGTAGCTTCAAACATTTCTGGTATATGAAAAACATGTTTTTCAATGGCAAAAATCAATGAATATTGTAAATGCACAAACAGTAATATCTCCACATTGCAAGGTGCAATTCTGAAATTTTTTGCTTTTTCCTGCTAATCCTAGCATGATAAAGAAGATTCAAAGAGAGTGAGATGCCAGCTCCTTTCATTCAGTCAGTAGCTTCAAACATTTCTGGTATATGAAAAACATGTTTTTCAATGGCAAAAATCAATGAATATTGTAAATGCACAAACAGTAATATCTCCACATTGCACGGTGCAATTCTGAAATTTTTAGCTTTTTCCTGTTAATCCTAGCATGATAAAGAAGATTCAAATAGAGTGAGATGCCAGCTCCTTTCATTCAGTCAGTAGCTTCAAACATTTCTGGTATATGAAAAACGTTTTTCAATGGCAAAAATCAATGAATATTGTAAATGCACAAACAGTAATATCTCCACATTGCAAGGTGCAATTCTGAAATTTTTTGCTTTTTCCTGCTAATCCTAGCATGATAAAGAAGATTCAAAGAGAGTGAGATGCCAGCTCCTTTCATTCAGTCAGTAGCTTCAAACATTTCTGGTATATGAAAAACATGTTTTTCAATGGCAAAAATCAATGAATATTGTAAATGCACAAACAGTAATATCTCCACATTGCACGGTGCAATTCTGAAATTTTTAGCTTTTTCCTGTTAATCCTAGCATGATAAAGAAGATTCAAAGAGAGTGAGATGCCAGCTCCTTTCATTCAGTCAGTAGCTTCAAACATTTCTGGTATATGAAAAACGTTTTTCAATGGCAAAAATCAATGAATATTGTAAATGCACAAACAGTAATATCTCCACATTGCAAGGTGCAATTCTGAAATTTTTTGCTTTTTCCTGCTAATCCTAGCATAATAAAGAAGATTCAAAGAGAGTGAGATGCCAGCTCCTTTCATTCAGTCAGTAGCTTCAAACATTTCTGGTATATGAAAAACATGTTTTTCAATGGCAAAAATCAATGAATATTGTAAATGCACAAACAGTAATATCTCCACATTGCAAGGTGCAATTCTGAAATTTTTTGCTTTTTCCTGTTAATCCTAGCATGATAAAGAAGATTCAAAGAGAGTGAGATGCCAGCTCCTTTCATTCAGTCAGTAGCTTCAAACATTTCTGGTATATGAAAAACATGTTTTTCAATGGCAAAAATCAATGAATATTGTAAATGCACAAACAGTAATATCTCCACATTGCAAGGTGCAATTCTGAAATTTTTTGCTTTTTCCTGCTAATCCTAGCATGATAAAGAAGATTCAAAGAGAGTGAGATGCCAGCTCCTTTCATTCAGTCAGTAGCTTCAAACATTTCTGGTATATGAAAAACATGTTTTTCAATGGCAAAAATCAATGAATATTGTAAATGCACAAACAGTAATATCTCCACATTGCACGGTGCAATTCTGAAATTTTTAGCTTTTTCCTGTTAATCCTAGCATGATAAAGAAGATTCAAAGAGTGAGATGCCAGCTCCTTTCATTCAGTCAGTAGCTTCAAACATTTCTGGTATATGAAAAACATGTTTTTCAATGGCAAAAATCAATGAATATTGTAAATGCACAAACAGTAATATCTCCACATTGCAAGGTGCAATTCTGAAATTTTTTGCTTTTTCCTGCTAATCCTAGCATGATAAAGAAGATTCAAAGAGAGTGAGATGCCAGCTCCTTTCATTCAGTCAGTAGCTTCAAACATTTCTGGTATATGAAAAACATGTTTTTCAATGGCAAAAATCAATGAATATTGTAAATGCACAAACAGTAATATCTCAACATTGCACGGTGCAATTCTGAAATTTTTAGCTTTTTCCTGTTAATCCTAGCATGATAAAGAAGATTCAAAGAGAGTGAGATGCCAGCTCCTTTCATTCAGTCAGTAGCTTCAAACATTTCTGGTATATGAAAAACATGCTTTTCAATGGCAAAAATCAATGAATATTGTAAATGCACAAACAGTAATATCTCCACATTGCAAGGTGCAATTCTGAAATTTTTTGCTTTTTCCTGTTAATCCTAGCATGATAAAGAAGATTCAAAGAGAGTGAGATGCCAGCTCCTTTCATTCAGTCAGTAGCTTCAAACATTTCTGGTATATGAAAAACATGTTTTTCAATGGCAAAAATCAATGAATATTGTAAATGCACAAACAGTAATATCTCCACATTGCAAGGTGCAATTCTGAAATTTTTTGCTTTTTCCTGCTAATCCTAGCATGATAAAGAAGATTCAAAGAGAGTGAGATGCCAGCTCCTTTCATTCAGTCAGTAGCTTCAAACATTTCTGGTATATGAAAAACATGTTTTTCAATGGCAAAAATCAATGAATATTGTAAATGCACAAACAGTAATATCTCCACATTGCACGGTGCAATTCTGAAATTTTTAGCTTTTTCCTGTTAATCCTAGCATGATAAAGAAGATTCAAAGAGAGTGAGATGCCAGCTCCTTTCATTCAGTCAGTAGCTTCAAACATTTCTGGTATATGAAAAACGTTTTTCAATGGCAAAAATGAATGAATATTGTAAATGCACAAACAGTAATATCTCCACATTGCAAGGTGCAATTCTGAAATTTTTTGCTTTTTCCTGCTAATCCTAGCATGATAAAGAAGATTCAAAGAGAGTGAGATGCCAGCTCCTTTCATTCAGTCAGTAGCTTCAAACATTTCTGGTATATGAAAAACATGTTTTTCAATGGCAAAAATCAATGAATATTGTAAATGCACAAACAGTAATATCTCCACATTGCACGGTGCAATTCTGAAATTTTTAGCTTTTTCCTGTTAATCCTAGCATGATAAAGAAGATTCAAAGAGAGTGAGATGCCAGCTCCTTTCATTCAGTCAGTAGCTTCAAACATTTCTGGTATATGAAAAACGTTTTTCAATGGCAAAAATGAATGAATATTGTAAATGCACAAACAGTAATATCTCCACATTGCAAGGTGCAATTCTGAAATTTTTTGCTTTTTCCTGCTAATCCTAGCATGATAAAGAAGATTCAAAGAGAGTGAGATGCCAGCTCCTTTCATTCAGTCAGTAGCTTCAAACATTTCTGGTATATGAAAAACATGTTTTTCAATGGCAAAAATCAATGAATATTGTAAATGCACAAACAGTAATATCTCCACATTGCAAGGTGCAATTCTGAAATTTTTTGCTTTTTCCTGCTAATCCTAGCATGATAAAGAAGATTCAAAGAGAGTGAGATGCCAGCTCCTTTCATTCAGTCAGTAGCTTCAAACATTTCTGGTATATGAAAAACATGTTTTTCAATGGCAAAAATCAATGAATATTGTAAATGCACAAACAGTAATATCTCCACATTGCACGGTGCAATTCTGAAATTTTTAGCTTTTTCCTGTTAATCCTAGCATGATAAAGAAGATTCAAAGAGAGTGAGATGCCAGCTCCTTTCATTCAGTCAGTAGCTTCAAACATTTCTGGTATATGAAAAACGTTTTTCAATGGCAAAAATCAATGAATATTGTAAATGCACAAACAGTAATATCTCCACATTGCAAGGTGCAATTCTGAAATTTTTTGCTTTTTCCTGCTAATCCTAGCATAATAAAGAAGATTCAAAGAGAGTGAGATGCCAGCTCCTTTCATTCAGTCAGTAGCTTCAAACATTTCTGGTATATGAAAAACATGTTTTTCAATGGCAAAAATCAATGAATATTGTAAATGCACAAACAGTAATATCTCCACATTGCAAGGTGCAATTCTGAAATTTTTTGCTTTTTCCTGTTAATCCTAGCATGATAAAGAAGATTCAAAGAGAGTGAGATGCCAGCTCCTTTCATTCAGTCAGTAGCTTCAAACATTTCTGGTATATGAAAAACATGTTTTTCAATGGCAAAAATCAATGAATATTGTAAATGCACAAACAGTAATATCTCCACATTGCAAGGTGCAATTCTGAAATTTTTTGCTTTTTCCTGCTAATCCTAGCATGATAAAGAAGATTCAAAGAGAGTGAGATGCCAGCTCCTTTCATTCAGTCAGTAGCTTCAAACATTTCTGGTATATGAAAAACATGTTTTTCAATGGCAAAAATCAATGAATATTGTAAATGCACAAACAGTAATATCTCCACATTGCACGGTGCAATTCTGAAATTTTTAGCTTTTTCCTGTTAATCCTAGCATGATAAAGAAGATTCAAAGAGTGAGATGCCAGCTCCTTTCATTCAGTCAGTAGCTTCAAACATTTCTGGTATATGAAAAACATGTTTTTCAATGGCAAAAATCAATGAATATTGTAAATGCACAAACAGTAATATCTCCACATTGCAAGGTGCAATTCTGAAATTTTTTGCTTTTTCCTGCTAATCCTAGCATGATAAAGAAGATTCAAAGAGAGTGAGATGCCAGCTCCTTTCATTCAGTCAGTAGCTTCAAACATTTCTGGTATATGAAAAACATGTTTTTCAATGGCAAAAATCAATGAATATTGTAAATGCACAAACAGTAATATCTCAACATTGCACGGTGCAATTCTGAAATTTTTAGCTTTTTCCTGTTAATCCTAGCATGATAAAGAAGATTCAAAGAGAGTGAGATGCCAGCTCCTTTCATTCAGTCAGTAGCTTCAAACATTTCTGGTATATGAAAAACATGCTTTTCAATGGCAAAAATCAATGAATATTGTAAATGCACAAACAGTAATATCTCCACATTGCAAGGTGCAATTCTGAAATTTTTTGCTTTTTCCTGTTAATCCTAGCATGATAAAGAAGATTCAAAGAGAGTGAGATGCCAGCTCCTTTCATTCAGTCAGTAGCTTCAAACATTTCTGGTATATGAAAAACATGTTTTTCAATGGCAAAAATCAATGAATATTGTAAATGCACAAACAGTAATATCTCCACATTGCAAGGTGCAATTCTGAAATTTTTTGCTTTTTCCTGCTAATCCTAGCATGATAAAGAAGATTCAAAGAGAGTGAGATGCCAGCTCCTTTCATTCAGTCAGTAGCTTCAAACATTTCTGGTATATGAAAAACATGTTTTTCAATGGCAAAAATCAATGAATATTGTAAATGCACAAACAGTAATATCTCCACATTGCACGGTGCAATTCTGAAATTTTTAGCTTTTTCCTGTTAATCCTAGCATGATAAAGAAGATTCAAAGAGAGTGAGATGCCAGCTCCTTTCATTCAGTCAGTAGCTTCAAACATTTCTGGTATATGAAAAACGTTTTTCAATGGCAAAAATGAATGAATATTGTAAATGCACAAACAGTAATATCTCCACATTGCAAGGTGCAATTCTGAAATTTTTTGCTTTTTCCTGCTAATCCTAGCATGATAAAGAAGATTCAAAGAGAGTGAGATGCCAGCTCCTTTCATTCAGTCAGTAGCTTCAAACATTTCTGGTATATGAAAAACATGTTTTTCAATGGCAAAAATCAATGAATATTGTAAATGCACAAACAGTAATATCTCCACATTGCACGGTGCAATTCTGAAATTTTTAGCTTTTTCCTGTTAATCCTAGCATGATAAAGAAGATTCAAAGAGAGTGAGATGCCAGCTCCTTTCATTCAGTCAGTAGCTTCAAACATTTCTGGTATATGAAAAACATGTTTTTCAATGGCAAAAATCAATGAATATTGTAAATGCACAAACAGTAATATCTCCACATTGCACGGTGCAATTCTGAAATTTTTAGCTTTTTCCTGTTAATCCTAGCATGATAAAGAAGATTCAAAGAGTGAGATGCCAGCTCCTTTCATTCAGTCAGTAGCTTCAAACATTTCTGGTATATGAAAAACATGTTTTTCAATGGCAAAAATCAATGAATATTGTAAATGCACAAACAGTAATATCTCCACATTGCAAGGTGCAATTCTGAAATTTTTTGCTTTTTCCTGCTAATCCTAGCATGATAAAGAAGATTCAAAGAGAGTGAGATGCCAGCTCCTTTCATTCAGTCAGTAGCTTCAAACATTTCTGGTATATGAAAAACATGTTTTTCAATGGCAAAAATCAATGAATATTGTAAATGCACAAACAGTAATATCTCAACATTGCACGGTGCAATTCTGAAATTTTTAGCTTTTTCCTGTTAATCCTAGCATGATAAAGAAGATTCAAAGAGAGTGAGATGCCAGCTCCTTTCATTCAGTCAGTAGCTTCAAACATTTCTGGTATATGAAAAACATGCTTTTCAATGGCAAAAATCAATGAATATTGTAAATGCACAAACAGTAATATCTCCACATTGCAAGGTGCAATTCTGAAATTTTTTGCTTTTTCCTGTTAATCCTAGCATGATAAAGAAGATTCAAAGAGAGTGAGATGCCAGCTCCTTTCATTCAGTCAGTAGCTTCAAACATTTCTGGTATATGAAAAACATGTTTTTCAATGGCAAAAATCAATGAATATTGTAAATGCACAAACAGTAATATCTCCACATTGCAAGGTGCAATTCTGAAATTTTTTGCTTTTTCCTGCTAATCCTAGCATGATAAAGAAGATTCAAAGAGAGTGAGATGCCAGCTCCTTTCATTCAGTCAGTAGCTTCAAACATTTCTGGTATATGAAAAACATGTTTTTCAATGGCAAAAATCAATGAATATTGTAAATGCACAAACAGTAATATCTCCACATTGCAAGGTGCAATTCTGAAATTTTTTGCTTTTTCCTGCTAATCCTAGCATGATAAAGAAGATTCAAAGAGAGTGAGATGCCAGCTCCTTTCATTCAGTCAGTAGCTTCAAACATTTCTGGTATATGAAAAACATGTTTTTCAATGGCAAAAATCAATGAATATTGTAAATGCACAAACAGTAATATCTCCACATTGCACGGTGCAATTCTGAAATTTTTAGCTTTTTCCTGTTAATCCTAGCATGATAAAGAAGATTCAAAGAGAGTGAGATGCCAGCTCCTTTCATTCAGTCAGTAGCTTCAAACATTTCTGGTATATGAAAAACGTTTTTCAATGGCAAAAATCAATGAATATTGTAAATGCACAAACAGTAATATCTCCACATTGCAAGGTGCAATTCTGAAATTTTTTGCTTTTTCCTGCTAATCCTAGCATGATAAAGAAGATTCAAAGAGAGAGATGCCAGCTCCTTTCATTCAGTCAGTAGCTTCAAACATTTCTGGTATATGAAAAACATGTTTTTCAATGGCAAAAATCAATGAATATTGTACATGCACAAACAGTAATATCTCCACATTGCACGGTGCAATTCTGAAATTTTTAGCTTTTTCCTGTTAATCCTAGCATGATAAAGAAGATTCAAAGAGAGTGAGATGCCAGCTCCTTTCATTCAGTCAGTAGCTTCAAACATTTCTGGTATATGAAAAACATGTTTTTCAATGGCAAAAATCAATGAATATTGTAAATGCACAAACAGTAATATCTCCACATTGCAAGGTGCAATTCTGAAATTTTTTGCTTTTTCCTGTTAATCCTAGCATGATAAAGAAGATTCAGAGTGAGATGCCAGCTCCTTTCATTCAGTCAGTAGCTTCAAACATTTCTGGTATATGAAAAACATGTTTTTCAATGGCAAAAATCAATGAATATTGTAAATGCACAAACAGTAATATCTCCACATTGCACGGTGCAATTCTGAAATTTTTAGCTTTTTCCTGTTAATCCTAGCATGATAAAGAAGATTCAAAGAGAGTGAGATGCCAGCTCCTTTCATTCAGTCAGTAGCTTCAAACATTTCTGGTATATGAAAAACATGTTTTTCAATGGCAAAAATCAATGAATATTGTAAATGCACAAGCAGTAATATCTCCACATTGCAAGGTGCAATTCTGAAATTTTTTGCTTTTTCCTGTTAATCCTAGCATGATAAAGAAGATTCAAAGAGAGTGAGATGCCAGCTCCTTTCATTCAGTCAGTAGCTTCAAACATTTCTGGTATATGAAAAACATGTTTTTCAATGGCAAAAATCAATGAATATTATAAATGCACAAACAGTAATATCTCCACATTGCAAGGTGCAATTCTGAAATTTTTTGCTTTTTCCTGCTAATCCTAGCATGATAAAGAAGATTCAAAGAGAGTGAGATGCCAGCTCCTTTCATTCAGTCAGTAGCTTCAAACATTTCTGGTATATGAAAAACATGTTTTTCAATGGCAAAAATCAATGAATATTGTAAATGCACAAACAGTAATATCTCCACATTGCACGGTGCAATTCTGAAATTTTTAGCTTTTTCCTGTTAATCCTAGCATGATAAAGAAGATTCAAAGAGTGAGATGCCAGCTCCTTTCATTCAGTCAGTAGCTTCAAACATTTCTGGTATATGAAAAACATGTTTTTCAATGGCAAAAATCAATGAATATTGTAAATGCACAAACAGTAATATCTCCACATTGCAAGGTGCAATTCTGAAATTTTTTGCTTTTTCCTGCTAATCCTAGCATGATAAAGAAGATTCAAAGAGAGTGAGATGCCAGCTCCTTTCATTCAGTCAGTAGCTTCAAACATTTCTGGTATATGAAAAACATGTTTTTCAATGGCAAAAATCAATGAATATTGTAAATGCACAAACAGTAATATCTCCACATTGCACGGTGCAATTCTGAAATTTTTAGCTTTTTCCTGTTAATCCTAGCATGATAAAGAAGATTCAAAGAGAGTGAGATGCCAGCTCCTTTCATTCAGTCAGTAGCTTCAAACATTTCTGGTATATGAAAAACATGTTTTTCAATGGCAAAAATCAATGAATATTGTAAATGCACAAACAGTAATATCTCCACATTGCACGGTGCAATTCTGAAATTTTTTGCTTTTTCCTGTTAATCCTAGCATGATAAAGAAGATTCAAAGAGTGAGATGCCAGCTCCTTTCATTCAGTCAGTAGCTTCAAACATTTCTGGTATATGAAAAACATGTTTTTCAATGGCAAAAATCAATGAATATTGTAAATGCACAAACAGTAATATCTCCACATTGCAAGGTGCAATTCTGAAATTTTTTGCTTTTTCCTGCTAATCCTAGCATGATAAAGAAGATTCAAAGAGAGTGAGATGCCAGCTCCTTTCATTCAGTCAGTAGCTTCAAACATTTCTGGTATATGAAAAACATGTTTTTCAATGGCAAAAATCAATGAATATTGTAAATGCACAAACAGTAATATCTCCACATTGCACGGTGCAATTCTGAAATTTTTAGCTTTTTCCTGTTAATCCTAGCATGATAAAGAAGATTCAAAGAGAGTGAGATGCCAGCTCCTTTCATTCAGTCAGTAGCTTCAAACATTTCTGGTATATGAAAAACGTTTTTCAATGGCAAAAATCAATGAATATTGTAAATGCACAAACAGTAATATCTCCACATTGCAAGGTGCAATTCTGAAATTTTTTGCTTTTTCCTGCTAATCCTAGCATGATAAAGAAGATTCAAAGAGAGTGAGATGCCAGCTCCTTTCATTCAGTCAGTAGCTTCAAACATTTCTGGTATATGAAAAACATGTTTTTCAATGGCAAAAATCAATGAATATTGTAAATGCACAAACAGTAATATCTCCACATTGCACGGTGCAATTCTGAAATTTTTAGCTTTTTCCTGTTAATCCTAGCATGATAAAGAAGATTCAAAGAGAGTGAGATGCCAGCTCCTTTCATTCAGTCAGTAGCTTCAAACATTTCTGGTATATGAAAAACATGTTTTTCAATGGCAAAAATCAATGAATATTGTAAATGCACAAACAGTAATATCTCCACATTGCACGGTGCAATTCTGAAATTTTTAGCTTTTTCCTGTTAATCCTAGCATGATAAAGAAGATTCAAAGAGTGAGATGCCAGCTCCTTTCATTCAGTCAGTAGCTTCAAACATTTCTGGTATATGAAAAACATGTTTTTCAATGGCAAAAATCAATGAATATTGTAAATGCACAAACAGTAATATCTCCACATTGCAAGGTGCAATTCTGAAATTTTTTGCTTTTTCCTGCTAATCCTAGCATGATAAAGAAGATTCAGAGTGAGATGCCAGCTCCTTTCATTCAGTCAGTAGCTTCAAACATTTCTGGTATATGAAAAACATGTTTTTCAATGGCAAAAATCAATGAATATTGTAAATGCACAAACAGTAATATCTCCACATTGCACGGTGCAATTCTGAAATTTTTAGCTTTTTCCTGTTAATCCTAGCATGATAAAGAAGATTCAAAGAGAGTGAGATGCCAGCTCCTTTCATTCAGTCAGTAGCTTCAAACATTTCTGGTATATGAAAAACGTTTTTCAATGGCAAAAATCAATGAATATTGTAAATGCACAAACAGTAATATCTCCACATTGCAAGGTGCAATTCTGAAATTTTTTGCTTTTTCCTGCTAATCCTAGCATGATAAAGAAGATTCAAAGAGAGTGAGATGCCAGCTCCTTTCATTCAGTCAGTAGCTTCAAACATTTCTGGTATATGAAAAACATGTTTTTCAATGGCAAAAATCAATGAATATTGTAAATGCACAAACAGTAATATCTCCACATTGCACGGTGCAATTCTGAAATTTTTAGCTTTTTCCTGTTAATCCTAGCATGATAAAGAAGATTCAAAGAGAGTGAGATGCCAGCTCCTTTCATTCAGTCAGTAGCTTCAAACATTTCTGGTATATGAAAAACATGTTTTTCAATGGCAAAAATCAATGAATATTGTAAATGCACAAACAGTAATATCTCCACATTGCACGGTGCAATTCTGAAATTTTTAGCTTTTTCCTGTTAATCCTAGCATGATAAAGAAGATTCAAAGAGTGAGATGCCAGCTCCTTTCATTCAGTCAGTAGCTTCAAACATTTCTGGTATATGAAAAACATGTTTTTCAATGGCAAAAATCAATGAATATTGTAAATGCACAAACAGTAATATCTCCACATTGCAAGGTGCAATTCTGAAATTTTTTGCTTTTTCCTGCTAATCCTAGCATGATAAAGAAGATTCAGAGTGAGATGCCAGCTCCTTTCATTCAGTCAGTAGCTTCAAACATTTCTGGTATATGAAAAACATGTTTTTCAATGGCAAAAATCAATGAATATTGTAAATGCACAAACAGTAATATCTCAACATTGCACGGTGCAATTCTGAAATTTTTAGCTTTTTCCTGTTAATCCTAGCATGATAAAGAAGATTCAAAGAGAGTGAGATGCCAGCTCCTTTCATTCAGTCAGTAGCTTCAAACATTTCTGGTATATGAAAAACATGCTTTTCAATGGCAAAAATCAATGAATATTGTAAATGCACAAACAGTAATATCTCCACATTGCAAGGTGCAATTCTGAAATTTTTTGCTTTTTCCTGTTAATCCTAGCATGATAAAGAAGATTCAAAGAGAGTGAGATGCCAGCTCCTTTCATTCAGTCAGTAGCTTCAAACATTTCTGGTATATGAAAAACATGTTTTTCAATGGCAAAAATCAATGAATATTGTAAATGCACAAACAGTAATATCTCCACATTGCAAGGTGCAATTCTGAAATTTTTTGCTTTTTCCTGCTAATCCTAGCATGATAAAGAAGATTCAAAGAGAGTGAGATGCCAGCTCCTTTCATTCAGTCAGTAGCTTCAAACATTTCTGGTATATGAAAAACATGTTTTTCAATGGCAAAAATCAATGAATATTGTAAATGCACAAACAGTAATATCTCCACATTGCAAGGTGCAATTCTGAAATTTTTTGCTTTTTCCTGCTAATCCTAGCATGATAAAGAAGATTCAAAGAGAGTGAGATGCCAGCTCCTTTCATTCAGTCAGTAGCTTCAAACATTTCTGGTATATGAAAAACATGTTTTTCAATGGCAAAAATCAATGAATATTGTAAATGCACAAACAGTAATATCTCCACATTGCACGGTGCAATTCTGAAATTTTTAGCTTTTTCCTGTTAATCCTAGCATGATAAAGAAGATTCAAAGAGAGTGAGATGCCAGCTCCTTTCATTCAGTCAGTAGCTTCAAACATTTCTGGTATATGAAAAACGTTTTTCAATGGCAAAAATCAATGAATATTGTAAATGCACAAACAGTAATATCTCCACATTGCAAGGTGCAATTCTGAAATTTTTTGCTTTTTCCTGCTAATCCTAGCATGATAAAGAAGATTCAAAGAGAGTGAGATGCCAGCTCCTTTCATTCAGTCAGTAGCTTCAAACATTTCTGGTATATGAAAAACATGTTTTTCAATGGCAAAAATCAATGAATATTGTAAATGCACAAACAGTAATATCTCCACATTGCACGGTGCAATTCTGAAATTTTTAGCTTTTTCCTGTTAATCCTAGCATGATAAAGAAGATTCAAAGAGAGTGAGATGCCAGCTCCTTTCATTCAGTCAGTAGCTTCAAACATTTCTGGTATATGAAAAACATGTTTTTCAATGGCAAAAATCAATGAATATTGTAAATGCACAAACAGTAATATCTCCACATTGCACGGTGCAATTCTGAAATTTTTAGCTTTTTCCTGTTAATCCTAGCATGATAAAGAAGATTCAAAGAGTGAGATGCCAGCTCCTTTCATTCAGTCAGTAGCTTCAAACATTTCTGGTATATGAAAAACGTTTTTCAATGGCAAAAATCAATGAATATTGTAAATGCACAAACAGTAATATCTCCACATTGCAAGGTGCAATTCTGAAATTTTTTGCTTTTTCCTGCTAATCCTAGCATGATAAAGAAGATTCAAAGAGAGTGAGATGCCAGCTCCTTTCATTCAGTCAGTAGCTTCAAACATTTCTGGTATATGAAAAACATGTTTTTCAATGGCAAAAATCAATGAATATTGTAAATGCACAAGCAGTAATATCTCAACATTGCACGGTGCAATTCTGAAATTTTTAGCTTTTTCCTGTTAATCCTAGCATGATAAAGAAGATTCAAAGAGAGTGAGATGCCAGCTCCTTTCATTCAGTCAGTAGCTTCAAACATTTCTGGTATATGAAAAACATGCTTTTCAATGGCAAAAATCAATGAATATTGTAAATGCACAAACAGTAATATCTGCACATTGCAAGGTGCAATTCTGAAATTTTTTGCTTTTTCCTGTTAATCCTAGCATGATAAAGAAGATTCAAAGAGAGTGAGATGCCAGCTCCTTTCATTCAGTCAGTAGCTTCAAACATTTCTGGTATATGAAAAACATGTTTTTCAATGGCAAAAATCAATGAATATTGTAAATGCACAAACAGTAATATCTCCACATTGCAAGGTGCAATTCTGAAATTTTTTGCTTTTTCCTGCTAATCCTAGCATGATAAAGAAGATTCAAAGAGAGTGAGATGCCAGCTCCTTTCATTCAGTCAGTAGCTTCAAACATTTCTGGTATATGAAAAACATGTTTTTCAATGGCAAAAATCAATGAATATTGTAAATGCACAAACAGTAATATCTCCACATTGCACGGTGCAATTCTGAAATTTTTAGCTTTTTCCTGTTAATCCTAGCATGATAAAGAAGATTCAAATAGAGTGAGATGCCAGCTCCTTTCATTCAGTCAGTAGCTTCAAACATTTCTGGTATATGAAAAACGTTTTTCAATGGCAAAAATCAATGAATATTGTAAATGCACAAACAGTAATATCTCCACATTGCAAGGTGCAATTCTGAAATTTTTTGCTTTTTCCTGCTAATCCTAGCATGATAAAGAAGATTCAAAGAGATGAGATGCCAGCTCCTTTCATTCAGTCAGTAGCTTCAAACATTTCTGGTATATGAAAAACATGTTTTTCAATGGCAAAAATCAATGAATATTGTAAATGCACAAACAGTAATATCTCCACATTGCACGGTGCAATTCTGAAATTTTTAGCTTTTTCCTGTTAATCCTAGCATGATAAAGAAGATTCAAAGAGAGTGAGATGCCAGCTCCTTTCATTCAGTCAGTAGCTTCAAACATTTCTGGTATATGAAAAACATGTTTTTCAATGGCAAAAATCAATGAATATTGTAAATGCACAAACAGTAATATCTCCACATTGCAAGGTGCAATTCTGAAATTTTTTGCTTTTTCCTGTTAATCCTAGCATGATAAAGAAGATTCAAAGAGAGTGAGATGCCAGCTCCTTTCATTCAGTCAGTAGCTTCAAACATTTCTGGTATATGAAAAACATGTTTTTCAATGGCAAAAATCAATGAATATTGTAAATGCACAAACAGTAATATCTCCACATTGCACGGTGCAATTCTGAAATTTTTAGCTTTTTCCTGTTAATCCTAGCATGATAAAGAAGATTCAAAGAGAGTGAGATGCCAGCTCCTTTCATTCAGTCAGTAGCTTCAAACATTTCTGGTATATGAAAAACATGCTTTTCAATGGCAAAAATCAATGAATATTGTAAATGCACAAACAGTAATATCTCCACATTGCAAGGTGCAATTCTGAAATTTTTTTCTTTTTCCTGTTAATCCTAGCATGATAAAGAAGATTCAAAGAGAGTGAGATGCCAGCTCCTTTCATTCAGTCAGTAGCTTCAAACATTTCTGGTATATGAAAAACATGTTTTTCAATGGCAAAAATCAATGAATATTGTAAATGCACAAACAGTAATATCTCCACATTGCAAGGTGCAATTCTGAAATTTTTTGCTTTTTCCTGCTAATCCTAGCATGATAAAGAAGATTCAAAGAGAGTGAGATGCCAGCTCCTTTCATTCAGTCAGTAGCTTCAAACATTTCTGGTATATGAAAAACATGTTTTTCAATGGCAAAAATCAATGAATATTGTAAATGCACAAACAGTAATATCTCCACATTGCACGGTGCAATTCTGAAATTTTTAGCTTTTTCCTGTTAATCCTAGCATGATAAAGAAGATTCAAAGAGAGTGAGATGCCAGCTCCTTTCATTCAGTCAGTAGCTTCAAACATTTCTGGTATATGAAAAACGTTTTTCAATGGCAAAAATCAATGAATATTGTAAATGCACAAACAGTAATATCTCCACATTGCAAGGTGCAATTCTGAAATTTTTTGCTTTTTCCTGCTAAACCTAGCATGATAAAGAAGATTCAAAGAGAGAGATGCCAGCTCCTTTCATTCAGTCAGTAGCTTCAAACATTTCTGGTATATGAAAAACATGTTTTTCAATGGCAAAAATCAATGAATATTGTAAATGCACAAACAGTAATATCTCCACATTGCACGGTGCAATTCTGAAATTTTTAGCTTTTTCCTGTTAATCCTAGCATGATAAAGAAGATTCAAAGAGTGAGATGCCAGCTCCTTTCATTCAGTCAGTAGCTTCAAACATTTCTGGTATATGAAAAACGTTTTTCAATGGCAAAAATCAATGAATATTGTAAATGCACAAACAGTAATATCTCCACATTGCAAGGTGCAATTCTGAAATTTTTTGCTTTTTCCTGCTAATCCTAGCATGATAAAGAAGATTCAAAGAGAGTGAGATGCCAGCTCCTTTCATTCAGTCAGTAGCTTCAAACATTTCTGGTATATGAAAAACATGTTTTTCAATGGCAAAAATCAATGAATATTGTAAATGCACAAGCAGTAATATCTCAACATTGCACGGTGCAATTCTGAAATTTTTAGCTTTTTCCTGTTAATCCTAGCATGATAAAGAAGATTCAAAGAGAGTGAGATGCCAGCTCCTTTCATTCAGTCAGTAGCTTCAAACATTTCTGGTATATGAAAAACATGCTTTTCAATGGCAAAAATCAATGAATATTGTAAATGCACAAACAGTAATATCTGCACATTGCAAGGTGCAATTCTGAAATTTTTTGCTTTTTCCTGTTAATCCTAGCATGATAAAGAAGATTCAAAGAGAGTGAGATGCCAGCTCCTTTCATTCAGTCAGTAGCTTCAAACATTTCTGGTATATGAAAAACATGTTTTTCAATGGCAAAAATCAATGAATATTGTAAATGCACAAACAGTAATATCTCCACATTGCAAGGTGCAATTCTGAAATTTTTTGCTTTTTCCTGCTAATCCTAGCATGATAAAGAAGATTCAAAGAGAGTGAGATGCCAGCTCCTTTCATTCAGTCAGTAGCTTCAAACATTTCTGGTATATGAAAAACATGTTTTTCAATGGCAAAAATCAATGAATATTGTAAATGCACAAACAGTAATATCTCCACATTGCACGGTGCAATTCTGAAATTTTTAGCTTTTTCCTGTTAATCCTAGCATGATAAAGAAGATTCAAATAGAGTGAGATGCCAGCTCCTTTCATTCAGTCAGTAGCTTCAAACATTTCTGGTATATGAAAAACGTTTTTCAATGGCAAAAATCAATGAATATTGTAAATGCACAAACAGTAATATCTCCACATTGCAAGGTGCAATTCTGAAATTTTTTGCTTTTTCCTGCTAATCCTAGCATGATAAAGAAGATTCAAAGAGAGTGAGATGCCAGCTCCTTTCATTCAGTCAGTAGCTTCAAACATTTCTGGTATATGAAAAACATGTTTTTCAATGGCAAAAATCAATGAATATTGTAAATGCACAAACAGTAATATCTCCACATTGCACGGTGCAATTCTGAAATTTTTAGCTTTTTCCTGTTAATCCTAGCATGATAAAGAAGATTCAAAGAGAGTGAGATGCCAGCTCCTTTCATTCAGTCAGTAGCTTCAAACATTTCTGGTATATGAAAAACATGTTTTTCAATGGCAAAAATCAATGAATATTGTAAATGCACAAACAGTAATATCTCCACATTGCAAGGTGCAATTCTGAAATTTTTTGCTTTTTCCTGTTAATCCTAGCATGATAAAGAAGATTCAAAGAGAGTGAGATGCCAGTTCCTTTCATTCAGTCAGTAGCTTCAAACATTTCTGGTATATGAAAAACATGTTTTTCAATGGCAAAAATCAATGAATATTGTAAATGCACAAACAGTAATATCTCCACATTGCACGGTGCAATTCTGAAATTTTTAGCTTTTTCCTGTTAATCCTAGCATGATAAAGAAGATTCAAAGAGAGTGAGATGCCAGCTCCTTTCATTCAGTCAGTAGCTTCAAACATTTCTGGTATATGAAAAACATGCTTTTCAATGGCAAAAATCAATGAATATTGTAAATGCACAAACAGTAATATCTCCACATTGCAAGGTGCAATTCTGAAATTTTTTTCTTTTTCCTGTTAATCCTAGCATGATAAAGAAGATTCAAAGAGAGTGAGATGCCAGCTCCTTTCATTCAGTCAGTAGCTTCAAACATTTCTGGTATATGAAAAACATGTTTTTCAATGGCAAAAATCAATGAATATTGTAAATGCACAAACAGTAATATCTCCACATTGCAAGGTGCAATTCTGAAATTTTTTGCTTTTTCCTGCTAATCCTAGCATGATAAAGAAGATTCAAAGAGAGTGAGATGCCAGCTCCTTTCATTCAGTCAGTAGCTTCAAACATTTCTGGTATATGAAAAACATGTTTTTCAATGGCAAAAATCAATGAATATTGTAAATGCACAAACAGTAATATCTCCACATTGCACGGTGCAATTCTGAAATTTTTAGCTTTTTCCTGTTAATCCTAGCATGATAAAGAAGATTCAAAGAGAGTGAGATGCCAGCTCCTTTCATTCAGTCAGTAGCTTCAAACATTTCTGGTATATGAAAAACGTTTTTCAATGGCAAAAATCAATGAATATTGTAAATGCACAAACAGTAATATCTCCACATTGCAAGGTGCAATTCTGAAATTTTTTGCTTTTTCCTGCTAATCCTAGCATGATAAAGAAGATTCAAAGAGAGAGATGCCAGCTCCTTTCATTCAGTCAGTAGCTTCAAACATTTCTGGTATATGAAAAACATGTTTTTCAATGGCAAAAATCAATGAATATTGTAAATGCACAAACAGTAATATCTCCACATTGCACGGTGCAATTCTGAAATTTTTAGCTTTTTCCTGTTAATCCTAGCATGATAAAGAAGATTCAAAGAGAGTGAGATGCCAGCTCCTTTCATTCAGTCAGTAGCTTCAAACATTTCTGGTATATGAAAAACATGTTTTTCAATGGCAAAAATCAATGAATATTGTAAATGCACAAACAGTAATATCTCCACATTGCAAGGTGCAATTCTGAAATTTTTTGCTTTTTCCTGTTAATCCTAGCATGATAAAGAAGATTCAGAGTGAGATGCCAGCTCCTTTCATTCAGTCAGTAGCTTCAAACATTTCTGGTATATGAAAAACATGTTTTTCAATGGCAAAAATCAATGAATATTGTAAATGCACAAACAGTAATATCTCCACATTGCACGGTGCAATTCTGAAATTTTTAGCTTTTTCCTGTTAATCCTAGCATGATAAAGAAGATTCAAAGAGAGTGAGATGCCAGCTCCTTTCATTCAGTCAGTAGCTTCAAACATTTCTGGTATATGAAAAACATGTTTTTCAATGGCAAAAATCAATGAATATTGTAAATGCACAAGCAGTAATATCTCCACATTGCAAGGTGCAATTCTGAAATTTTTTGCTTTTTCCTGTTAATCCTAGCATGATAAAGAAGATTCAAAGAGAGTGAGATGCCAGCTCCTTTCATTCAGTCAGTAGCTTCAAACATTTCTGGTATATGAAAAACATGTTTTTCAATGGCAAAAATCAATGAATATTATAAATGCACAAACAGTAATATCTCCACATTGCAAGGTGCAATTCTGAAATTTTTTGCTCTTTCCTGCTAATCCTAGCATGATAAAGAAGATTCAAAGAGAGTGAGATGCCAGCTCCTTTCATTCAGTCAGTAGCTTCAAACATTTCTGGTATATGAAAAACATGTTTTTCAATGGCAAAAATCAATGAATATTGTAAATGCACAAACAGTAATATCTCCACATTGCACGGTGCAATTCTGAAATTTTTAGCTTTTTCCTGTTAATCCTAGCATGATAAAGAAGATTCAAAGAGTGAGATGCCAGCTCCTTTCATTCAGTCAGTAGCTTCAAACATTTCTGGTATATGAAAAACATGTTTTTCAATGGCAAAAATCAATGAATATTGTAAATGCACAAACAGTAATATCTCCACATTGCAAGGTGCAATTCTGAAATTTTTTGCTTTTTCCTGCTAATCCTAGCATGATAAAGAAGATTCAAAGAGAGTGAGATGCCAGCTCCTTTCATTCAGTCAGTAGCTTCAAACATTTCTGGTATATGAAAAACATGTTTTTCAATGGCAAAAATCAATGAATATTGTAAATGCACAAACAGTAATATCTCCACATTGCACGGTGCAATTCTGAAATTTTTAGCTTTTTCCTGTTAATCCTAGCATGATAAAGAAGATTCAAAGAGAGTGAGATGCCAGCTCCTTTCATTCAGTCAGTAGCTTCAAACATTTCTGGTATATGAAAAACATGTTTTTCAATGGCAAAAATCAATGAATATTGTAAATGCACAAACAGTAATATCTCCACATTGCACGGTGCAATTCTGAAATTTTTTGCTTTTTCCTGTTAATCCTAGCATGATAAAGAAGATTCAAAGAGTGAGATGCCAGCTCCTTTCATTCAGTCAGTAGCTTCAAACATTTCTGGTATATGAAAAACATGTTTTTCAATGGCAAAAATCAATGAATATTGTAAATGCACAAACAGTAATATCTCCACATTGCAAGGTGCAATTCTGAAATTTTTTGCTTTTTCCTGCTAATCCTAGCATGATAAAGAAGATTCAAAGAGAGTGAGATGCCAGCTCCTTTCATTCAGTCAGTAGCTTCAAACATTTCTGGTATATGAAAAACATGTTTTTCAATGGCAAAAATCAATGAATATTGTAAATGCACAAACAGTAATATCTCAACATTGCACGGTGCAATTCTGAAATTTTTAGCTTTTTCCTGTTAATCCTAGCATGATAAAGAAGATTCAAAGAGAGTGAGATGCCAGCTCCTTTCATTCAGTCAGTAGCTTCAAACATTTCTGGTATATGAAAAACATGCTTTTCAATGGCAAAAATCAATGAATATTGTAAATGCACAAACAGTAATATCTCCACATTGCAAGGTGCAATTCTGAAATTTTTTGCTTTTTCCTGTTAATCCTAGCATGATAAAGAAGATTCAAAGAGAGTGAGATGCCAGCTCCTTTCATTCAGTCAGTAGCTTCAAACATTTCTGGTATATGAAAAACATGTTTTTCAATGGCAAAAATCAATGAATATTGTAAATGCACAAACAGTAATATCTCCACATTGCAAGGTGCAATTCTGAAATTTTTTGCTTTTTCCTGCTAATCCTAGCATGATAAAGAAGATTCAAAGAGAGTGAGATGCCAGCTCCTTTCATTCAGTCAGTAGCTTCAAACATTTCTGGTATATGAAAAACATGTTTTTCAATGGCAAAAATCAATGAATATTGTAAATGCACAAACAGTAATATCTCCACATTGCACGGTGCAATTCTGAAATTTTTAGCTTTTTCCTGTTAATCCTAGCATGATAAAGAAGATTCAAAGAGAGTGAGATGCCAGCTCCTTTCATTCAGTCAGTAGCTTCAAACATTTCTGGTATATGAAAAACGTTTTTCAATGGCAAAAATGAATGAATATTGTAAATGCACAAACAGTAATATCTCCACATTGCAAGGTGCAATTCTGAAATTTTTTGCTTTTTCCTGCTAATCCTAGCATGATAAAGAAGATTCAAAGAGAGTGAGATGCCAGCTCCTTTCATTCAGTCAGTAGCTTCAAACATTTCTGGTATATGAAAAACATGTTTTTCAATGGCAAAAATCAATGAATATTGTAAATGCACAAACAGTAATATCTCCACATTGCACGGTGCAATTCTGAAATTTTTAGCTTTTTCCTGTTAATCCTAGCATGATAAAGAAGATTCAAAGAGAGTGAGATGCCAGCTCCTTTCATTCAGTCAGTAGCTTCAAACATTTCTGGTATATGAAAAACATGTTTTTCAATGGCAAAAATCAATGAATATTGTAAATGCACAAACAGTAATATCTCCACATTGCACGGTGCAATTCTGAAATTTTTAGCTTTTTCCTGTTAATCCTAGCATGATAAAGAAGATTCAAAGAGTGAGATGCCAGCTCCTTTCATTCAGTCAGTAGCTTCAAACATTTCTGGTATATGAAAAACATGTTTTTCAATGGCAAAAATCAATGAATATTGTAAATGCACAAACAGTAATATCTCCACATTGCAAGGTGCAATTCTGAAATTTTTTGCTTTTTCCTGCTAATCCTAGCATGATAAAGAAGATTCAAAGAGAGTGAGATGCCAGCTCCTTTCATTCAGTCAGTAGCTTCAAACATTTCTGGTATATGAAAAACATGTTTTTCAATGGCAAAAATCAATGAATATTGTAAATGCACAAACAGTAATATCTCAACATTGCACGGTGCAATTCTGAAATTTTTAGCTTTTTCCTGTTAATCCTAGCATGATAAAGAAGATTCAAAGAGAGTGAGATGCCAGCTCCTTTCATTCAGTCAGTAGCTTCAAACATTTCTGGTATATGAAAAACATGCTTTTCAATGGCAAAAATCAATGAATATTGTAAATGCACAAACAGTAATATCTCCACATTGCAAGGTGCAATTCTGAAATTTTTTGCTTTTTCCTGTTAATCCTAGCATGATAAAGAAGATTCAAAGAGAGTGAGATGCCAGCTCCTTTCATTCAGTCAGTAGCTTCAAACATTTCTGGTATATGAAAAACATGTTTTTCAATGGCAAAAATCAATGAATATTGTAAATGCACAAACAGTAATATCTCCACATTGCAAGGTGCAATTCTGAAATTTTTTGCTTTTTCCTGCTAATCCTAGCATGATAAAGAAGATTCAAAGAGAGTGAGATGCCAGCTCCTTTCATTCAGTCAGTAGCTTCAAACATTTCTGGTATATGAAAAACATGTTTTTCAATGGCAAAAATCAATGAATATTGTAAATGCACAAACAGTAATATCTCCACATTGCAAGGTGCAATTCTGAAATTTTTTGCTTTTTCCTGCTAATCCTAGCATGATAAAGAAGATTCAAAGAGAGTGAGATGCCAGCTCCTTTCATTCAGTCAGTAGCTTCAAACATTTCTGGTATATGAAAAACATGTTTTTCAATGGCAAAAATCAATGAATATTGTAAATGCACAAACAGTAATATCTCCACATTGCACGGTGCAATTCTGAAATTTTTAGCTTTTTCCTGTTAATCCTAGCATGATAAAGAAGATTCAAAGAGTGAGATGCCAGCTCCTTTCATTCAGTCAGTAGCTTCAAACATTTCTGGTATATGAAAAACATGTTTTTCAATGGCAAAAATCAATGAATATTGTAAATGCACAAACAGTAATATCTCCACATTGCAAGGTGCAATTCTGAAATTTTTTGCTTTTTCCTGCTAATCCTAGCATGATAAAGAAGATTCAAAGAGAGTGAGATGCCAGCTCCTTTCATTCAGTCAGTAGCTTCAAACATTTCTGGTATATGAAAAACATGTTTTTCAATGGCAAAAATCAATGAATATTGTAAATGCACAAACAGTAATATCTCCACATTGCACGGTGCAATTCTGAAATTTTTAGCTTTTTCCTGTTAATCCTAGCATGATAAAGAAGATTCAAAGAGAGTGAGATGCCAGCTCCTTTCATTCAGTCAGTAGCTTCAAACATTTCTGGTATATGAAAAACATGTTTTTCAATGGCAAAAATCAATGAATATTGTAAATGCACAAACAGTAATATCTCCACATTGCACGGTGCAATTCTGAAATTTTTAGCTTTTTCCTGTTAATCCTAGCATGATAAAGAAGATTCAAAGAGTGAGATGCCAGCTCCTTTCATTCAGTCAGTAGCTTCAAACATTTCTGGTATATGAAAAACATGTTTTTCAATGGCAAAAATCAATGAATATTGTAAATGCACAAACAGTAATATCTCCACATTGCAAGGTGCAATTCTGAAATTTTTTGCTTTTTCCTGCTAATCCTAGCATGATAAAGAAGATTCAAAGAGAGTGAGATGCCAGCTCCTTTCATTCAGTCAGTAGCTTCAAACATTTCTGGTATATGAAAAACATGTTTTTCAATGGCAAAAATCAATGAATATTGTAAATGCACAAACAGTAATATCTCAACATTGCACGGTGCAATTCTGAAATTTTTAGCTTTTTCCTGTTAATCCTAGCATGATAAAGAAGATTCAAAGAGAGTGAGATGCCAGCTCCTTTCATTCAGTCAGTAGCTTCAAACATTTCTGGTATATGAAAAACATGCTTTTCAATGGCAAAAATCAATGAATATTGTAAATGCACAAACAGTAATATCTCCACATTGCAAGGTGCAATTCTGAAATTTTTTGCTTTTTCCTGTTAATCCTAGCATGATAAAGAAGATTCAAAGAGAGTGAGATGCCAGCTCCTTTCATTCAGTCAGTAGCTTCAAACATTTCTGGTATATGAAAAACATGTTTTTCAATGGCAAAAATCAATGAATATTGTAAATGCACAAACAGTAATATCTCCACATTGCAAGGTGCAATTCTGAAATTTTTTGCTTTTTCCTGCTAATCCTAGCATGATAAAGAAGATTCAAAGAGAGTGAGATGCCAGCTCCTTTCATTCAGTCAGTAGCTTCAAACATTTCTGGTATATGAAAAACATGTTTTTCAATGGCAAAAATCAATGAATATTGTAAATGCACAAACAGTAATATCTCCACATTGCAAGGTGCAATTCTGAAATTTTTTGCTTTTTCCTGCTAATCCTAGCATGATAAAGAAGATTCAAAGAGAGTGAGATGCCAGCTCCTTTCATTCAGTCAGTAGCTTCAAACATTTCTGGTATATGAAAAACATGTTTTTCAATGGCAAAAATCAATGAATATTGTAAATGCACAAACAGTAATATCTCCACATTGCACGGTGCAATTCTGAAATTTTTAGCTTTTTCCTGTTAATCCTAGCATGATAAAGAAGATTCAAAGAGAGTGAGATGCCAGCTCCTTTCATTCAGTCAGTAGCTTCAAACATTTCTGGTATATGAAAAACATGTTTTTCAATGGCAAAAATCAATGAATATTGTAAATGCACAAACAGTAATATCTCCACATTGCACGGTGCAATTCTGAAATTTTTAGCTTTTTCCTGTTAATCCTAGCATGATAAAGAAGATTCAAAGAGTGAGATGCCAGCTCCTTTCATTCAGTCAGTAGCTTCAAACATTTCTGGTATATGAAAAACGTTTTTCAATGGCAAAAATCAATGAATATTGTAAATGCACAAACAGTAATATCTCCACATTGCAAGGTGCAATTCTGAAATTTTTTGCTTTTTCCTGCTAATCCTAGCATGATAAAGAAGATTCAAAGAGAGTGAGATGCCAGCTCCTTTCATTCAGTCAGTAGCTTCAAACATTTCTGGTATATGAAAAACATGTTTTTCAATGGCAAAAATCAATGAATATTGTAAATGCACAAGCAGTAATATCTCAACATTGCACGGTGCAATTCTGAAATTTTTAGCTTTTTCCTGTTAATCCTAGCATGATAAAGAAGATTCAAAGAGAGTGAGATGCCAGCTCCTTTCATTCAGTCAGTAGCTTCAAACATTTCTGGTATATGAAAAACATGCTTTTCAATGGCAAAAATCAATGAATATTGTAAATGCACAAACAGTAATATCTGCACATTGCAAGGTGCAATTCTGAAATTTTTTGCTTTTTCCTGTTAATCCTAGCATGATAAAGAAGATTCAAAGAGAGTGAGATGCCAGCTCCTTTCATTCAGTCAGTAGCTTCAAACATTTCTGGTATATGAAAAACATGTTTTTCAATGGCAAAAATCAATGAATATTGTAAATGCACAAACAGTAATATCTCCACATTGCAAGGTGCAATTCTGAAATTTTTTGCTTTTTCCTGCTAATCCTAGCATGATAAAGAAGATTCAAAGAGAGTGAGATGCCAGCTCCTTTCATTCAGTCAGTAGCTTCAAACATTTCTGGTATATGAAAAACATGTTTTTCAATGGCAAAAATCAATGAATATTGTAAATGCACAAACAGTAATATCTCCACATTGCACGGTGCAATTCTGAAATTTTTAGCTTTTTCCTGTTAATCCTAGCATGATAAAGAAGATTCAAATAGAGTGAGATGCCAGCTCCTTTCATTCAGTCAGTAGCTTCAAACATTTCTGGTATATGAAAAACGTTTTTCAATGGCAAAAATCAATGAATATTGTAAATGCACAAACAGTAATATCTCCACATTGCAAGGTGCAATTCTGAAATTTTTTGCTTTTTCCTGCTAATCCTAGCATGATAAAGAAGATTCAAAGAGAGTGAGATGCCAGCTCCTTTCATTCAGTCAGTAGCTTCAAACATTTCTGGTATATGAAAAACATGTTTTTCAATGGCAAAAATCAATGAATATTGTAAATGCACAAACAGTAATATCTCCACATTGCACGGTGCAATTCTGAAATTTTTAGCTTTTTCCTGTTAATCCTAGCATGATAAAGAAGATTCAAAGAGAGTGAGATGCCAGCTCCTTTCATTCAGTCAGTAGCTTCAAACATTTCTGGTATATGAAAAACATGTTTTTCAATGGCAAAAATCAATGAATATTGTAAATGCACAAACAGTAATATCTCCACATTGCAAGGTGCAATTCTGAAATTTTTTGCTTTTTCCTGTTAATCCTAGCATGATAAAGAAGATTCAAAGAGAGTGAGATGCCAGCTCCTTTCATTCAGTCAGTAGCTTCAAACATTTCTGGTATATGAAAAACATGTTTTTCAATGGCAAAAATCAATGAATATTGTAAATGCACAAACAGTAATATCTCCACATTGCACGGTGCAATTCTGAAATTTTTAGCTTTTTCCTGTTAATCCTAGCATGATAAAGAAGATTCAAAGAGAGTGAGATGCCAGCTCCTTTCATTCAGTCAGTAGCTTCAAACATTTCTGGTATATGAAAAACATGTTTTTCAATGGCAAAAATCAATGAATATTGTAAATGCACAAGCAGTAATATCTCCACATTGCAAGGTGCAATTCTGAAATTTTTTGCTTTTTCCTGTTAATCCTAGCATGATAAAGAAGATTCAAAGAGAGTGAGATGCCAGCTCCTTTCATTCAGTCAGTAGCTTCAAACATTTCTGGTATATGAAAAACATGTTTTTCAATGGCAAAAATCAATGAATATTGTAAATGCACAAACAGTAATATCTCCACATTGCAAGGTGCAATTCTGAAATTTTTTGCTTTTTCCTGCTAATCCTAGCATGATAAAGAAGATTCAAAGAGAGTGAGATGCCAGCTCCTTTCATTCAGTCAGTAGCTTCAAACATTTCTGGTATATGAAAAACATGCTTTTCAATGGCAAAAATCAATGAATATTGTAAATGCACAAACAGTAATATCTCCACATTGCAAGGTGCAATTCTGAAATTTTTTTCTTTTTCCTGTTAATCCTAGCATGATAAAGAAGATTCAAAGAGAGTGAGATGCCAGCTCCTTTCATTCAGTCAGTAGCTTCAAACATTTCTGGTATATGAAAAACATGTTTTTCAATGGCAAAAATCAATGAATATTGTAAATGCACAAACAGTAATATCTCCACATTGCAAGGTGCAATTCTGAAATTTTTTGCTTTTTCCTGCTAATCCTAGCATGATAAAGAAGATTCAAAGAGAGTGAGATGCCAGCTCCTTTCATTCAGTCAGTAGCTTCAAACATTTCTGGTATATGAAAAACATGTTTTTCAATGGCAAAAATCAATGAATATTGTAAATGCACAAACAGTAATATCTCCACATTGCACGGTGCAATTCTGAAATTTTTAGCTTTTTCCTGTTAATCCTAGCATGATAAAGAAGATTCAAAGAGAGTGAGATGCCAGCTCCTTTCATTCAGTCAGTAGCTTCAAACATTTCTGGTATATGAAAAACGTTTTTCAATGGCAAAAATCAATGAATATTGTAAATGCACAAACAGTAATATCTCCACATTGCAAGGTGCAATTCTGAAATTTTTTGCTTTTTCCTGCTAATCCTAGCATGATAAAGAAGATTCAAAGAGAGTGAGATGCCAGCTCCTTTCATTCAGTCAGTAGCTTCAAACATTTCTGGTATATGAAAAACATGTTTTTCAATGGCAAAAATCAATGAATATTGTAAATGCACAAACAGTAATATCTCCACATTGCACGGTGCAATTCTGAAATTTTTAGCTTTTTCCTGTTAATCCTAGCATGATAAAGAAGATTCAAAGAGAGTGAGATGCCAGCTCCTTTCATTCAGTCAGTAGCTTCAAACATTTCTGGTATATGAAAAACATGTTTTTCAATGGCAAAAATCAATGAATATTGTAAATGCACAAACAGTAATATCTCCACATTGCACGGTGCAATTCTGAAATTTTTAGCTTTTTCCTGTTAATCCTAGCATGATAAAGAAGATTCAAAGAGTGAGATGCCAGCTCCTTTCATTCAGTCAGTAGCTTCAAACATTTCTGGTATATGAAAAACATGTTTTTCAATGGCAAAAATCAATGAATATTGTAAATGCACAAACAGTAATATCTCCACATTGCAAGGTGCAATTCTGAAATTTTTTGCTTTTTCCTGCTAATCCTAGCATGATAAAGAAGATTCAGAGTGAGATGCCAGCTCCTTTCATTCAGTCAGTAGCTTCAAACATTTCTGGTATATGAAAAACATGTTTTTCAATGGCAAAAATCAATGAATATTGTAAATGCACAAACAGTAATATCTCAACATTGCACGGTGCAATTCTGAAATTTTTAGCTTTTTCCTGTTAATCCTAGCATGATAAAGAAGATTCAAAGAGAGTGAGATGCCAGCTCCTTTCATTCAGTCAGTAGCTTCAAACATTTCTGGTATATGAAAAACATGCTTTTCAATGGCAAAAATCAATGAATATTGTAAATGCACAAACAGTAATATCTCCACATTGCAAGGTGCAATTCTGAAATTTTTTGCTTTTTCCTGTTAATCCTAGCATGATAAAGAAGATTCAAAGAGAGTGAGATGCCAGCTCCTTTCATTCAGTCAGTAGCTTCAAACATTTCTGGTATATGAAAAACATGTTTTTCAATGGCAAAAATCAATGAATATTGTAAATGCACAAACAGTAATATCTCCACATTGCAAGGTGCAATTCTGAAATTTTTTGCTTTTTCCTGCTAATCCTAGCATGATAAAGAAGATTCAAAGAGAGTGAGATGCCAGCTCCTTTCATTCAGTCAGTAGCTTCAAACATTTCTGGTATATGAAAAACATGTTTTTCAATGGCAAAAATCAATGAATATTGTAAATGCACAAACAGTAATATCTCCACATTGCAAGGTGCAATTCTGAAATTTTTTGCTTTTTCCTGCTAATCCTAGCATGATAAAGAAGATTCAAAGAGAGTGAGATGCCAGCTCCTTTCATTCAGTCAGTAGCTTCAAACATTTCTGGTATATGAAAAACATGTTTTTCAATGGCAAAAATCAATGAATATTGTAAATGCACAAACAGTAATATCTCCACATTGCACGGTGCAATTCTGAAATTTTTAGCTTTTTCCTGTTAATCCTAGCATGATAAAGAAGATTCAAAGAGAGTGAGATGCCAGCTCCTTTCATTCAGTCAGTAGCTTCAAACATTTCTGGTATATGAAAAACGTTTTTCAATGGCAAAAATCAATGAATATTGTAAATGCACAAACAGTAATATCTCCACATTGCAAGGTGCAATTCTGAAATTTTTTGCTTTTTCCTGCTAATCCTAGCATGATAAAGAAGATTCAAAGAGAGTGAGATGCCAGCTCCTTTCATTCAGTCAGTAGCTTCAAACATTTCTGGTATATGAAAAACATGTTTTTCAATGGCAAAAATCAATGAATATTGTAAATGCACAAACAGTAATATCTCCACATTGCACGGTGCAATTCTGAAATTTTTAGCTTTTTCCTGTTAATCCTAGCATGATAAAGAAGATTCAAAGAGAGTGAGATGCCAGCTCCTTTCATTCAGTCAGTAGCTTCAAACATTTCTGGTATATGAAAAACATGTTTTTCAATGGCAAAAATCAATGAATATTGTAAATGCACAAACAGTAATATCTCCACATTGCACGGTGCAATTCTGAAATTTTTAGCTTTTTCCTGTTAATCCTAGCATGATAAAGAAGATTCAAAGAGTGAGATGCCAGCTCCTTTCATTCAGTCAGTAGCTTCAAACATTTCTGGTATATGAAAAACGTTTTTCAATGGCAAAAATCAATGAATATTGTAAATGCACAAACAGTAATATCTCCACATTGCAAGGTGCAATTCTGAAATTTTTTGCTTTTTCCTGCTAATCCTAGCATGATAAAGAAGATTCAAAGAGAGTGAGATGCCAGCTCCTTTCATTCAGTCAGTAGCTTCAAACATTTCTGGTATATGAAAAACATGTTTTTCAATGGCAAAAATCAATGAATATTGTAAATGCACAAGCAGTAATATCTCAACATTGCACGGTGCAATTCTGAAATTTTTAGCTTTTTCCTGTTAATCCTAGCATGATAAAGAAGATTCAAAGAGAGTGAGATGCCAGCTCCTTTCATTCAGTCAGTAGCTTCAAACATTTCTGGTATATGAAAAACATGCTTTTCAATGGCAAAAATCAATGAATATTGTAAATGCACAAACAGTAATATCTGCACATTGCAAGGTGCAATTCTGAAATTTTTTGCTTTTTCCTGTTAATCCTAGCATGATAAAGAAGATTCAAAGAGTGAGATGCCAGCTCCTTTCATTCAGTCAGTAGCTTCAAACATTTCTGGTATATGAAAAACATGTTTTTCAATGGCAAAAATCAATGAATATTGTAAATGCACAAACAGTAATATCTCCACATTGCAAGGTGCAATTCTGAAATTTTTTGCTTTTTCCTGCTAATCCTAGCATGATAAAGAAGATTCAAAGAGAGTGAGATGCCAGCTCCTTTCATTCAGTCAGTAGCTTCAAACATTTCTGGTATATGAAAAACATGTTTTTCAATGGCAAAAATCAATGAATATTGTAAATGCACAAACAGTAATATCTCAACATTGCACGGTGCAATTCTGAAATTTTTAGCTTTTTCCTGTTAATCCTAGCATGATAAAGAAGATTCAAAGAGAGTGAGATGCCAGCTCCTTTCATTCAGTCAGTAGCTTCAAACATTTCTGGTATATGAAAAACATGCTTTTCAATGGCAAAAATCAATGAATATTGTAAATGCACAAACAGTAATATCTCCACATTGCAAGGTGCAATTCTGAAATTTTTTGCTTTTTCCTGTTAATCCTAGCATGATAAAGAAGATTCAAAGAGAGTGAGATGCCAGCTCCTTTCATTCAGTCAGTAGCTTCAAACATTTCTGGTATATGAAAAACATGTTTTTCAATGGCAAAAATCAATGAATATTGTAAATGCACAAACAGTAATATCTCCACATTGCAAGGTGCAATTCTGAAATTTTTTGCTTTTTCCTGCTAATCCTAGCATGATAAAGAAGATTCAAAGAGAGTGAGATGCCAGCTCCTTTCATTCAGTCAGTAGCTTCAAACATTTCTGGTATATGAAAAACATGTTTTTCAATGGCAAAAATCAATGAATATTGTAAATGCACAAACAGTAATATCTCCACATTGCACGGTGCAATTCTGAAATTTTTAGCTTTTTCCTGTTAATCCTAGCATGATAAAGAAGATTCAAAGAGAGTGAGATGCCAGCTCCTTTCATTCAGTCAGTAGCTTCAAACATTTCTGGTATATGAAAAACGTTTTTCAATGGCAAAAATGAATGAATATTGTAAATGCACAAACAGTAATATCTCCACATTGCAAGGTGCAATTCTGAAATTTTTTGCTTTTTCCTGCTAATCCTAGCATGATAAAGAAGATTCAAAGAGAGTGAGATGCCAGCTCCTTTCATTCAGTCAGTAGCTTCAAACATTTCTGGTATATGAAAAACATGTTTTTCAATGGCAAAAATCAATGAATATTGTAAATGCACAAACAGTAATATCTCCACATTGCACGGTGCAATTCTGAAATTTTTAGCTTTTTCCTGTTAATCCTAGCATGATAAAGAAGATTCAAAGAGAGTGAGATGCCAGCTCCTTTCATTCAGTCAGTAGCTTCAAACATTTCTGGTATATGAAAAACATGTTTTTCAATGGCAAAAATCAATGAATATTGTAAATGCACAAACAGTAATATCTCCACATTGCACGGTGCAATTCTGAAATTTTTAGCTTTTTCCTGTTAATCCTAGCATGATAAAGAAGATTCAAAGAGTGAGATGCCAGCTCCTTTCATTCAGTCAGTAGCTTCAAACATTTCTGGTATATGAAAAACATGTTTTTCAATGGCAAAAATCAATGAATATTGTAAATGCACAAACAGTAATATCTCCACATTGCAAGGTGCAATTCTGAAATTTTTTGCTTTTTCCTGCTAATCCTAGCATGATAAAGAAGATTCAAAGAGAGTGAGATGCCAGCTCCTTTCATTCAGTCAGTAGCTTCAAACATTTCTGGTATATGAAAAACATGTTTTTCAATGGCAAAAATCAATGAATATTGTAAATGCACAAACAGTAATATCTCAACATTGCACGGTGCAATTCTGAAATTTTTAGCTTTTTCCTGTTAATCCTAGCATGATAAAGAAGATTCAAAGAGAGTGAGATGCCAGCTCCTTTCATTCAGTCAGTAGCTTCAAACATTTCTGGTATATGAAAAACATGCTTTTCAATGGCAAAAATCAATGAATATTGTAAATGCACAAACAGTAATATCTCCACATTGCAAGGTGCAATTCTGAAATTTTTTGCTTTTTCCTGTTAATCCTAGCATGATAAAGAAGATTCAAAGAGAGTGAGATGCCAGCTCCTTTCATTCAGTCAGTAGCTTCAAACATTTCTGGTATATGAAAAACATGTTTTTCAATGGCAAAAATCAATGAATATTGTAAATGCACAAACAGTAATATCTCCACATTGCAAGGTGCAATTCTGAAATTTTTTGCTTTTTCCTGTTAATCCTAGCATGATAAAGAAGATTCAAAGAGAGTGAGATGCCAGCTCCTTTCATTCAGTCAGTAGCTTCAAACATTTCTGGTATATGAAAAACATGTTTTTCAATGGCAAAAATCAATGAATATTGTAAATGCACAAACAGTAATATCTCCACATTGCAAGGTGCAATTCTGAAATTTTTTGCTTTTTCCTGCTAATCCTAGCATGATAAAGAAGATTCAAAGAGAGTGAGATGCCAGCTCCTTTCATTCAGTCAGTAGCTTCAAACATTTCTGGTATATGAAAAACATGTTTTTCAATGGCAAAAATCAATGAATATTGTAAATGCACAAACAGTAATATCTCCACATTGCACGGTGCAATTCTGAAATTTTTAGCTTTTTCCTGTTAATCCTAGCATGATAAAGAAGATTCAAAGAGTGAGATGCCAGCTCCTTTCATTCAGTCAGTAGCTTCAAACATTTCTGGTATATGAAAAACATGTTTTTCAATGGCAAAAATCAATGAATATTGTAAATGCACAAACAGTAATATCTCCACATTGCAAGGTGCAATTCTGAAATTTTTTGCTTTTTCCTGCTAATCCTAGCATGATAAAGAAGATTCAAAGAGAGTGAGATGCCAGCTCCTTTCATTCAGTCAGTAGCTTCAAACATTTCTGGTATATGAAAAACATGTTTTTCAATGGCAAAAATCAATGAATATTGTAAATGCACAAACAGTAATATCTCAACATTGCACGGTGCAATTCTGAAATTTTTAGCTTTTTCCTGTTAATCCTAGCATGATAAAGAAGATTCAAAGAGAGTGAGATGCCAGCTCCTTTCATTCAGTCAGTAGCTTCAAACATTTCTGGTATATGAAAAACATGCTTTTCAATGGCAAAAATCAATGAATATTGTAAATGCACAAACAGTAATATCTCCACATTGCAAGGTGCAATTCTGAAATTTTTTGCTTTTTCCTGTTAATCCTAGCATGATAAAGAAGATTCAAAGAGAGTGAGATGCCAGCTCCTTTCATTCAGTCAGTAGCTTCAAACATTTCTGGTATATGAAAAACATGTTTTTCAATGGCAAAAATCAATGAATATTGTAAATGCACAAACAGTAATATCTCCACATTGCAAGGTGCAATTCTGAAATTTTTTGCTTTTTCCTGCTAATCCTAGCATGATAAAGAAGATTCAAAGAGAGTGAGATGCCAGCTCCTTTCATTCAGTCAGTAGCTTCAAACATTTCTGGTATATGAAAAACATGTTTTTCAATGGCAAAAATCAATGAATATTGTAAATGCACAAACAGTAATATCTCCACATTGCACGGTGCAATTCTGAAATTTTTAGCTTTTTCCTGTTAATCCTAGCATGATAAAGAAGATTCAAAGAGAGTGAGATGCCAGCTCCTTTCATTCAGTCAGTAGCTTCAAACATTTCTGGTATATGAAAAACGTTTTTCAATGGCAAAAATCAATGAATATTGTAAATGCACAAACAGTAATATCTCCACATTGCAAGGTGCAATTCTGAAATTTTTTGCTTTTTCCTGCTAATCCTAGCATGATAAAGAAGATTCAAAGAGAGTGAGATGCCAGCTCCTTTCATTCAGTCAGTAGCTTCAAACATTTCTGGTATATGAAAAACATGTTTTTCAATGGCAAAAATCAATGAATATTGTAAATGCACAAACAGTAATATCTCCACATTGCACGGTGCAATTCTGAAATTTTTAGCTTTTTCCTGTTAATCCTAGCATGATAAAGAAGATTCAAAGAGAGTGAGATGCCAGCTCCTTTCATTCAGTCAGTAGCTTCAAACATTTCTGGTATATGAAAAACATGTTTTTCAATGGCAAAAATCAATGAATATTGTAAATGCACAAACAGTAATATCTCCACATTGCACGGTGCAATTCTGAAATTTTTAGCTTTTTCCTGTTAATCCTAGCATGATAAAGAAGATTCAAAGAGTGAGATGCCAGCTCCTTTCATTCAGTCAGTAGCTTCAAACATTTCTGGTATATGAAAAACATGTTTTTCAATGGCAAAAATCAATGAATATTGTAAATGCACAAACAGTAATATCTCCACATTGCAAGGTGCAATTCTGAAATTTTTTGCTTTTTCCTGCTAATCCTAGCATGATAAAGAAGATTCAAAGAGAGTGAGATGCCAGCTCCTTTCATTCAGTCAGTAGCTTCAAACATTTCTGGTATATGAAAAACATGTTTTTCAATGGCAAAAATCAATGAATATTGTAAATGCACAAACAGTAATATCTCAACATTGCACGGTGCAATTCTGAAATTTTTAGCTTTTTCCTGTTAATCCTAGCATGATAAAGAAGATTCAAAGAGAGTGAGATGCCAGCTCCTTTCATTCAGTCAGTAGCTTCAAACATTTCTGGTATATGAAAAACATGCTTTTCAATGGCAAAAATCAATGAATATTGTAAATGCACAAACAGTAATATCTCCACATTGCAAGGTGCAATTCTGAAATTTTTTGCTTTTTCCTGTTAATCCTAGCATGATAAAGAAGATTCAAAGAGAGTGAGATGCCAGCTCCTTTCATTCAGTCAGTAGCTTCAAACATTTCTGGTATATGAAAAACATGTTTTTCAATGGCAAAAATCAATGAATATTGTAAATGCACAAACAGTAATATCTCCACATTGCAAGGTGCAATTCTGAAATTTTTTGCTTTTTCCTGCTAATCCTAGCATGATAAAGAAGATTCAAAGAGAGTGAGATGCCAGCTCCTTTCATTCAGTCAGTAGCTTCAAACATTTCTGGTATATGAAAAACATGTTTTTCAATGGCAAAAATCAATGAATATTGTAAATGCACAAACAGTAATATCTCCACATTGCAAGGTGCAATTCTGAAATTTTTTGCTTTTTCCTGCTAATCCTAGCATGATAAAGAAGATTCAAAGAGAGTGAGATGCCAGCTCCTTTCATTCAGTCAGTAGCTTCAAACATTTCTGGTATATGAAAAACATGTTTTTCAATGGCAAAAATCAATGAATATTGTAAATGCACAAACAGTAATATCTCCACATTGCACGGTGCAATTCTGAAATTTTTAGCTTTTTCCTGTTAATCCTAGCATGATAAAGAAGATTCAAAGAGAGTGAGATGCCAGCTCCTTTCATTCAGTCAGTAGCTTCAAACATTTCTGGTATATGAAAAACGTTTTTCAATGGCAAAAATCAATGAATATTGTAAATGCACAAACAGTAATATCTCCACATTGCAAGGTGCAATTCTGAAATTTTTTGCTTTTTCCTGCTAATCCTAGCATGATAAAGAAGATTCAAAGAGAGAGATGCCAGCTCCTTTCATTCAGTCAGTAGCTTCAAACATTTCTGGTATATGAAAAACATGTTTTTCAATGGCAAAAATCAATGAATATTGTAAATGCACAAACAGTAATATCTCCACATTGCACGGTGCAATTCTGAAATTTTTAGCTTTTTCCTGTTAATCCTAGCATGATAAAGAAGATTCAAAGAGTGAGATGCCAGCTCCTTTCATTCAGTCAGTAGCTTCAAACATTTCTGGTATATGAAAAACGTTTTTCAATGGCAAAAATCAATGAATATTGTAAATGCACAAACAGTAATATCTCCACATTGCAAGGTGCAATTCTGAAATTTTTTGCTTTTTCCTGCTAATCCTAGCATGATAAAGAAGATTCAAAGAGAGTGAGATGCCAGCTCCTTTCATTCAGTCAGTAGCTTCAAACATTTCTGGTATATGAAAAACATGTTTTTCAATGGCAAAAATCAATGAATATTGTAAATGCACAAGCAGTAATATCTCAACATTGCACGGTGCAATTCTGAAATTTTTAGCTTTTTCCTGTTAATCCTAGCATGATAAAGAAGATTCAAAGAGAGTGAGATGCCAGCTCCTTTCATTCAGTCAGTAGCTTCAAACATTTCTGGTATATGAAAAACATGCTTTTCAATGGCAAAAATCAATGAATATTGTAAATGCACAAACAGTAATATCTGCACATTGCAAGGTGCAATTCTGAAATTTTTTGCTTTTTCCTGTTAATCCTAGCATGATAAAGAAGATTCAAAGAGAGTGAGATGCCAGCTCCTTTCATTCAGTCAGTAGCTTCAAACATTTCTGGTATATGAAAAACATGTTTTTCAATGGCAAAAATCAATGAATATTGTAAATGCACAAACAGTAATATCTCCACATTGCAAGGTGCAATTCTGAAATTTTTTGCTTTTTCCTGCTAATCCTAGCATGATAAAGAAGATTCAAAGAGAGTGAGATGCCAGCTCCTTTCATTCAGTCAGTAGCTTCAAACATTTCTGGTATATGAAAAACATGTTTTTCAATGGCAAAAATCAATGAATATTGTAAATGCACAAACAGTAATATCTCCACATTGCACGGTGCAATTCTGAAATTTTTAGCTTTTTCCTGTTAATCCTAGCATGATAAAGAAGATTCAAATAGAGTGAGATGCCAGCTCCTTTCATTCAGTCAGTAGCTTCAAACATTTCTGGTATATGAAAAACGTTTTTCAATGGCAAAAATCAATGAATATTGTAAATGCACAAACAGTAATATCTCCACATTGCAAGGTGCAATTCTGAAATTTTTTGCTTTTTCCTGCTAATCCTAGCATGATAAAGAAGATTCAAAGAGAGTGAGATGCCAGCTCCTTTCATTCAGTCAGTAGCTTCAAACATTTCTGGTATATGAAAAACATGTTTTTCAATGGCAAAAATCAATGAATATTGTAAATGCACAAACAGTAATATCTCCACATTGCACGGTGCAATTCTGAAATTTTTAGCTTTTTCCTGTTAATCCTAGCATGATAAAGAAGATTCAAAGAGAGTGAGATGCCAGCTCCTTTCATTCAGTCAGTAGCTTCAAACATTTCTGGTATATGAAAAACGTTTTTCAATGGCAAAAATCAATGAATATTGTAAATGCACAAACAGTAATATCTCCACATTGCAAGGTGCAATTCTGAAATTTTTTGCTTTTTCCTGCTAATCCTAGCATAATAAAGAAGATTCAAAGAGAGTGAGATGCCAGCTCCTTTCATTCAGTCAGTAGCTTCAAACATTTCTGGTATATGAAAAACATGTTTTTCAATGGCAAAAATCAATGAATATTGTAAATGCACAAACAGTAATATCTCCACATTGCAAGGTGCAATTCTGAAATTTTTTGCTTTTTCCTGTTAATCCTAGCATGATAAAGAAGATTCAAAGAGAGTGAGATGCCAGCTCCTTTCATTCAGTCAGTAGCTTCAAACATTTCTGGTATATGAAAAACATGTTTTTCAATGGCAAAAATCAATGAATATTGTAAATGCACAAACAGTAATATCTCCACATTGCAAGGTGCAATTCTGAAATTTTTTGCTTTTTCCTGCTAATCCTAGCATGATAAAGAAGATTCAAAGAGAGTGAGATGCCAGCTCCTTTCATTCAGTCAGTAGCTTCAAACATTTCTGGTATATGAAAAACATGTTTTTCAATGGCAAAAATCAATGAATATTGTAAATGCACAAACAGTAATATCTCCACATTGCACGGTGCAATTCTGAAATTTTTAGCTTTTTCCTGTTAATCCTAGCATGATAAAGAAGATTCAAAGAGTGAGATGCCAGCTCCTTTCATTCAGTCAGTAGCTTCAAACATTTCTGGTATATGAAAAACATGTTTTTCAATGGCAAAAATCAATGAATATTGTAAATGCACAAACAGTAATATCTCCACATTGCAAGGTGCAATTCTGAAATTTTTTGCTTTTTCCTGCTAATCCTAGCATGATAAAGAAGATTCAAAGAGAGTGAGATGCCAGCTCCTTTCATTCAGTCAGTAGCTTCAAACATTTCTGGTATATGAAAAACATGTTTTTCAATGGCAAAAATCAATGAATATTGTAAATGCACAAACAGTAATATCTCAACATTGCACGGTGCAATTCTGAAATTTTTAGCTTTTTCCTGTTAATCCTAGCATGATAAAGAAGATTCAAAGAGAGTGAGATGCCAGCTCCTTTCATTCAGTCAGTAGCTTCAAACATTTCTGGTATATGAAAAACATGCTTTTCAATGGCAAAAATCAATGAATATTGTAAATGCACAAACAGTAATATCTCCACATTGCAAGGTGCAATTCTGAAATTTTTTGCTTTTTCCTGTTAATCCTAGCATGATAAAGAAGATTCAAAGAGAGTGAGATGCCAGCTCCTTTCATTCAGTCAGTAGCTTCAAACATTTCTGGTATATGAAAAACATGTTTTTCAATGGCAAAAATCAATGAATATTGTAAATGCACAAACAGTAATATCTCCACATTGCACGGTGCAATTCTGAAATTTTTAGCTTTTTCCTGTTAATCCTAGCATGATAAAGAAGATTCAAAGAGAGTGAGATGCCAGCTCCTTTCATTCAGTCAGTAGCTTCAAACATTTCTGGTATATGAAAAACATGTTTTTCAATGGCAAAAATCAATGAATATTGTAAATGCACAAACAGTAATATCTCCACATTGCACGGTGCAATTCTGAAATTTTTAGCTTTTTCCTGTTAATCCTAGCATGATAAAGAAGATTCAAAGAGTGAGATGCCAGCTCCTTTCATTCAGTCAGTAGCTTCAAACATTTCTGGTATATGAAAAACATGTTTTTCAATGGCAAAAATCAATGAATATTGTAAATGCACAAACAGTAATATCTCCACATTGCAAGGTGCAATTCTGAAATTTTTTGCTTTTTCCTGCTAATCCTAGCATGATAAAGAAGATTCAAAGAGAGTGAGATGCCAGCTCCTTTCATTCAGTCAGTAGCTTCAAACATTTCTGGTATATGAAAAACATGTTTTTCAATGGCAAAAATCAATGAATATTGTAAATGCACAAACAGTAATATCTCAACATTGCACGGTGCAATTCTGAAATTTTTAGCTTTTTCCTGTTAATCCTAGCATGATAAAGAAGATTCAAAGAGAGTGAGATGCCAGCTCCTTTCATTCAGTCAGTAGCTTCAAACATTTCTGGTATATGAAAAACATGCTTTTCAATGGCAAAAATCAATGAATATTGTAAATGCACAAACAGTAATATCTCCACATTGCAAGGTGCAATTCTGAAATTTTTTGCTTTTTCCTGTTAATCCTAGCATGATAAAGAAGATTCAAAGAGAGTGAGATGCCAGCTCCTTTCATTCAGTCAGTAGCTTCAAACATTTCTGGTATATGAAAAACATGTTTTTCAATGGCAAAAATCAATGAATATTGTAAATGCACAAACAGTAATATCTCCACATTGCAAGGTGCAATTCTGAAATTTTTTGCTTTTTCCTGCTAATCCTAGCATGATAAAGAAGATTCAAAGAGAGTGAGATGCCAGCTCCTTTCATTCAGTCAGTAGCTTCAAACATTTCTGGTATATGAAAAACATGTTTTTCAATGGCAAAAATCAATGAATATTGTAAATGCACAAACAGTAATATCTCCACATTGCAAGGTGCAATTCTGAAATTTTTTGCTTTTTCCTGCTAATCCTAGCATGATAAAGAAGATTCAAAGAGAGTGAGATGCCAGCTCCTTTCATTCAGTCAGTAGCTTCAAACATTTCTGGTATATGAAAAACATGTTTTTCAATGGCAAAAATCAATGAATATTGTAAATGCACAAACAGTAATATCTCCACATTGCACGGTGCAATTCTGAAATTTTTAGCTTTTTCCTGTTAATCCTAGCATGATAAAGAAGATTCAAAGAGAGTGAGATGCCAGCTCCTTTCATTCAGTCAGTAGCTTCAAACATTTCTGGTATATGAAAAACGTTTTTCAATGGCAAAAATCAATGAATATTGTAAATGCACAAACAGTAATATCTCCACATTGCAAGGTGCAATTCTGAAATTTTTTGCTTTTTCCTGCTAATCCTAGCATGATAAAGAAGATTCAAAGAGAGAGATGCCAGCTCCTTTCATTCAGTCAGTAGCTTCAAACATTTCTGGTATATGAAAAACATGTTTTTCAATGGCAAAAATCAATGAATATTGTAAATGCACAAACAGTAATATCTCCACATTGCACGGTGCAATTCTGAAATTTTTAGCTTTTTCCTGTTAATCCTAAGCATGATAAAGAAGATTCAAAGAGTGAGATGCCAGCTCCTTTCATTCAGTCAGTAGCTTCAAACATTTCTGGTATATGAAAAACGTTTTTCAATGGCAAAAATCAATGAATATTGTAAATGCACAAACAGTAATATCTCCACATTGCAAGGTGCAATTCTGAAATTTTTTGCTTTTTCCTGCTAATCCTAGCATGATAAAGAAGATTCAAAGAGAGTGAGATGCCAGCTCCTTTCATTCAGTCAGTAGCTTCAAACATTTCTGGTATATGAAAAACATGTTTTTCAATGGCAAAAATCAATGAATATTGTAAATGCACAAGCAGTAATATCTCAACATTGCACGGTGCAATTCTGAAATTTTTAGCTTTTTCCTGTTAATCCTAGCATGATAAAGAAGATTCAAAGAGAGTGAGATGCCAGCTCCTTTCATTCAGTCAGTAGCTTCAAACATTTCTGGTATATGAAAAACATGCTTTTCAATGGCAAAAATCAATGAATATTGTAAATGCACAAACAGTAATATCTGCACATTGCAAGGTGCAATTCTGAAATTTTTTGCTTTTTCCTGTTAATCCTAGCATGATAAAGAAGATTCAAAGAGAGTGAGATGCCAGCTCCTTTCATTCAGTCAGTAGCTTCAAACATTTCTGGTATATGAAAAACATGTTTTTCAATGGCAAAAATCAATGAATATTGTAAATGCACAAACAGTAATATCTCCACATTGCAAGGTGCAATTCTGAAATTTTTTGCTTTTTCCTGCTAATCCTAGCATGATAAAGAAGATTCAAAGAGAGTGAGATGCCAGCTCCTTTCATTCAGTCAGTAGCTTCAAACATTTCTGGTATATGAAAAACATGTTTTTCAATGGCAAAAATCAATGAATATTGTAAATGCACAAACAGTAATATCTCCACATTGCACGGTGCAATTCTGAAATTTTTAGCTTTTTCCTGTTAATCCTAGCATGATAAAGAAGATTCAAATAGAGTGAGATGCCAGCTCCTTTCATTCAGTCAGTAGCTTCAAACATTTCTGGTATATGAAAAACGTTTTTCAATGGCAAAAATCAATGAATATTGTAAATGCACAAACAGTAATATCTCCACATTGCAAGGTGCAATTCTGAAATTTTTTGCTTTTTCCTGCTAATCCTAGCATGATAAAGAAGATTCAAAGAGAGTGAGATGCCAGCTCCTTTCATTCAGTCAGTAGCTTCAAACATTTCTGGTATATGAAAAACATGTTTTTCAATGGCAAAAATCAATGAATATTGTAAATGCACAAACAGTAATATCTCCACATTGCACGGTGCAATTCTGAAATTTTTAGCTTTTTCCTGTTAATCCTAGCATGATAAAGAAGATTCAAAGAGAGTGAGATGCCAGCTCCTTTCATTCAGTCAGTAGCTTCAAACATTTCTGGTATATGAAAAACGTTTTTCAATGGCAAAAATCAATGAATATTGTAAATGCACAAACAGTAATATCTCCACATTGCAAGGTGCAATTCTGAAATTTTTTGCTTTTTCCTGCTAATCCTAGCATAATAAAGAAGATTCAAAGAGAGTGAGATGCCAGCTCCTTTCATTCAGTCAGTAGCTTCAAACATTTCTGGTATATGAAAAACATGTTTTTCAATGGCAAAAATCAATGAATATTGTAAATGCACAAACAGTAATATCTCCACATTGCAAGGTGCAATTCTGAAATTTTTTGCTTTTTCCTGTTAATCCTAGCATGATAAAGAAGATTCAAAGAGAGTGAGATGCCAGCTCCTTTCATTCAGTCAGTAGCTTCAAACATTTCTGGTATATGAAAAACATGTTTTTCAATGGCAAAAATCAATGAATATTGTAAATGCACAAACAGTAATATCTCCACATTGCAAGGTGCAATTCTGAAATTTTTTGCTTTTTCCTGCTAATCCTAGCATGATAAAGAAGATTCAAAGAGAGTGAGATGCCAGCTCCTTTCATTCAGTCAGTAGCTTCAAACATTTCTGGTATATGAAAAACATGTTTTTCAATGGCAAAAATCAATGAATATTGTAAATGCACAAACAGTAATATCTCCACATTGCACGGTGCAATTCTGAAATTTTTAGCTTTTTCCTGTTAATCCTAGCATGATAAAGAAGATTCAAAGAGTGAGATGCCAGCTCCTTTCATTCAGTCAGTAGCTTCAAACATTTCTGGTATATGAAAAACATGTTTTTCAATGGCAAAAATCAATGAATATTGTAAATGCACAAACAGTAATATCTCCACATTGCAAGGTGCAATTCTGAAATTTTTTGCTTTTTCCTGCTAATCCTAGCATGATAAAGAAGATTCAAAGAGAGTGAGATGCCAGCTCCTTTCATTCAGTCAGTAGCTTCAAACATTTCTGGTATATGAAAAACATGTTTTTCAATGGCAAAAATCAATGAATATTGTAAATGCACAAACAGTAATATCTCAACATTGCACGGTGCAATTCTGAAATTTTTAGCTTTTTCCTGTTAATCCTAGCATGATAAAGAAGATTCAAAGAGAGTGAGATGCCAGCTCCTTTCATTCAGTCAGTAGCTTCAAACATTTCTGGTATATGAAAAACATGCTTTTCAATGGCAAAAATCAATGAATATTGTAAATGCACAAACAGTAATATCTCCACATTGCAAGGTGCAATTCTGAAATTTTTTGCTTTTTCCTGTTAATCCTAGCATGATAAAGAAGATTCAAAGAGAGTGAGATGCCAGCTCCTTTCATTCAGTCAGTAGCTTCAAACATTTCTGGTATATGAAAAACATGTTTTTCAATGGCAAAAATCAATGAATATTGTAAATGCACAAACAGTAATATCTCCACATTGCAAGGTGCAATTCTGAAATTTTTTGCTTTTTCCTGCTAATCCTAGCATGATAAAGAAGATTCAAAGAGAGTGAGATGCCAGCTCCTTTCATTCAGTCAGTAGCTTCAAACATTTCTGGTATATGAAAAACATGTTTTTCAATGGCAAAAATCAATGAATATTGTAAATGCACAAACAGTAATATCTCCACATTGCACGGTGCAATTCTGAAATTTTTAGCTTTTTCCTGTTAATCCTAGCATGATAAAGAAGATTCAAAGAGAGTGAGATGCCAGCTCCTTTCATTCAGTCAGTAGCTTCAAACATTTCTGGTATATGAAAAACGTTTTTCAATGGCAAAAATGAATGAATATTGTAAATGCACAAACAGTAATATCTCCACATTGCAAGGTGCAATTCTGAAATTTTTTGCTTTTTCCTGCTAATCCTAGCATGATAAAGAAGATTCAAAGAGAGTGAGATGCCAGCTCCTTTCATTCAGTCAGTAGCTTCAAACATTTCTGGTATATGAAAAACATGTTTTTCAATGGCAAAAATCAATGAATATTGTAAATGCACAAACAGTAATATCTCCACATTGCACGGTGCAATTCTGAAATTTTTAGCTTTTTCCTGTTAATCCTAGCATGATAAAGAAGATTCAAAGAGAGTGAGATGCCAGCTCCTTTCATTCAGTCAGTAGCTTCAAACATTTCTGGTATATGAAAAACGTTTTTCAATGGCAAAAATGAATGAATATTGTAAATGCACAAACAGTAATATCTCCACATTGCAAGGTGCAATTCTGAAATTTTTTGCTTTTTCCTGCTAATCCTAGCATGATAAAGAAGATTCAAAGAGAGTGAGATGCCAGCTCCTTTCATTCAGTCAGTAGCTTCAAACATTTCTGGTATATGAAAAACATGTTTTTCAATGGCAAAAATCAATGAATATTGTAAATGCACAAACAGTAATATCTCCACATTGCAAGGTGCAATTCTGAAATTTTTTGCTTTTTCCTGCTAATCCTAGCATGATAAAGAAGATTCAAAGAGAGTGAGATGCCAGCTCCTTTCATTCAGTCAGTAGCTTCAAACATTTCTGGTATATGAAAAACATGTTTTTCAATGGCAAAAATCAATGAATATTGTAAATGCACAAACAGTAATATCTCCACATTGCACGGTGCAATTCTGAAATTTTTAGCTTTTTCCTGTTAATCCTAGCATGATAAAGAAGATTCAAAGAGAGTGAGATGCCAGCTCCTTTCATTCAGTCAGTAGCTTCAAACATTTCTGGTATATGAAAAACGTTTTTCAATGGCAAAAATCAATGAATATTGTAAATGCACAAACAGTAATATCTCCACATTGCAAGGTGCAATTCTGAAATTTTTTGCTTTTTCCTGCTAATCCTAGCATAATAAAGAAGATTCAAAGAGAGTGAGATGCCAGCTCCTTTCATTCAGTCAGTAGCTTCAAACATTTCTGGTATATGAAAAACATGTTTTTCAATGGCAAAAATCAATGAATATTGTAAATGCACAAACAGTAATATCTCCACATTGCAAGGTGCAATTCTGAAATTTTTTGCTTTTTCCTGTTAATCCTAGCATGATAAAGAAGATTCAAAGAGAGTGAGATGCCAGCTCCTTTCATTCAGTCAGTAGCTTCAAACATTTCTGGTATATGAAAAACATGTTTTTCAATGGCAAAAATCAATGAATATTGTAAATGCACAAACAGTAATATCTCCACATTGCAAGGTGCAATTCTGAAATTTTTTGCTTTTTCCTGCTAATCCTAGCATGATAAAGAAGATTCAAAGAGAGTGAGATGCCAGCTCCTTTCATTCAGTCAGTAGCTTCAAACATTTCTGGTATATGAAAAACATGTTTTTCAATGGCAAAAATCAATGAATATTGTAAATGCACAAACAGTAATATCTCCACATTGCACGGTGCAATTCTGAAATTTTTAGCTTTTTCCTGTTAATCCTAGCATGATAAAGAAGATTCAAAGAGTGAGATGCCAGCTCCTTTCATTCAGTCAGTAGCTTCAAACATTTCTGGTATATGAAAAACATGTTTTTCAATGGCAAAAATCAATGAATATTGTAAATGCACAAACAGTAATATCTCCACATTGCAAGGTGCAATTCTGAAATTTTTTGCTTTTTCCTGCTAATCCTAGCATGATAAAGAAGATTCAAAGAGAGTGAGATGCCAGCTCCTTTCATTCAGTCAGTAGCTTCAAACATTTCTGGTATATGAAAAACATGTTTTTCAATGGCAAAAATCAATGAATATTGTAAATGCACAAACAGTAATATCTCAACATTGCACGGTGCAATTCTGAAATTTTTAGCTTTTTCCTGTTAATCCTAGCATGATAAAGAAGATTCAAAGAGAGTGAGATGCCAGCTCCTTTCATTCAGTCAGTAGCTTCAAACATTTCTGGTATATGAAAAACATGCTTTTCAATGGCAAAAATCAATGAATATTGTAAATGCACAAACAGTAATATCTCCACATTGCAAGGTGCAATTCTGAAATTTTTTGCTTTTTCCTGTTAATCCTAGCATGATAAAGAAGATTCAAAGAGAGTGAGATGCCAGCTCCTTTCATTCAGTCAGTAGCTTCAAACATTTCTGGTATATGAAAAACATGTTTTTCAATGGCAAAAATCAATGAATATTGTAAATGCACAAACAGTAATATCTCCACATTGCAAGGTGCAATTCTGAAATTTTTTGCTTTTTCCTGCTAATCCTAGCATGATAAAGAAGATTCAAAGAGAGTGAGATGCCAGCTCCTTTCATTCAGTCAGTAGCTTCAAACATTTCTGGTATATGAAAAACATGTTTTTCAATGGCAAAAATCAATGAATATTGTAAATGCACAAACAGTAATATCTCCACATTGCACGGTGCAATTCTGAAATTTTTAGCTTTTTCCTGTTAATCCTAGCATGATAAAGAAGATTCAAAGAGAGTGAGATGCCAGCTCCTTTCATTCAGTCAGTAGCTTCAAACATTTCTGGTATATGAAAAACGTTTTTCAATGGCAAAAATGAATGAATATTGTAAATGCACAAACAGTAATATCTCCACATTGCAAGGTGCAATTCTGAAATTTTTTGCTTTTTCCTGCTAATCCTAGCATGATAAAGAAGATTCAAAGAGAGTGAGATGCCAGCTCCTTTCATTCAGTCAGTAGCTTCAAACATTTCTGGTATATGAAAAACATGTTTTTCAATGGCAAAAATCAATGAATATTGTAAATGCACAAACAGTAATATCTCCACATTGCACGGTGCAATTCTGAAATTTTTAGCTTTTTCCTGTTAATCCTAGCATGATAAAGAAGATTCAAAGAGAGTGAGATGCCAGCTCCTTTCATTCAGTCAGTAGCTTCAAACATTTCTGGTATATGAAAAACATGTTTTTCAATGGCAAAAATCAATGAATATTGTAAATGCACAAACAGTAATATCTCCACATTGCACGGTGCAATTCTGAAATTTTTAGCTTTTTCCTGTTAATCCTAGCATGATAAAGAAGATTCAAAGAGTGAGATGCCAGCTCCTTTCATTCAGTCAGTAGCTTCAAACATTTCTGGTATATGAAAAACATGTTTTTCAATGGCAAAAATCAATGAATATTGTAAATGCACAAACAGTAATATCTCCACATTGCAAGGTGCAATTCTGAAATTTTTTGCTTTTTCCTGCTAATCCTAGCATGATAAAGAAGATTCAAAGAGAGTGAGATGCCAGCTCCTTTCATTCAGTCAGTAGCTTCAAACATTTCTGGTATATGAAAAACATGTTTTTCAATGGCAAAAATCAATGAATATTGTAAATGCACAAACAGTAATATCTCAACATTGCACGGTGCAATTCTGAAATTTTTAGCTTTTTCCTGTTAATCCTAGCATGATAAAGAAGATTCAAAGAGAGTGAGATGCCAGCTCCTTTCATTCAGTCAGTAGCTTCAAACATTTCTGGTATATGAAAAACATGCTTTTCAATGGCAAAAATCAATGAATATTGTAAATGCACAAACAGTAATATCTCCACATTGCAAGGTGCAATTCTGAAATTTTTTGCTTTTTCCTGTTAATCCTAGCATGATAAAGAAGATTCAAAGAGAGTGAGATGCCAGCTCCTTTCATTCAGTCAGTAGCTTCAAACATTTCTGGTATATGAAAAACATGTTTTTCAATGGCAAAAATCAATGAATATTGTAAATGCACAAACAGTAATATCTCCACATTGCAAGGTGCAATTCTGAAATTTTTTGCTTTTTCCTGCTAATCCTAGCATGATAAAGAAGATTCAAAGAGAGTGAGATGCCAGCTCCTTTCATTCAGTCAGTAGCTTCAAACATTTCTGGTATATGAAAAACATGTTTTTCAATGGCAAAAATCAATGAATATTGTAAATGCACAAACAGTAATATCTCCACATTGCAAGGTGCAATTCTGAAATTTTTTGCTTTTTCCTGCTAATCCTAGCATGATAAAGAAGATTCAAAGAGAGTGAGATGCCAGCTCCTTTCATTCAGTCAGTAGCTTCAAACATTTCTGGTATATGAAAAACATGTTTTTCAATGGCAAAAATCAATGAATATTGTAAATGCACAAACAGTAATATCTCCACATTGCACGGTGCAATTCTGAAATTTTTAGCTTTTTCCTGTTAATCCTAGCATGATAAAGAAGATTCAAAGAGAGTGAGATGCCAGCTCCTTTCATTCAGTCAGTAGCTTCAAACATTTCTGGTATATGAAAAACGTTTTTCAATGGCAAAAATCAATGAATATTGTAAATGCACAAACAGTAATATCTCCACATTGCAAGGTGCAATTCTGAAATTTTTTGCTTTTTCCTGCTAATCCTAGCATGATAAAGAAGATTCAAAGAGAGAGATGCCAGCTCCTTTCATTCAGTCAGTAGCTTCAAACATTTCTGGTATATGAAAAACATGTTTTTCAATGGCAAAAATCAATGAATATTGTACATGCACAAACAGTAATATCTCCACATTGCACGGTGCAATTCTGAAATTTTTAGCTTTTTCCTGTTAATCCTAGCATGATAAAGAAGATTCAAAGAGAGTGAGATGCCAGCTCCTTTCATTCAGTCAGTAGCTTCAAACATTTCTGGTATATGAAAAACATGTTTTTCAATGGCAAAAATCAATGAATATTGTAAATGCACAAACAGTAATATCTCCACATTGCAAGGTGCAATTCTGAAATTTTTTGCTTTTTCCTGTTAATCCTAGCATGATAAAGAAGATTCAGAGTGAGATGCCAGCTCCTTTCATTCAGTCAGTAGCTTCAAACATTTCTGGTATATGAAAAACATGTTTTTCAATGGCAAAAATCAATGAATATTGTAAATGCACAAACAGTAATATCTCCACATTGCACGGTGCAATTCTGAAATTTTTAGCTTTTTCCTGTTAATCCTAGCATGATAAAGAAGATTCAAAGAGAGTGAGATGCCAGCTCCTTTCATTCAGTCAGTAGCTTCAAACATTTCTGGTATATGAAAAACATGTTTTTCAATGGCAAAAATCAATGAATATTGTAAATGCACAAGCAGTAATATCTCCACATTGCAAGGTGCAATTCTGAAATTTTTTGCTTTTTCCTGTTAATCCTAGCATGATAAAGAAGATTCAAAGAGAGTGAGATGCCAGCTCCTTTCATTCAGTCAGTAGCTTCAAACATTTCTGGTATATGAAAAACATGTTTTTCAATGGCAAAAATCAATGAATATTATAAATGCACAAACAGTAATATCTCCACATTGCAAGGTGCAATTCTGAAATTTTTTGCTTTTTCCTGCTAATCCTAGCATGATAAAGAAGATTCAAAGAGAGTGAGATGCCAGCTCCTTTCATTCAGTCAGTAGCTTCAAACATTTCTGGTATATGAAAAACATGTTTTTCAATGGCAAAAATCAATGAATATTGTAAATGCACAAACAGTAATATCTCCACATTGCACGGTGCAATTCTGAAATTTTTAGCTTTTTCCTGTTAATCCTAGCATGATAAAGAAGATTCAAAGAGTGAGATGCCAGCTCCTTTCATTCAGTCAGTAGCTTCAAACATTTCTGGTATATGAAAAACATGTTTTTCAATGGCAAAAATCAATGAATATTGTAAATGCACAAACAGTAATATCTCCACATTGCAAGGTGCAATTCTGAAATTTTTTGCTTTTTCCTGCTAATCCTAGCATGATAAAGAAGATTCAAAGAGAGTGAGATGCCAGCTCCTTTCATTCAGTCAGTAGCTTCAAACATTTCTGGTATATGAAAAACATGTTTTTCAATGGCAAAAATCAATGAATATTGTAAATGCACAAACAGTAATATCTCCACATTGCACGGTGCAATTCTGAAATTTTTAGCTTTTTCCTGTTAATCCTAGCATGATAAAGAAGATTCAAAGAGAGTGAGATGCCAGCTCCTTTCATTCAGTCAGTAGCTTCAAACATTTCTGGTATATGAAAAACATGTTTTTCAATGGCAAAAATCAATGAATATTGTAAATGCACAAACAGTAATATCTCCACATTGCACGGTGCAATTCTGAAATTTTTTGCTTTTTCCTGTTAATCCTAGCATGATAAAGAAGATTCAAAGAGTGAGATGCCAGCTCCTTTCATTCAGTCAGTAGCTTCAAACATTTCTGGTATATGAAAAACATGTTTTTCAATGGCAAAAATCAATGAATATTGTAAATGCACAAACAGTAATATCTCCACATTGCAAGGTGCAATTCTGAAATTTTTTGCTTTTTCCTGCTAATCCTAGCATGATAAAGAAGATTCAAAGAGAGTGAGATGCCAGCTCCTTTCATTCAGTCAGTAGCTTCAAACATTTCTGGTATATGAAAAACATGTTTTTCAATGGCAAAAATCAATGAATATTGTAAATGCACAAACAGTAATATCTCCACATTGCACGGTGCAATTCTGAAATTTTTAGCTTTTTCCTGTTAATCCTAGCATGATAAAGAAGATTCAAAGAGAGTGAGATGCCAGCTCCTTTCATTCAGTCAGTAGCTTCAAACATTTCTGGTATATGAAAAACGTTTTTCAATGGCAAAAATCAATGAATATTGTAAATGCACAAACAGTAATATCTCCACATTGCAAGGTGCAATTCTGAAATTTTTTGCTTTTTCCTGCTAATCCTAGCATGATAAAGAAGATTCAAAGAGAGTGAGATGCCAGCTCCTTTCATTCAGTCAGTAGCTTCAAACATTTCTGGTATATGAAAAACATGTTTTTCAATGGCAAAAATCAATGAATATTGTAAATGCACAAACAGTAATATCTCCACATTGCACGGTGCAATTCTGAAATTTTTAGCTTTTTCCTGTTAATCCTAGCATGATAAAGAAGATTCAAAGAGAGTGAGATGCCAGCTCCTTTCATTCAGTCAGTAGCTTCAAACATTTCTGGTATATGAAAAACATGTTTTTCAATGGCAAAAATCAATGAATATTGTAAATGCACAAACAGTAATATCTCCACATTGCACGGTGCAATTCTGAAATTTTTAGCTTTTTCCTGTTAATCCTAGCATGATAAAGAAGATTCAAAGAGTGAGATGCCAGCTCCTTTCATTCAGTCAGTAGCTTCAAACATTTCTGGTATATGAAAAACATGTTTTTCAATGGCAAAAATCAATGAATATTGTAAATGCACAAACAGTAATATCTCCACATTGCAAGGTGCAATTCTGAAATTTTTTGCTTTTTCCTGCTAATCCTAGCATGATAAAGAAGATTCAGAGTGAGATGCCAGCTCCTTTCATTCAGTCAGTAGCTTCAAACATTTCTGGTATATGAAAAACATGTTTTTCAATGGCAAAAATCAATGAATATTGTAAATGCACAAACAGTAATATCTCCACATTGCACGGTGCAATTCTGAAATTTTTAGCTTTTTCCTGTTAATCCTAGCATGATAAAGAAGATTCAAAGAGAGTGAGATGCCAGCTCCTTTCATTCAGTCAGTAGCTTCAAACATTTCTGGTATATGAAAAACGTTTTTCAATGGCAAAAATCAATGAATATTGTAAATGCACAAACAGTAATATCTCCACATTGCAAGGTGCAATTCTGAAATTTTTTGCTTTTTCCTGCTAATCCTAGCATGATAAAGAAGATTCAAAGAGAGTGAGATGCCAGCTCCTTTCATTCAGTCAGTAGCTTCAAACATTTCTGGTATATGAAAAACATGTTTTTCAATGGCAAAAATCAATGAATATTGTAAATGCACAAACAGTAATATCTCCACATTGCACGGTGCAATTCTGAAATTTTTAGCTTTTTCCTGTTAATCCTAGCATGATAAAGAAGATTCAAAGAGAGTGAGATGCCAGCTCCTTTCATTCAGTCAGTAGCTTCAAACATTTCTGGTATATGAAAAACATGTTTTTCAATGGCAAAAATCAATGAATATTGTAAATGCACAAACAGTAATATCTCCACATTGCACGGTGCAATTCTGAAATTTTTAGCTTTTTCCTGTTAATCCTAGCATGATAAAGAAGATTCAAAGAGTGAGATGCCAGCTCCTTTCATTCAGTCAGTAGCTTCAAACATTTCTGGTATATGAAAAACATGTTTTTCAATGGCAAAAATCAATGAATATTGTAAATGCACAAACAGTAATATCTCCACATTGCAAGGTGCAATTCTGAAATTTTTTGCTTTTTCCTGCTAATCCTAGCATGATAAAGAAGATTCAGAGTGAGATGCCAGCTCCTTTCATTCAGTCAGTAGCTTCAAACATTTCTGGTATATGAAAAACATGTTTTTCAATGGCAAAAATCAATGAATATTGTAAATGCACAAACAGTAATATCTCAACATTGCACGGTGCAATTCTGAAATTTTTAGCTTTTTCCTGTTAATCCTAGCATGATAAAGAAGATTCAAAGAGAGTGAGATGCCAGCTCCTTTCATTCAGTCAGTAGCTTCAAACATTTCTGGTATATGAAAAACATGCTTTTCAATGGCAAAAATCAATGAATATTGTAAATGCACAAACAGTAATATCTCCACATTGCAAGGTGCAATTCTGAAATTTTTTGCTTTTTCCTGTTAATCCTAGCATGATAAAGAAGATTCAAAGAGAGTGAGATGCCAGCTCCTTTCATTCAGTCAGTAGCTTCAAACATTTCTGGTATATGAAAAACATGTTTTTCAATGGCAAAAATCAATGAATATTGTAAATGCACAAACAGTAATATCTCCACATTGCAAGGTGCAATTCTGAAATTTTTTGCTTTTTCCTGCTAATCCTAGCATGATAAAGAAGATTCAAAGAGAGTGAGATGCCAGCTCCTTTCATTCAGTCAGTAGCTTCAAACATTTCTGGTATATGAAAAACATGTTTTTCAATGGCAAAAATCAATGAATATTGTAAATGCACAAACAGTAATATCTCCACATTGCAAGGTGCAATTCTGAAATTTTTTGCTTTTTCCTGCTAATCCTAGCATGATAAAGAAGATTCAAAGAGAGTGAGATGCCAGCTCCTTTCATTCAGTCAGTAGCTTCAAACATTTCTGGTATATGAAAAACATGTTTTTCAATGGCAAAAATCAATGAATATTGTAAATGCACAAACAGTAATATCTCCACATTGCACGGTGCAATTCTGAAATTTTTAGCTTTTTCCTGTTAATCCTAGCATGATAAAGAAGATTCAAAGAGAGTGAGATGCCAGCTCCTTTCATTCAGTCAGTAGCTTCAAACATTTCTGGTATATGAAAAACGTTTTTCAATGGCAAAAATCAATGAATATTGTAAATGCACAAACAGTAATATCTCCACATTGCAAGGTGCAATTCTGAAATTTTTTGCTTTTTCCTGCTAATCCTAGCATGATAAAGAAGATTCAAAGAGAGTGAGATGCCAGCTCCTTTCATTCAGTCAGTAGCTTCAAACATTTCTGGTATATGAAAAACATGTTTTTCAATGGCAAAAATCAATGAATATTGTAAATGCACAAACAGTAATATCTCCACATTGCACGGTGCAATTCTGAAATTTTTAGCTTTTTCCTGTTAATCCTAGCATGATAAAGAAGATTCAAAGAGAGTGAGATGCCAGCTCCTTTCATTCAGTCAGTAGCTTCAAACATTTCTGGTATATGAAAAACATGTTTTTCAATGGCAAAAATCAATGAATATTGTAAATGCACAAACAGTAATATCTCCACATTGCACGGTGCAATTCTGAAATTTTTAGCTTTTTCCTGTTAATCCTAGCATGATAAAGAAGATTCAAAGAGTGAGATGCCAGCTCCTTTCATTCAGTCAGTAGCTTCAAACATTTCTGGTATATGAAAAACGTTTTTCAATGGCAAAAATCAATGAATATTGTAAATGCACAAACAGTAATATCTCCACATTGCAAGGTGCAATTCTGAAATTTTTTGCTTTTTCCTGCTAATCCTAGCATGATAAAGAAGATTCAAAGAGAGTGAGATGCCAGCTCCTTTCATTCAGTCAGTAGCTTCAAACATTTCTGGTATATGAAAAACATGTTTTTCAATGGCAAAAATCAATGAATATTGTAAATGCACAAGCAGTAATATCTCAACATTGCACGGTGCAATTCTGAAATTTTTAGCTTTTTCCTGTTAATCCTAGCATGATAAAGAAGATTCAAAGAGAGTGAGATGCCAGCTCCTTTCATTCAGTCAGTAGCTTCAAACATTTCTGGTATATGAAAAACATGCTTTTCAATGGCAAAAATCAATGAATATTGTAAATGCACAAACAGTAATATCTGCACATTGCAAGGTGCAATTCTGAAATTTTTGCTTTTTCCTGTTAATCCTAGCATGATAAAGAAGATTCAAAGAGAGTGAGATGCCAGCTCCTTTCATTCAGTCAGTAGCTTCAAACATTTCTGGTATATGAAAAACATGTTTTTCAATGGCAAAAATCAATGAATATTGTAAATGCACAAACAGTAATATCTCCACATTGCAAGGTGCAATTCTGAAATTTTTTGCTTTTTCCTGCTAATCCTAGCATGATAAAGAAGATTCAAAGAGAGTGAGATGCCAGCTCCTTTCATTCAGTCAGTAGCTTCAAACATTTCTGGTATATGAAAAACATGTTTTTCAATGGCAAAAATCAATGAATATTGTAAATGCACAAACAGTAATATCTCCACATTGCACGGTGCAATTCTGAAATTTTTAGCTTTTTCCTGTTAATCCTAGCATGATAAAGAAGATTCAAATAGAGTGAGATGCCAGCTCCTTTCATTCAGTCAGTAGCTTCAAACATTTCTGGTATATGAAAAACGTTTTTCAATGGCAAAAATCAATGAATATTGTAAATGCACAAACAGTAATATCTCCACATTGCAAGGTGCAATTCTGAAATTTTTTGCTTTTTCCTGCTAATCCTAGCATGATAAAGAAGATTCAAAGAGAGTGAGATGCCAGCTCCTTTCATTCAGTCAGTAGCTTCAAACATTTCTGGTATATGAAAAACATGTTTTTCAATGGCAAAAATCAATGAATATTGTAAATGCACAAACAGTAATATCTCCACATTGCACGGTGCAATTCTGAAATTTTTAGCTTTTTCCTGTTAATCCTAGCATGATAAAGAAGATTCAAAGAGAGTGAGATGCCAGCTCCTTTCATTCAGTCAGTAGCTTCAAACATTTCTGGTATATGAAAAACATGTTTTTCAATGGCAAAAATCAATGAATATTGTAAATGCACAAACAGTAATATCTCCACATTGCAAGGTGCAATTCTGAAATTTTTTGCTTTTTCCTGTTAATCCTAGCATGATAAAGAAGATTCAAAGAGAGTGAGATGCCAGCTCCTTTCATTCAGTCAGTAGCTTCAAACATTTCTGGTATATGAAAAACATGTTTTTCAATGGCAAAAATCAATGAATATTGTAAATGCACAAACAGTAATATCTCCACATTGCACGGTGCAATTCTGAAATTTTTAGCTTTTTCCTGTTAATCCTAGCATGATAAAGAAGATTCAAAGAGAGTGAGATGCCAGCTCCTTTCATTCAGTCAGTAGCTTCAAACATTTCTGGTATATGAAAAACATGCTTTTCAATGGCAAAAATCAATGAATATTGTAAATGCACAAACAGTAATATCTCCACATTGCAAGGTGCAATTCTGAAATTTTTTTCTTTTTCCTGTTAATCCTAGCATGATAAAGAAGATTCAAAGAGAGTGAGATGCCAGCTCCTTTCATTCAGTCAGTAGCTTCAAACATTTCTGGTATATGAAAAACATGTTTTTCAATGGCAAAAATCAATGAATATTGTAAATGCACAAACAGTAATATCTCCACATTGCAAGGTGCAATTCTGAAATTTTTTGCTTTTTCCTGCTAATCCTAGCATGATAAAGAAGATTCAAAGAGAGTGAGATGCCAGCTCCTTTCATTCAGTCAGTAGCTTCAAACATTTCTGGTATATGAAAAACATGTTTTTCAATGGCAAAAATCAATGAATATTGTAAATGCACAAACAGTAATATCTCCACATTGCACGGTGCAATTCTGAAATTTTTAGCTTTTTCCTGTTAATCCTAGCATGATAAAGAAGATTCAAAGAGAGTGAGATGCCAGCTCCTTTCATTCAGTCAGTAGCTTCAAACATTTCTGGTATATGAAAAACGTTTTTCAATGGCAAAAATCAATGAATATTGTAAATGCACAAACAGTAATATCTCCACATTGCAAGGTGCAATTCTGAAATTTTTTGCTTTTTCCTGCTAAACCTAGCATGATAAAGAAGATTCAAAGAGAGAGATGCCAGCTCCTTTCATTCAGTCAGTAGCTTCAAACATTTCTGGTATATGAAAAACATGTTTTTCAATGGCAAAAATCAATGAATATTGTAAATGCACAAACAGTAATATCTCCACATTGCACGGTGCAATTCTGAAATTTTTAGCTTTTTCCTGTTAATCCTAGCATGATAAAGAAGATTCAAAGAGTGAGATGCCAGCTCCTTTCATTCAGTCAGTAGCTTCAAACATTTCTGGTATATGAAAAACGTTTTTCAATGGCAAAAATCAATGAATATTGTAAATGCACAAACAGTAATATCTCCACATTGCAAGGTGCAATTCTGAAATTTTTTGCTTTTTCCTGCTAATCCTAGCATGATAAAGAAGATTCAAAGAGAGTGAGATGCCAGCTCCTTTCATTCAGTCAGTAGCTTCAAACATTTCTGGTATATGAAAAACATGTTTTTCAATGGCAAAAATCAATGAATATTGTAAATGCACAAGCAGTAATATCTCAACATTGCACGGTGCAATTCTGAAATTTTTAGCTTTTTCCTGTTAATCCTAGCATGATAAAGAAGATTCAAAGAGAGTGAGATGCCAGCTCCTTTCATTCAGTCAGTAGCTTCAAACATTTCTGGTATATGAAAAACATGCTTTTCAATGGCAAAAATCAATGAATATTGTAAATGCACAAACAGTAATATCTGCACATTGCAAGGTGCAATTCTGAAATTTTTTGCTTTTTCCTGTTAATCCTAGCATGATAAAGAAGATTCAAAGAGAGTGAGATGCCAGCTCCTTTCATTCAGTCAGTAGCTTCAAACATTTCTGGTATATGAAAAACATGTTTTTCAATGGCAAAAATCAATGAATATTGTAAATGCACAAACAGTAATATCTCCACATTGCAAGGTGCAATTCTGAAATTTTTTGCTTTTTCCTGCTAATCCTAGCATGATAAAGAAGATTCAAAGAGAGTGAGATGCCAGCTCCTTTCATTCAGTCAGTAGCTTCAAACATTTCTGGTATATGAAAAACATGTTTTTCAATGGCAAAAATCAATGAATATTGTAAATGCACAAACAGTAATATCTCCACATTGCACGGTGCAATTCTGAAATTTTTAGCTTTTTCCTGTTAATCCTAGCATGATAAAGAAGATTCAAATAGAGTGAGATGCCAGCTCCTTTCATTCAGTCAGTAGCTTCAAACATTTCTGGTATATGAAAAACGTTTTTCAATGGCAAAAATCAATGAATATTGTAAATGCACAAACAGTAATATCTCCACATTGCAAGGTGCAATTCTGAAATTTTTTGCTTTTTCCTGCTAATCCTAGCATGATAAAGAAGATTCAAAGAGAGTGAGATGCCAGCTCCTTTCATTCAGTCAGTAGCTTCAAACATTTCTGGTATATGAAAAACATGTTTTTCAATGGCAAAAATCAATGAATATTGTAAATGCACAAACAGTAATATCTCCACATTGCACGGTGCAATTCTGAAATTTTTAGCTTTTTCCTGTTAATCCTAGCATGATAAAGAAGATTCAAAGAGAGTGAGATGCCAGCTCCTTTCATTCAGTCAGTAGCTTCAAACATTTCTGGTATATGAAAAACATGTTTTTCAATGGCAAAAATCAATGAATATTGTAAATGCACAAACAGTAATATCTCCACATTGCAAGGTGCAATTCTGAAATTTTTTGCTTTTTCCTGTTAATCCTAGCATGATAAAGAAGATTCAAAGAGAGTGAGATGCCAGTTCCTTTCATTCAGTCAGTAGCTTCAAACATTTCTGGTATATGAAAAACATGTTTTTCAATGGCAAAAATCAATGAATATTGTAAATGCACAAACAGTAATATCTCCACATTGCACGGTGCAATTCTGAAATTTTTAGCTTTTTCCTGTTAATCCTAGCATGATAAAGAAGATTCAAAGAGAGTGAGATGCCAGCTCCTTTCATTCAGTCAGTAGCTTCAAACATTTCTGGTATATGAAAAACATGCTTTTCAATGGCAAAAATCAATGAATATTGTAAATGCACAAACAGTAATATCTCCACATTGCAAGGTGCAATTCTGAAATTTTTTTCTTTTTCCTGTTAATCCTAGCATGATAAAGAAGATTCAAAGAGAGTGAGATGCCAGCTCCTTTCATTCAGTCAGTAGCTTCAAACATTTCTGGTATATGAAAAACATGTTTTTCAATGGCAAAAATCAATGAATATTGTAAATGCACAAACAGTAATATCTCCACATTGCAAGGTGCAATTCTGAAATTTTTTGCTTTTTCCTGCTAATCCTAGCATGATAAAGAAGATTCAAAGAGAGTGAGATGCCAGCTCCTTTCATTCAGTCAGTAGCTTCAAACATTTCTGGTATATGAAAAACATGTTTTTCAATGGCAAAAATCAATGAATATTGTAAATGCACAAACAGTAATATCTCCACATTGCACGGTGCAATTCTGAAATTTTTAGCTTTTTCCTGTTAATCCTAGCATGATAAAGAAGATTCAAAGAGAGTGAGATGCCAGCTCCTTTCATTCAGTCAGTAGCTTCAAACATTTCTGGTATATGAAAAACGTTTTTCAATGGCAAAAATCAATGAATATTGTAAATGCACAAACAGTAATATCTCCACATTGCAAGGTGCAATTCTGAAATTTTTTGCTTTTTCCTGCTAATCCTAGCATGATAAAGAAGATTCAAAGAGAGAGATGCCAGCTCCTTTCATTCAGTCAGTAGCTTCAAACATTTCTGGTATATGAAAAACATGTTTTTCAATGGCAAAAATCAATGAATATTGTAAATGCACAAACAGTAATATCTCCACATTGCACGGTGCAATTCTGAAATTTTTAGCTTTTTCCTGTTAATCCTAGCATGATAAAGAAGATTCAAAGAGAGTGAGATGCCAGCTCCTTTCATTCAGTCAGTAGCTTCAAACATTTCTGGTATATGAAAAACATGTTTTTCAATGGCAAAAATCAATGAATATTGTAAATGCACAAACAGTAATATCTCCACATTGCAAGGTGCAATTCTGAAATTTTTTGCTTTTTCCTGTTAATCCTAGCATGATAAAGAAGATTCAGAGTGAGATGCCAGCTCCTTTCATTCAGTCAGTAGCTTCAAACATTTCTGGTATATGAAAAACATGTTTTTCAATGGCAAAAATCAATGAATATTGTAAATGCACAAACAGTAATATCTCCACATTGCACGGTGCAATTCTGAAATTTTTAGCTTTTTCCTGTTAATCCTAGCATGATAAAGAAGATTCAAAGAGAGTGAGATGCCAGCTCCTTTCATTCAGTCAGTAGCTTCAAACATTTCTGGTATATGAAAAACATGTTTTTCAATGGCAAAAATCAATGAATATTGTAAATGCACAAGCAGTAATATCTCCACATTGCAAGGTGCAATTCTGAAATTTTTTGCTTTTTCCTGTTAATCCTAGCATGATAAAGAAGATTCAAAGAGAGTGAGATGCCAGCTCCTTTCATTCAGTCAGTAGCTTCAAACATTTCTGGTATATGAAAAACATGTTTTTCAATGGCAAAAATCAATGAATATTATAAATGCACAAACAGTAATATCTCCACATTGCAAGGTGCAATTCTGAAATTTTTTGCTCTTTCCTGCTAATCCTAGCATGATAAAGAAGATTCAAAGAGAGTGAGATGCCAGCTCCTTTCATTCAGTCAGTAGCTTCAAACATTTCTGGTATATGAAAAACATGTTTTTCAATGGCAAAAATCAATGAATATTGTAAATGCACAAACAGTAATATCTCCACATTGCACGGTGCAATTCTGAAATTTTTAGCTTTTTCCTGTTAATCCTAGCATGATAAAGAAGATTCAAAGAGTGAGATGCCAGCTCCTTTCATTCAGTCAGTAGCTTCAAACATTTCTGGTATATGAAAAACATGTTTTTCAATGGCAAAAATCAATGAATATTGTAAATGCACAAACAGTAATATCTCCACATTGCAAGGTGCAATTCTGAAATTTTTTGCTTTTTCCTGCTAATCCTAGCATGATAAAGAAGATTCAAAGAGAGTGAGATGCCAGCTCCTTTCATTCAGTCAGTAGCTTCAAACATTTCTGGTATATGAAAAACATGTTTTTCAATGGCAAAAATCAATGAATATTGTAAATGCACAAACAGTAATATCTCCACATTGCACGGTGCAATTCTGAAATTTTTAGCTTTTTCCTGTTAATCCTAGCATGATAAAGAAGATTCAAAGAGAGTGAGATGCCAGCTCCTTTCATTCAGTCAGTAGCTTCAAACATTTCTGGTATATGAAAAACATGTTTTTCAATGGCAAAAATCAATGAATATTGTAAATGCACAAACAGTAATATCTCCACATTGCACGGTGCAATTCTGAAATTTTTTGCTTTTTCCTGTTAATCCTAGCATGATAAAGAAGATTCAAAGAGTGAGATGCCAGCTCCTTTCATTCAGTCAGTAGCTTCAAACATTTCTGGTATATGAAAAACATGTTTTTCAATGGCAAAAATCAATGAATATTGTAAATGCACAAACAGTAATATCTCCACATTGCAAGGTGCAATTCTGAAATTTTTTGCTTTTTCCTGCTAATCCTAGCATGATAAAGAAGATTCAAAGAGAGTGAGATGCCAGCTCCTTTCATTCAGTCAGTAGCTTCAAACATTTCTGGTATATGAAAAACATGTTTTTCAATGGCAAAAATCAATGAATATTGTAAATGCACAAACAGTAATATCTCAACATTGCACGGTGCAATTCTGAAATTTTTAGCTTTTTCCTGTTAATCCTAGCATGATAAAGAAGATTCAAAGAGAGTGAGATGCCAGCTCCTTTCATTCAGTCAGTAGCTTCAAACATTTCTGGTATATGAAAAACATGCTTTTCAATGGCAAAAATCAATGAATATTGTAAATGCACAAACAGTAATATCTCCACATTGCAAGGTGCAATTCTGAAATTTTTTGCTTTTTCCTGTTAATCCTAGCATGATAAAGAAGATTCAAAGAGAGTGAGATGCCAGCTCCTTTCATTCAGTCAGTAGCTTCAAACATTTCTGGTATATGAAAAACATGTTTTTCAATGGCAAAAATCAATGAATATTGTAAATGCACAAACAGTAATATCTCCACATTGCAAGGTGCAATTCTGAAATTTTTTGCTTTTTCCTGCTAATCCTAGCATGATAAAGAAGATTCAAAGAGAGTGAGATGCCAGCTCCTTTCATTCAGTCAGTAGCTTCAAACATTTCTGGTATATGAAAAACATGTTTTTCAATGGCAAAAATCAATGAATATTGTAAATGCACAAACAGTAATATCTCCACATTGCACGGTGCAATTCTGAAATTTTTAGCTTTTTCCTGTTAATCCTAGCATGATAAAGAAGATTCAAAGAGAGTGAGATGCCAGCTCCTTTCATTCAGTCAGTAGCTTCAAACATTTCTGGTATATGAAAAACGTTTTTCAATGGCAAAAATGAATGAATATTGTAAATGCACAAACAGTAATATCTCCACATTGCAAGGTGCAATTCTGAAATTTTTTGCTTTTTCCTGCTAATCCTAGCATGATAAAGAAGATTCAAAGAGAGTGAGATGCCAGCTCCTTTCATTCAGTCAGTAGCTTCAAACATTTCTGGTATATGAAAAACATGTTTTTCAATGGCAAAAATCAATGAATATTGTAAATGCACAAACAGTAATATCTCCACATTGCACGGTGCAATTCTGAAATTTTTAGCTTTTTCCTGTTAATCCTAGCATGATAAAGAAGATTCAAAGAGAGTGAGATGCCAGCTCCTTTCATTCAGTCAGTAGCTTCAAACATTTCTGGTATATGAAAAACATGTTTTTCAATGGCAAAAATCAATGAATATTGTAAATGCACAAACAGTAATATCTCCACATTGCACGGTGCAATTCTGAAATTTTTAGCTTTTTCCTGTTAATCCTAGCATGATAAAGAAGATTCAAAGAGTGAGATGCCAGCTCCTTTCATTCAGTCAGTAGCTTCAAACATTTCTGGTATATGAAAAACATGTTTTTCAATGGCAAAAATCAATGAATATTGTAAATGCACAAACAGTAATATCTCCACATTGCAAGGTGCAATTCTGAAATTTTTTGCTTTTTCCTGCTAATCCTAGCATGATAAAGAAGATTCAAAGAGAGTGAGATGCCAGCTCCTTTCATTCAGTCAGTAGCTTCAAACATTTCTGGTATATGAAAAACATGTTTTTCAATGGCAAAAATCAATGAATATTGTAAATGCACAAACAGTAATATCTCAACATTGCACGGTGCAATTCTGAAATTTTTAGCTTTTTCCTGTTAATCCTAGCATGATAAAGAAGATTCAAAGAGAGTGAGATGCCAGCTCCTTTCATTCAGTCAGTAGCTTCAAACATTTCTGGTATATGAAAAACATGCTTTTCAATGGCAAAAATCAATGAATATTGTAAATGCACAAACAGTAATATCTCCACATTGCAAGGTGCAATTCTGAAATTTTTTGCTTTTTCCTGTTAATCCTAGCATGATAAAGAAGATTCAAAGAGAGTGAGATGCCAGCTCCTTTCATTCAGTCAGTAGCTTCAAACATTTCTGGTATATGAAAAACATGTTTTTCAATGGCAAAAATCAATGAATATTGTAAATGCACAAACAGTAATATCTCCACATTGCAAGGTGCAATTCTGAAATTTTTTGCTTTTTCCTGCTAATCCTAGCATGATAAAGAAGATTCAAAGAGAGTGAGATGCCAGCTCCTTTCATTCAGTCAGTAGCTTCAAACATTTCTGGTATATGAAAAACATGTTTTTCAATGGCAAAAATCAATGAATATTGTAAATGCACAAACAGTAATATCTCCACATTGCAAGGTGCAATTCTGAAATTTTTTGCTTTTTCCTGCTAATCCTAGCATGATAAAGAAGATTCAAAGAGAGTGAGATGCCAGCTCCTTTCATTCAGTCAGTAGCTTCAAACATTTCTGGTATATGAAAAACATGTTTTTCAATGGCAAAAATCAATGAATATTGTAAATGCACAAACAGTAATATCTCCACATTGCACGGTGCAATTCTGAAATTTTTAGCTTTTTCCTGTTAATCCTAGCATGATAAAGAAGATTCAAAGAGTGAGATGCCAGCTCCTTTCATTCAGTCAGTAGCTTCAAACATTTCTGGTATATGAAAAACATGTTTTTCAATGGCAAAAATCAATGAATATTGTAAATGCACAAACAGTAATATCTCCACATTGCAAGGTGCAATTCTGAAATTTTTTGCTTTTTCCTGCTAATCCTAGCATGATAAAGAAGATTCAAAGAGAGTGAGATGCCAGCTCCTTTCATTCAGTCAGTAGCTTCAAACATTTCTGGTATATGAAAAACATGTTTTTCAATGGCAAAAATCAATGAATATTGTAAATGCACAAACAGTAATATCTCCACATTGCACGGTGCAATTCTGAAATTTTTAGCTTTTTCCTGTTAATCCTAGCATGATAAAGAAGATTCAAAGAGAGTGAGATGCCAGCTCCTTTCATTCAGTCAGTAGCTTCAAACATTTCTGGTATATGAAAAACATGTTTTTCAATGGCAAAAATCAATGAATATTGTAAATGCACAAACAGTAATATCTCCACATTGCACGGTGCAATTCTGAAATTTTTAGCTTTTTCCTGTTAATCCTAGCATGATAAAGAAGATTCAAAGAGTGAGATGCCAGCTCCTTTCATTCAGTCAGTAGCTTCAAACATTTCTGGTATATGAAAAACATGTTTTTCAATGGCAAAAATCAATGAATATTGTAAATGCACAAACAGTAATATCTCCACATTGCAAGGTGCAATTCTGAAATTTTTTGCTTTTTCCTGCTAATCCTAGCATGATAAAGAAGATTCAAAGAGAGTGAGATGCCAGCTCCTTTCATTCAGTCAGTAGCTTCAAACATTTCTGGTATATGAAAAACATGTTTTTCAATGGCAAAAATCAATGAATATTGTAAATGCACAAACAGTAATATCTCAACATTGCACGGTGCAATTCTGAAATTTTTAGCTTTTTCCTGTTAATCCTAGCATGATAAAGAAGATTCAAAGAGAGTGAGATGCCAGCTCCTTTCATTCAGTCAGTAGCTTCAAACATTTCTGGTATATGAAAAACATGCTTTTCAATGGCAAAAATCAATGAATATTGTAAATGCACAAACAGTAATATCTCCACATTGCAAGGTGCAATTCTGAAATTTTTTGCTTTTTCCTGTTAATCCTAGCATGATAAAGAAGATTCAAAGAGAGTGAGATGCCAGCTCCTTTCATTCAGTCAGTAGCTTCAAACATTTCTGGTATATGAAAAACATGTTTTTCAATGGCAAAAATCAATGAATATTGTAAATGCACAAACAGTAATATCTCCACATTGCAAGGTGCAATTCTGAAATTTTTTGCTTTTTCCTGCTAATCCTAGCATGATAAAGAAGATTCAAAGAGAGTGAGATGCCAGCTCCTTTCATTCAGTCAGTAGCTTCAAACATTTCTGGTATATGAAAAACATGTTTTTCAATGGCAAAAATCAATGAATATTGTAAATGCACAAACAGTAATATCTCCACATTGCAAGGTGCAATTCTGAAATTTTTTGCTTTTTCCTGCTAATCCTAGCATGATAAAGAAGATTCAAAGAGAGTGAGATGCCAGCTCCTTTCATTCAGTCAGTAGCTTCAAACATTTCTGGTATATGAAAAACATGTTTTTCAATGGCAAAAATCAATGAATATTGTAAATGCACAAACAGTAATATCTCCACATTGCACGGTGCAATTCTGAAATTTTTAGCTTTTTCCTGTTAATCCTAGCATGATAAAGAAGATTCAAAGAGAGTGAGATGCCAGCTCCTTTCATTCAGTCAGTAGCTTCAAACATTTCTGGTATATGAAAAACATGTTTTTCAATGGCAAAAATCAATGAATATTGTAAATGCACAAACAGTAATATCTCCACATTGCACGGTGCAATTCTGAAATTTTTAGCTTTTTCCTGTTAATCCTAGCATGATAAAGAAGATTCAAAGAGTGAGATGCCAGCTCCTTTCATTCAGTCAGTAGCTTCAAACATTTCTGGTATATGAAAAACGTTTTTCAATGGCAAAAATCAATGAATATTGTAAATGCACAAACAGTAATATCTCCACATTGCAAGGTGCAATTCTGAAATTTTTTGCTTTTTCCTGCTAATCCTAGCATGATAAAGAAGATTCAAAGAGAGTGAGATGCCAGCTCCTTTCATTCAGTCAGTAGCTTCAAACATTTCTGGTATATGAAAAACATGTTTTTCAATGGCAAAAATCAATGAATATTGTAAATGCACAAGCAGTAATATCTCAACATTGCACGGTGCAATTCTGAAATTTTTAGCTTTTTCCTGTTAATCCTAGCATGATAAAGAAGATTCAAAGAGAGTGAGATGCCAGCTCCTTTCATTCAGTCAGTAGCTTCAAACATTTCTGGTATATGAAAAACATGCTTTTCAATGGCAAAAATCAATGAATATTGTAAATGCACAAACAGTAATATCTGCACATTGCAAGGTGCAATTCTGAAATTTTTTGCTTTTTCCTGTTAATCCTAGCATGATAAAGAAGATTCAAAGAGAGTGAGATGCCAGCTCCTTTCATTCAGTCAGTAGCTTCAAACATTTCTGGTATATGAAAAACATGTTTTTCAATGGCAAAAATCAATGAATATTGTAAATGCACAAACAGTAATATCTCCACATTGCAAGGTGCAATTCTGAAATTTTTTGCTTTTTCCTGCTAATCCTAGCATGATAAAGAAGATTCAAAGAGAGTGAGATGCCAGCTCCTTTCATTCAGTCAGTAGCTTCAAACATTTCTGGTATATGAAAAACATGTTTTTCAATGGCAAAAATCAATGAATATTGTAAATGCACAAACAGTAATATCTCCACATTGCACGGTGCAATTCTGAAATTTTTAGCTTTTTCCTGTTAATCCTAGCATGATAAAGAAGATTCAAATAGAGTGAGATGCCAGCTCCTTTCATTCAGTCAGTAGCTTCAAACATTTCTGGTATATGAAAAACGTTTTTCAATGGCAAAAATCAATGAATATTGTAAATGCACAAACAGTAATATCTCCACATTGCAAGGTGCAATTCTGAAATTTTTTGCTTTTTCCTGCTAATCCTAGCATGATAAAGAAGATTCAAAGAGAGTGAGATGCCAGCTCCTTTCATTCAGTCAGTAGCTTCAAACATTTCTGGTATATGAAAAACATGTTTTTCAATGGCAAAAATCAATGAATATTGTAAATGCACAAACAGTAATATCTCCACATTGCACGGTGCAATTCTGAAATTTTTAGCTTTTTCCTGTTAATCCTAGCATGATAAAGAAGATTCAAAGAGAGTGAGATGCCAGCTCCTTTCATTCAGTCAGTAGCTTCAAACATTTCTGGTATATGAAAAACATGTTTTTCAATGGCAAAAATCAATGAATATTGTAAATGCACAAACAGTAATATCTCCACATTGCAAGGTGCAATTCTGAAATTTTTTGCTTTTTCCTGTTAATCCTAGCATGATAAAGAAGATTCAAAGAGAGTGAGATGCCAGCTCCTTTCATTCAGTCAGTAGCTTCAAACATTTCTGGTATATGAAAAACATGTTTTTCAATGGCAAAAATCAATGAATATTGTAAATGCACAAACAGTAATATCTCCACATTGCACGGTGCAATTCTGAAATTTTTAGCTTTTTCCTGTTAATCCTAGCATGATAAAGAAGATTCAAAGAGAGTGAGATGCCAGCTCCTTTCATTCAGTCAGTAGCTTCAAACATTTCTGGTATATGAAAAACATGTTTTTCAATGGCAAAAATCAATGAATATTGTAAATGCACAAGCAGTAATATCTCCACATTGCAAGGTGCAATTCTGAAATTTTTTGCTTTTTCCTGTTAATCCTAGCATGATAAAGAAGATTCAAAGAGAGTGAGATGCCAGCTCCTTTCATTCAGTCAGTAGCTTCAAACATTTCTGGTATATGAAAAACATGTTTTTCAATGGCAAAAATCAATGAATATTGTAAATGCACAAACAGTAATATCTCCACATTGCAAGGTGCAATTCTGAAATTTTTTGCTTTTTCCTGCTAATCCTAGCATGATAAAGAAGATTCAAAGAGAGTGAGATGCCAGCTCCTTTCATTCAGTCAGTAGCTTCAAACATTTCTGGTATATGAAAAACATGCTTTTCAATGGCAAAAATCAATGAATATTGTAAATGCACAAACAGTAATATCTCCACATTGCAAGGTGCAATTCTGAAATTTTTTTCTTTTTCCTGTTAATCCTAGCATGATAAAGAAGATTCAAAGAGAGTGAGATGCCAGCTCCTTTCATTCAGTCAGTAGCTTCAAACATTTCTGGTATATGAAAAACATGTTTTTCAATGGCAAAAATCAATGAATATTGTAAATGCACAAACAGTAATATCTCCACATTGCAAGGTGCAATTCTGAAATTTTTTGCTTTTTCCTGCTAATCCTAGCATGATAAAGAAGATTCAAAGAGAGTGAGATGCCAGCTCCTTTCATTCAGTCAGTAGCTTCAAACATTTCTGGTATATGAAAAACATGTTTTTCAATGGCAAAAATCAATGAATATTGTAAATGCACAAACAGTAATATCTCCACATTGCACGGTGCAATTCTGAAATTTTTAGCTTTTTCCTGTTAATCCTAGCATGATAAAGAAGATTCAAAGAGAGTGAGATGCCAGCTCCTTTCATTCAGTCAGTAGCTTCAAACATTTCTGGTATATGAAAAACGTTTTTCAATGGCAAAAATCAATGAATATTGTAAATGCACAAACAGTAATATCTCCACATTGCAAGGTGCAATTCTGAAATTTTTTGCTTTTTCCTGCTAATCCTAGCATGATAAAGAAGATTCAAAGAGAGTGAGATGCCAGCTCCTTTCATTCAGTCAGTAGCTTCAAACATTTCTGGTATATGAAAAACATGTTTTTCAATGGCAAAAATCAATGAATATTGTAAATGCACAAACAGTAATATCTCCACATTGCACGGTGCAATTCTGAAATTTTTAGCTTTTTCCTGTTAATCCTAGCATGATAAAGAAGATTCAAAGAGAGTGAGATGCCAGCTCCTTTCATTCAGTCAGTAGCTTCAAACATTTCTGGTATATGAAAAACATGTTTTTCAATGGCAAAAATCAATGAATATTGTAAATGCACAAACAGTAATATCTCCACATTGCACGGTGCAATTCTGAAATTTTTAGCTTTTTCCTGTTAATCCTAGCATGATAAAGAAGATTCAAAGAGTGAGATGCCAGCTCCTTTCATTCAGTCAGTAGCTTCAAACATTTCTGGTATATGAAAAACATGTTTTTCAATGGCAAAAATCAATGAATATTGTAAATGCACAAACAGTAATATCTCCACATTGCAAGGTGCAATTCTGAAATTTTTTGCTTTTTCCTGCTAATCCTAGCATGATAAAGAAGATTCAGAGTGAGATGCCAGCTCCTTTCATTCAGTCAGTAGCTTCAAACATTTCTGGTATATGAAAAACATGTTTTTCAATGGCAAAAATCAATGAATATTGTAAATGCACAAACAGTAATATCTCAACATTGCACGGTGCAATTCTGAAATTTTTAGCTTTTTCCTGTTAATCCTAGCATGATAAAGAAGATTCAAAGAGAGTGAGATGCCAGCTCCTTTCATTCAGTCAGTAGCTTCAAACATTTCTGGTATATGAAAAACATGCTTTTCAATGGCAAAAATCAATGAATATTGTAAATGCACAAACAGTAATATCTCCACATTGCAAGGTGCAATTCTGAAATTTTTTGCTTTTTCCTGTTAATCCTAGCATGATAAAGAAGATTCAAAGAGAGTGAGATGCCAGCTCCTTTCATTCAGTCAGTAGCTTCAAACATTTCTGGTATATGAAAAACATGTTTTTCAATGGCAAAAATCAATGAATATTGTAAATGCACAAACAGTAATATCTCCACATTGCAAGGTGCAATTCTGAAATTTTTTGCTTTTTCCTGCTAATCCTAGCATGATAAAGAAGATTCAAAGAGAGTGAGATGCCAGCTCCTTTCATTCAGTCAGTAGCTTCAAACATTTCTGGTATATGAAAAACATGTTTTTCAATGGCAAAAATCAATGAATATTGTAAATGCACAAACAGTAATATCTCCACATTGCAAGGTGCAATTCTGAAATTTTTTGCTTTTTCCTGCTAATCCTAGCATGATAAAGAAGATTCAAAGAGAGTGAGATGCCAGCTCCTTTCATTCAGTCAGTAGCTTCAAACATTTCTGGTATATGAAAAACATGTTTTTCAATGGCAAAAATCAATGAATATTGTAAATGCACAAACAGTAATATCTCCACATTGCACGGTGCAATTCTGAAATTTTTAGCTTTTTCCTGTTAATCCTAGCATGATAAAGAAGATTCAAAGAGAGTGAGATGCCAGCTCCTTTCATTCAGTCAGTAGCTTCAAACATTTCTGGTATATGAAAAACGTTTTTCAATGGCAAAAATCAATGAATATTGTAAATGCACAAACAGTAATATCTCCACATTGCAAGGTGCAATTCTGAAATTTTTTGCTTTTTCCTGCTAATCCTAGCATGATAAAGAAGATTCAAAGAGAGTGAGATGCCAGCTCCTTTCATTCAGTCAGTAGCTTCAAACATTTCTGGTATATGAAAAACATGTTTTTCAATGGCAAAAATCAATGAATATTGTAAATGCACAAACAGTAATATCTCCACATTGCACGGTGCAATTCTGAAATTTTTAGCTTTTTCCTGTTAATCCTAGCATGATAAAGAAGATTCAAAGAGAGTGAGATGCCAGCTCCTTTCATTCAGTCAGTAGCTTCAAACATTTCTGGTATATGAAAAACGTTTTTCAATGGCAAAAATCAATGAATATTGTAAATGCACAAACAGTAATATCTCCACATTGCACGGTGCAATTCTGAAATTTTTAGCTTTTTCCTGTTAATCCTAGCATGATAAAGAAGATTCAAAGAGTGAGATGCCAGCTCCTTTCATTCAGTCAGTAGCTTCAAACATTTCTGGTATATGAAAAACGTTTTTCAATGGCAAAAATCAATGAATATTGTAAATGCACAAACAGTAATATCTCCACATTGCAAGGTGCAATTCTGAAATTTTTTGCTTTTTCCTGCTAATCCTAGCATGATAAAGAAGATTCAAAGAGAGTGAGATGCCAGCTCCTTTCATTCAGTCAGTAGCTTCAAACATTTCTGGTATATGAAAAACATGTTTTTCAATGGCAAAAATCAATGAATATTGTAAATGCACAAGCAGTAATATCTCAACATTGCACGGTGCAATTCTGAAATTTTTAGCTTTTTCCTGTTAATCCTAGCATGATAAAGAAGATTCAAAGAGAGTGAGATGCCAGCTCCTTTCATTCAGTCAGTAGCTTCAAACATTTCTGGTATATGAAAAACATGCTTTTCAATGGCAAAAATCAATGAATATTGTAAATGCACAAACAGTAATATCTGCACATTGCAAGGTGCAATTCTGAAATTTTTTGCTTTTTCCTGTTAATCCTAGCATGATAAAGAAGATTCAAAGAGTGAGATGCCAGCTCCTTTCATTCAGTCAGTAGCTTCAAACATTTCTGGTATATGAAAAACATGTTTTTCAATGGCAAAAATCAATGAATATTGTAAATGCACAAACAGTAATATCTCCACATTGCAAGGTGCAATTCTGAAATTTTTTGCTTTTTCCTGCTAATCCTAGCATGATAAAGAAGATTCAAAGAGAGTGAGATGCCAGCTCCTTTCATTCAGTCAGTAGCTTCAAACATTTCTGGTATATGAAAAACATGTTTTTCAATGGCAAAAATCAATGAATATTGTAAATGCACAAACAGTAATATCTCAACATTGCACGGTGCAATTCTGAAATTTTTAGCTTTTTCCTGTTAATCCTAGCATGATAAAGAAGATTCAAAGAGAGTGAGATGCCAGCTCCTTTCATTCAGTCAGTAGCTTCAAACATTTCTGGTATATGAAAAACATGCTTTTCAATGGCAAAAATCAATGAATATTGTAAATGCACAAACAGTAATATCTCCACATTGCAAGGTGCAATTCTGAAATTTTTTGCTTTTTCCTGTTAATCCTAGCATGATAAAGAAGATTCAAAGAGAGTGAGATGCCAGCTCCTTTCATTCAGTCAGTAGCTTCAAACATTTCTGGTATATGAAAAACATGTTTTTCAATGGCAAAAATCAATGAATATTGTAAATGCACAAACAGTAATATCTCCACATTGCAAGGTGCAATTCTGAAATTTTTTGCTTTTTCCTGCTAATCCTAGCATGATAAAGAAGATTCAAAGAGAGTGAGATGCCAGCTCCTTTCATTCAGTCAGTAGCTTCAAACATTTCTGGTATATGAAAAACGTTTTTCAATGGCAAAAATCAATGAATATTGTAAATGCACAAACAGTAATATCTCCACATTGCACGGTGCAATTCTGAAATTTTTAGCTTTTTCCTGTTAATCCTAGCATGATAAAGAAGATTCAAAGAGAGTGAGATGCCAGCTCCTTTCATTCAGTCAGTAGCTTCAAACATTTCTGGTATATGAAAAACGTTTTTCAATGGCAAAAATGAATGAATATTGTAAATGCACAAACAGTAATATCTCCACATTGCAAGGTGCAATTCTGAAATTTTTTGCTTTTTCCTGCTAATCCTAGCATGATAAAGAAGATTCAAAGAGAGTGAGATGCCAGCTCCTTTCATTCAGTCAGTAGCTTCAAACATTTCTGGTATATGAAAAACATGTTTTTCAATGGCAAAAATCAATGAATATTGTAAATGCACAAACAGTAATATCTCCACATTGCACGGTGCAATTCTGAAATTTTTAGCTTTTTCCTGTTAATCCTAGCATGATAAAGAAGATTCAAAGAGAGTGAGATGCCAGCTCCTTTCATTCAGTCAGTAGCTTCAAACATTTCTGGTATATGAAAAACATGTTTTTCAATGGCAAAAATCAATGAATATTGTAAATGCACAAACAGTAATATCTCCACATTGCACGGTGCAATTCTGAAATTTTTAGCTTTTTCCTGTTAATCCTAGCATGATAAAGAAGATTCAAAGAGTGAGATGCCAGCTCCTTTCATTCAGTCAGTAGCTTCAAACATTTCTGGTATATGAAAAACATGTTTTTCAATGGCAAAAATCAATGAATATTGTAAATGCACAAACAGTAATATCTCCACATTGCAAGGTGCAATTCTGAAATTTTTTGCTTTTTCCTGCTAATCCTAGCATGATAAAGAAGATTCAAAGAGAGTGAGATGCCAGCTCCTTTCATTCAGTCAGTAGCTTCAAACATTTCTGGTATATGAAAAACATGTTTTTCAATGGCAAAAATCAATGAATATTGTAAATGCACAAACAGTAATATCTCAACATTGCACGGTGCAATTCTGAAATTTTTAGCTTTTTCCTGTTAATCCTAGCATGATAAAGAAGATTCAAAGAGAGTGAGATGCCAGCTCCTTTCATTCAGTCAGTAGCTTCAAACATTTCTGGTATATGAAAAACATGCTTTTCAATGGCAAAAATCAATGAATATTGTAAATGCACAAACAGTAATATCTCCACATTGCAAGGTGCAATTCTGAAATTTTTTGCTTTTTCCTGTTAATCCTAGCATGATAAAGAAGATTCAAAGAGAGTGAGATGCCAGCTCCTTTCATTCAGTCAGTAGCTTCAAACATTTCTGGTATATGAAAAACATGTTTTTCAATGGCAAAAATCAATGAATATTGTAAATGCACAAACAGTAATATCTCCACATTGCAAGGTGCAATTCTGAAATTTTTTGCTTTTTCCTGCTAATCCTAGCATGATAAAGAAGATTCAAAGAGAGTGAGATGCCAGCTCCTTTCATTCAGTCAGTAGCTTCAAACATTTCTGGTATATGAAAAACATGTTTTTCAATGGCAAAAATCAATGAATATTGTAAATGCACAAACAGTAATATCTCCACATTGCAAGGTGCAATTCTGAAATTTTTTGCTTTTTCCTGCTAATCCTAGCATGATAAAGAAGATTCAAAGAGAGTGAGATGCCAGCTCCTTTCATTCAGTCAGTAGCTTCAAACATTTCTGGTATATGAAAAACATGTTTTTCAATGGCAAAAATCAATGAATATTGTAAATGCACAAACAGTAATATCTCCACATTGCACGGTGCAATTCTGAAATTTTTAGCTTTTTCCTGTTAATCCTAGCATGATAAAGAAGATTCAAAGAGTGAGATGCCAGCTCCTTTCATTCAGTCAGTAGCTTCAAACATTTCTGGTATATGAAAAACATGTTTTTCAATGGCAAAAATCAATGAATATTGTAAATGCACAAACAGTAATATCTCCACATTGCAAGGTGCAATTCTGAAATTTTTTGCTTTTTCCTGCTAATCCTAGCATGATAAAGAAGATTCAGAGTGAGATGCCAGCTCCTTTCATTCAGTCAGTAGCTTCAAACATTTCTGGTATATGAAAAACATGTTTTTCAATGGCAAAAATCAATGAATATTGTAAATGCACAAACAGTAATATCTCAACATTGCACGGTGCAATTCTGAAATTTTTAGCTTTTTCCTGTTAATCCTAGCATGATAAAGAAGATTCAAAGAGAGTGAGATGCCAGCTCCTTTCATTCAGTCAGTAGCTTCAAACATTTCTGGTATATGAAAAACATGCTTTTCAATGGCAAAAATCAATGAATATTGTAAATGCACAAACAGTAATATCTCCACATTGCAAGGTGCAATTCTGAAATTTTTTGCTTTTTCCTGTTAATCCTAGCATGATAAAGAAGATTCAAAGAGAGTGAGATGCCAGCTCCTTTCATTCAGTCAGTAGCTTCAAACATTTCTGGTATATGAAAAACATGTTTTTCAATGGCAAAAATCAATGAATATTGTAAATGCACAAACAGTAATATCTCCACATTGCAAGGTGCAATTCTGAAATTTTTTGCTTTTTCCTGCTAATCCTAGCATGATAAAGAAGATTCAAAGAGAGTGAGATGCCAGCTCCTTTCATTCAGTCAGTAGCTTCAAACATTTCTGGTATATGAAAAACATGTTTTTCAATGGCAAAAATCAATGAATATTGTAAATGCACAAACAGTAATATCTCCACATTGCAAGGTGCAATTCTGAAATTTTTTGCTTTTTCCTGCTAATCCTAGCATGATAAAGAAGATTCAAAGAGAGTGAGATGCCAGCTCCTTTCATTCAGTCAGTAGCTTCAAACATTTCTGGTATATGAAAAACATGTTTTTCAATGGCAAAAATCAATGAATATTGTAAATGCACAAACAGTAATATCTCCACATTGCACGGTGCAATTCTGAAATTTTTAGCTTTTTCCTGTTAATCCTAGCATGATAAAGAAGATTCAAAGAGAGTGAGATGCCAGCTCCTTTCATTCAGTCAGTAGCTTCAAACATTTCTGGTATATGAAAAACGTTTTTCAATGGCAAAAATCAATGAATATTGTAAATGCACAAACAGTAATATCTCCACATTGCAAGGTGCAATTCTGAAATTTTTTGCTTTTTCCTGCTAATCCTAGCATGATAAAGAAGATTCAAAGAGAGTGAGATGCCAGCTCCTTTCATTCAGTCAGTAGCTTCAAACATTTCTGGTATATGAAAAACATGTTTTTCAATGGCAAAAATCAATGAATATTGTAAATGCACAAACAGTAATATCTCCACATTGCACGGTGCAATTCTGAAATTTTTAGCTTTTTCCTGTTAATCCTAGCATGATAAAGAAGATTCAAAGAGAGTGAGATGCCAGCTCCTTTCATTCAGTCAGTAGCTTCAAACATTTCTGGTATATGAAAAACATGTTTTTCAATGGCAAAAATCAATGAATATTGTAAATGCACAAACAGTAATATCTCCACATTGCACGGTGCAATTCTGAAATTTTTAGCTTTTTCCTGTTAATCCTAGCATGATAAAGAAGATTCAAAGAGTGAGATGCCAGCTCCTTTCATTCAGTCAGTAGCTTCAAACATTTCTGGTATATGAAAAACGTTTTTCAATGGCAAAAATCAATGAATATTGTAAATGCACAAACAGTAATATCTCCACATTGCAAGGTGCAATTCTGAAATTTTTTGCTTTTTCCTGCTAATCCTAGCATGATAAAGAAGATTCAAAGAGAGTGAGATGCCAGCTCCTTTCATTCAGTCAGTAGCTTCAAACATTTCTGGTATATGAAAAACATGTTTTTCAATGGCAAAAATCAATGAATATTGTAAATGCACAAGCAGTAATATCTCAACATTGCACGGTGCAATTCTGAAATTTTTAGCTTTTTCCTGTTAATCCTAGCATGATAAAGAAGATTCAAAGAGAGTGAGATGCCAGCTCCTTTCATTCAGTCAGTAGCTTCAAACATTTCTGGTATATGAAAAACATGCTTTTCAATGGCAAAAATCAATGAATATTGTAAATGCACAAACAGTAATATCTGCACATTGCAAGGTGCAATTCTGAAATTTTTTGCTTTTTCCTGTTAATCCTAGCATGATAAAGAAGATTCAAAGAGTGAGATGCCAGCTCCTTTCATTCAGTCAGTAGCTTCAAACATTTCTGGTATATGAAAAACATGTTTTTCAATGGCAAAAATCAATGAATATTGTAAATGCACAAACAGTAATATCTCCACATTGCAAGGTGCAATTCTGAAATTTTTTGCTTTTTCCTGCTAATCCTAGCATGATAAAGAAGATTCAAAGAGAGTGAGATGCCAGCTCCTTTCATTCAGTCAGTAGCTTCAAACATTTCTGGTATATGAAAAACATGTTTTTCAATGGCAAAAATCAATGAATATTGTAAATGCACAAACAGTAATATCTCAACATTGCACGGTGCAATTCTGAAATTTTTAGCTTTTTCCTGTTAATCCTAGCATGATAAAGAAGATTCAAAGAGAGTGAGATGCCAGCTCCTTTCATTCAGTCAGTAGCTTCAAACATTTCTGGTATATGAAAAACATGCTTTTCAATGGCAAAAATCAATGAATATTGTAAATGCACAAACAGTAATATCTCCACATTGCAAGGTGCAATTCTGAAATTTTTTGCTTTTTCCTGTTAATCCTAGCATGATAAAGAAGATTCAAAGAGAGTGAGATGCCAGCTCCTTTCATTCAGTCAGTAGCTTCAAACATTTCTGGTATATGAAAAACATGTTTTTCAATGGCAAAAATCAATGAATATTGTAAATGCACAAACAGTAATATCTCCACATTGCAAGGTGCAATTCTGAAATTTTTTGCTTTTTCCTGCTAATCCTAGCATGATAAAGAAGATTCAAAGAGAGTGAGATGCCAGCTCCTTTCATTCAGTCAGTAGCTTCAAACATTTCTGGTATATGAAAAACGTTTTTCAATGGCAAAAATCAATGAATATTGTAAATGCACAAACAGTAATATCTCCACATTGCACGGTGCAATTCTGAAATTTTTAGCTTTTTCCTGTTAATCCTAGCATGATAAAGAAGATTCAAAGAGAGTGAGATGCCAGCTCCTTTCATTCAGTCAGTAGCTTCAAACATTTCTGGTATATGAAAAACGTTTTTCAATGGCAAAAATGAATGAATATTGTAAATGCACAAACAGTAATATCTCCACATTGCAAGGTGCAATTCTGAAATTTTTTGCTTTTTCCTGCTAATCCTAGCATGATAAAGAAGATTCAAAGAGAGTGAGATGCCAGCTCCTTTCATTCAGTCAGTAGCTTCAAACATTTCTGGTATATGAAAAACATGTTTTTCAATGGCAAAAATCAATGAATATTGTAAATGCACAAACAGTAATATCTCCACATTGCACGGTGCAATTCTGAAATTTTTAGCTTTTTCCTGTTAATCCTAGCATGATAAAGAAGATTCAAAGAGAGTGAGATGCCAGCTCCTTTCATTCAGTCAGTAGCTTCAAACATTTCTGGTATATGAAAAACATGTTTTTCAATGGCAAAAATCAATGAATATTGTAAATGCACAAACAGTAATATCTCCACATTGCACGGTGCAATTCTGAAATTTTTAGCTTTTTCCTGTTAATCCTAGCATGATAAAGAAGATTCAAAGAGTGAGATGCCAGCTCCTTTCATTCAGTCAGTAGCTTCAAACATTTCTGGTATATGAAAAACATGTTTTTCAATGGCAAAAATCAATGAATATTGTAAATGCACAAACAGTAATATCTCCACATTGCAAGGTGCAATTCTGAAATTTTTTGCTTTTTCCTGCTAATCCTAGCATGATAAAGAAGATTCAAAGAGAGTGAGATGCCAGCTCCTTTCATTCAGTCAGTAGCTTCAAACATTTCTGGTATATGAAAAACATGTTTTTCAATGGCAAAAATCAATGAATATTGTAAATGCACAAACAGTAATATCTCAACATTGCACGGTGCAATTCTGAAATTTTTAGCTTTTTCCTGTTAATCCTAGCATGATAAAGAAGATTCAAAGAGAGTGAGATGCCAGCTCCTTTCATTCAGTCAGTAGCTTCAAACATTTCTGGTATATGAAAAACATGCTTTTCAATGGCAAAAATCAATGAATATTGTAAATGCACAAACAGTAATATCTCCACATTGCAAGGTGCAATTCTGAAATTTTTTGCTTTTTCCTGTTAATCCTAGCATGATAAAGAAGATTCAAAGAGAGTGAGATGCCAGCTCCTTTCATTCAGTCAGTAGCTTCAAACATTTCTGGTATATGAAAAACATGTTTTTCAATGGCAAAAATCAATGAATATTGTAAATGCACAAACAGTAATATCTCCACATTGCAAGGTGCAATTCTGAAATTTTTTGCTTTTTCCTGCTAATCCTAGCATGATAAAGAAGATTCAAAGAGAGTGAGATGCCAGCTCCTTTCATTCAGTCAGTAGCTTCAAACATTTCTGGTATATGAAAAACATGTTTTTCAATGGCAAAAATCAATGAATATTGTAAATGCACAAACAGTAATATCTCCACATTGCAAGGTGCAATTCTGAAATTTTTTGCTTTTTCCTGCTAATCCTAGCATGATAAAGAAGATTCAAAGAGAGTGAGATGCCAGCTCCTTTCATTCAGTCAGTAGCTTCAAACATTTCTGGTATATGAAAAACATGTTTTTCAATGGCAAAAATCAATGAATATTGTAAATGCACAAACAGTAATATCTCCACATTGCACGGTGCAATTCTGAAATTTTTAGCTTTTTCCTGTTAATCCTAGCATGATAAAGAAGATTCAAAGAGTGAGATGCCAGCTCCTTTCATTCAGTCAGTAGCTTCAAACATTTCTGGTATATGAAAAACATGTTTTTCAATGGCAAAAATCAATGAATATTGTAAATGCACAAACAGTAATATCTCCACATTGCAAGGTGCAATTCTGAAATTTTTTGCTTTTTCCTGCTAATCCTAGCATGATAAAGAAGATTCAAAGAGAGTGAGATGCCAGCTCCTTTCATTCAGTCAGTAGCTTCAAACATTTCTGGTATATGAAAAACATGTTTTTCAATGGCAAAAATCAATGAATATTGTAAATGCACAAACAGTAATATCTCCACATTGCACGGTGCAATTCTGAAATTTTTAGCTTTTTCCTGTTAATCCTAGCATGATAAAGAAGATTCAAAGAGAGTGAGATGCCAGCTCCTTTCATTCAGTCAGTAGCTTCAAACATTTCTGGTATATGAAAAACATGTTTTTCAATGGCAAAAATCAATGAATATTGTAAATGCACAAACAGTAATATCTCCACATTGCACGGTGCAATTCTGAAATTTTTAGCTTTTTCCTGTTAATCCTAGCATGATAAAGAAGATTCAAAGAGTGAGATGCCAGCTCCTTTCATTCAGTCAGTAGCTTCAAACATTTCTGGTATATGAAAAACATGTTTTTCAATGGCAAAAATCAATGAATATTGTAAATGCACAAACAGTAATATCTCCACATTGCAAGGTGCAATTCTGAAATTTTTTGCTTTTTCCTGCTAATCCTAGCATGATAAAGAAGATTCAAAGAGAGTGAGATGCCAGCTCCTTTCATTCAGTCAGTAGCTTCAAACATTTCTGGTATATGAAAAACATGTTTTTCAATGGCAAAAATCAATGAATATTGTAAATGCACAAACAGTAATATCTCCACATTGCAAGGTGCAATTCTGAAATTTTTTGCTTTTTCCTGCTAATCCTAGCATGATAAAGAAGATTCAAAGAGAGTGAGATGCCAGCTCCTTTCATTCAGTCAGTAGCTTCAAACATTTCTGGTATATGAAAAACGTTTTTCAATGGCAAAAATCAATGAATATTGTAAATGCACAAACAGTAATATCTCCACATTGCACGGTGCAATTCTGAAATTTTTAGCTTTTTCCTGTTAATCCTAGCATGATAAAGAAGATTCAAAGAGAGTGAGATGCCAGCTCCTTTCATTCAGTCAGTAGCTTCAAACATTTCTGGTATATGAAAAACGTTTTTCAATGGCAAAAATGAATGAATATTGTAAATGCACAAACAGTAATATCTCCACATTGCAAGGTGCAATTCTGAAATTTTTTGCTTTTTCCTGCTAATCCTAGCATGATAAAGAAGATTCAAAGAGAGTGAGATGCCAGCTCCTTTCATTCAGTCAGTAGCTTCAAACATTTCTGGTATATGAAAAACATGTTTTTCAATGGCAAAAATCAATGAATATTGTAAATGCACAAACAGTAATATCTCCACATTGCACGGTGCAATTCTGAAATTTTTAGCTTTTTCCTGTTAATCCTAGCATGATAAAGAAGATTCAAAGAGAGTGAGATGCCAGCTCCTTTCATTCAGTCAGTAGCTTCAAACATTTCTGGTATATGAAAAACATGTTTTTCAATGGCAAAAATCAATGAATATTGTAAATGCACAAACAGTAATATCTCCACATTGCACGGTGCAATTCTGAAATTTTTAGCTTTTTCCTGTTAATCCTAGCATGATAAAGAAGATTCAAAGAGTGAGATGCCAGCTCCTTTCATTCAGTCAGTAGCTTCAAACATTTCTGGTATATGAAAAACATGTTTTTCAATGGCAAAAATCAATGAATATTGTAAATGCACAAACAGTAATATCTCCACATTGCAAGGTGCAATTCTGAAATTTTTTGCTTTTTCCTGCTAATCCTAGCATGATAAAGAAGATTCAAAGAGAGTGAGATGCCAGCTCCTTTCATTCAGTCAGTAGCTTCAAACATTTCTGGTATATGAAAAACATGTTTTTCAATGGCAAAAATCAATGAATATTGTAAATGCACAAACAGTAATATCTCAACATTGCACGGTGCAATTCTGAAATTTTTAGCTTTTTCCTGTTAATCCTAGCATGATAAAGAAGATTCAAAGAGAGTGAGATGCCAGCTCCTTTCATTCAGTCAGTAGCTTCAAACATTTCTGGTATATGAAAAACATGCTTTTCAATGGCAAAAATCAATGAATATTGTAAATGCACAAACAGTAATATCTCCACATTGCAAGGTGCAATTCTGAAATTTTTTGCTTTTTCCTGTTAATCCTAGCATGATAAAGAAGATTCAAAGAGAGTGAGATGCCAGCTCCTTTCATTCAGTCAGTAGCTTCAAACATTTCTGGTATATGAAAAACATGTTTTTCAATGGCAAAAATCAATGAATATTGTAAATGCACAAACAGTAATATCTCCACATTGCAAGGTGCAATTCTGAAATTTTTTGCTTTTTCCTGCTAATCCTAGCATGATAAAGAAGATTCAAAGAGAGTGAGATGCCAGCTCCTTTCATTCAGTCAGTAGCTTCAAACATTTCTGGTATATGAAAAACATGTTTTTCAATGGCAAAAATCAATGAATATTGTAAATGCACAAACAGTAATATCTCCACATTGCAAGGTGCAATTCTGAAATTTTTTGCTTTTTCCTGCTAATCCTAGCATGATAAAGAAGATTCAAAGAGAGTGAGATGCCAGCTCCTTTCATTCAGTCAGTAGCTTCAAACATTTCTGGTATATGAAAAACATGTTTTTCAATGGCAAAAATCAATGAATATTGTAAATGCACAAACAGTAATATCTCCACATTGCACGGTGCAATTCTGAAATTTTTAGCTTTTTCCTGTTAATCCTAGCATGATAAAGAAGATTCAAAGAGTGAGATGCCAGCTCCTTTCATTCAGTCAGTAGCTTCAAACATTTCTGGTATATGAAAAACATGTTTTTCAATGGCAAAAATCAATGAATATTGTAAATGCACAAACAGTAATATCTCCACATTGCAAGGTGCAATTCTGAAATTTTTTGCTTTTTCCTGCTAATCCTAGCATGATAAAGAAGATTCAAAGAGAGTGAGATGCCAGCTCCTTTCATTCAGTCAGTAGCTTCAAACATTTCTGGTATATGAAAAACATGTTTTTCAATGGCAAAAATCAATGAATATTGTAAATGCACAAACAGTAATATCTCCACATTGCACGGTGCAATTCTGAAATTTTTAGCTTTTTCCTGTTAATCCTAGCATGATAAAGAAGATTCAAAGAGAGTGAGATGCCAGCTCCTTTCATTCAGTCAGTAGCTTCAAACATTTCTGGTATATGAAAAACATGTTTTTCAATGGCAAAAATCAATGAATATTGTAAATGCACAAACAGTAATATCTCCACATTGCACGGTGCAATTCTGAAATTTTTAGCTTTTTCCTGTTAATCCTAGCATGATAAAGAAGATTCAAAGAGTGAGATGCCAGCTCCTTTCATTCAGTCAGTAGCTTCAAACATTTCTGGTATATGAAAAACATGTTTTTCAATGGCAAAAATCAATGAATATTGTAAATGCACAAACAGTAATATCTCCACATTGCAAGGTGCAATTCTGAAATTTTTTGCTTTTTCCTGCTAATCCTAGCATGATAAAGAAGATTCAAAGAGAGTGAGATGCCAGCTCCTTTCATTCAGTCAGTAGCTTCAAACATTTCTGGTATATGAAAAACATGTTTTTCAATGGCAAAAATCAATGAATATTGTAAATGCACAAACAGTAATATCTCAACATTGCACGGTGCAATTCTGAAATTTTTAGCTTTTTCCTGTTAATCCTAGCATGATAAAGAAGATTCAAAGAGAGTGAGATGCCAGCTCCTTTCATTCAGTCAGTAGCTTCAAACATTTCTGGTATATGAAAAACATGCTTTTCAATGGCAAAAATCAATGAATATTGTAAATGCACAAACAGTAATATCTCCACATTGCAAGGTGCAATTCTGAAATTTTTTGCTTTTTCCTGTTAATCCTAGCATGATAAAGAAGATTCAAAGAGAGTGAGATGCCAGCTCCTTTCATTCAGTCAGTAGCTTCAAACATTTCTGGTATATGAAAAACATGTTTTTCAATGGCAAAAATCAATGAATATTGTAAATGCACAAACAGTAATATCTCCACATTGCAAGGTGCAATTCTGAAATTTTTTGCTTTTTCCTGCTAATCCTAGCATGATAAAGAAGATTCAAAGAGAGTGAGATGCCAGCTCCTTTCATTCAGTCAGTAGCTTCAAACATTTCTGGTATATGAAAAACATGTTTTTCAATGGCAAAAATCAATGAATATTGTAAATGCACAAACAGTAATATCTCCACATTGCAAGGTGCAATTCTGAAATTTTTTGCTTTTTCCTGCTAATCCTAGCATGATAAAGAAGATTCAAAGAGAGTGAGATGCCAGCTCCTTTCATTCAGTCAGTAGCTTCAAACATTTCTGGTATATGAAAAACATGTTTTTCAATGGCAAAAATCAATGAATATTGTAAATGCACAAACAGTAATATCTCCACATTGCACGGTGCAATTCTGAAATTTTTAGCTTTTTCCTGTTAATCCTAGCATGATAAAGAAGATTCAAAGAGAGTGAGATGCCAGCTCCTTTCATTCAGTCAGTAGCTTCAAACATTTCTGGTATATGAAAAACATGTTTTTCAATGGCAAAAATCAATGAATATTGTAAATGCACAAACAGTAATATCTCCACATTGCACGGTGCAATTCTGAAATTTTTAGCTTTTTCCTGTTAATCCTAGCATGATAAAGAAGATTCAAAGAGTGAGATGCCAGCTCCTTTCATTCAGTCAGTAGCTTCAAACATTTCTGGTATATGAAAAACGTTTTTCAATGGCAAAAATCAATGAATATTGTAAATGCACAAACAGTAATATCTCCACATTGCAAGGTGCAATTCTGAAATTTTTTGCTTTTTCCTGCTAATCCTAGCATGATAAAGAAGATTCAAAGAGAGTGAGATGCCAGCTCCTTTCATTCAGTCAGTAGCTTCAAACATTTCTGGTATATGAAAAACATGTTTTTCAATGGCAAAAATCAATGAATATTGTAAATGCACAAGCAGTAATATCTCAACATTGCACGGTGCAATTCTGAAATTTTTAGCTTTTTCCTGTTAATCCTAGCATGATAAAGAAGATTCAAAGAGAGTGAGATGCCAGCTCCTTTCATTCAGTCAGTAGCTTCAAACATTTCTGGTATATGAAAAACATGCTTTTCAATGGCAAAAATCAATGAATATTGTAAATGCACAAACAGTAATATCTGCACATTGCAAGGTGCAATTCTGAAATTTTTTGCTTTTTCCTGTTAATCCTAGCATGATAAAGAAGATTCAAAGAGAGTGAGATGCCAGCTCCTTTCATTCAGTCAGTAGCTTCAAACATTTCTGGTATATGAAAAACATGTTTTTCAATGGCAAAAATCAATGAATATTGTAAATGCACAAACAGTAATATCTCCACATTGCAAGGTGCAATTCTGAAATTTTTTGCTTTTTCCTGCTAATCCTAGCATGATAAAGAAGATTCAAAGAGAGTGAGATGCCAGCTCCTTTCATTCAGTCAGTAGCTTCAAACATTTCTGGTATATGAAAAACATGTTTTTCAATGGCAAAAATCAATGAATATTGTAAATGCACAAACAGTAATATCTCCACATTGCACGGTGCAATTCTGAAATTTTTAGCTTTTTCCTGTTAATCCTAGCATGATAAAGAAGATTCAAATAGAGTGAGATGCCAGCTCCTTTCATTCAGTCAGTAGCTTCAAACATTTCTGGTATATGAAAAACGTTTTTCAATGGCAAAAATCAATGAATATTGTAAATGCACAAACAGTAATATCTCCACATTGCAAGGTGCAATTCTGAAATTTTTTGCTTTTTCCTGCTAATCCTAGCATGATAAAGAAGATTCAAAGAGAGTGAGATGCCAGCTCCTTTCATTCAGTCAGTAGCTTCAAACATTTCTGGTATATGAAAAACATGTTTTTCAATGGCAAAAATCAATGAATATTGTAAATGCACAAACAGTAATATCTCCACATTGCACGGTGCAATTCTGAAATTTTTAGCTTTTTCCTGTTAATCCTAGCATGATAAAGAAGATTCAAAGAGAGTGAGATGCCAGCTCCTTTCATTCAGTCAGTAGCTTCAAACATTTCTGGTATATGAAAAACATGTTTTTCAATGGCAAAAATCAATGAATATTGTAAATGCACAAACAGTAATATCTCCACATTGCAAGGTGCAATTCTGAAATTTTTTGCTTTTTCCTGTTAATCCTAGCATGATAAAGAAGATTCAAAGAGAGTGAGATGCCAGCTCCTTTCATTCAGTCAGTAGCTTCAAACATTTCTGGTATATGAAAAACATGTTTTTCAATGGCAAAAATCAATGAATATTGTAAATGCACAAACAGTAATATCTCCACATTGCACGGTGCAATTCTGAAATTTTTAGCTTTTTCCTGTTAATCCTAGCATGATAAAGAAGATTCAAAGAGAGTGAGATGCCAGCTCCTTTCATTCAGTCAGTAGCTTCAAACATTTCTGGTATATGAAAAACATGTTTTTCAATGGCAAAAATCAATGAATATTGTAAATGCACAAGCAGTAATATCTCCACATTGCAAGGTGCAATTCTGAAATTTTTTGCTTTTTCCTGTTAATCCTAGCATGATAAAGAAGATTCAAAGAGAGTGAGATGCCAGCTCCTTTCATTCAGTCAGTAGCTTCAAACATTTCTGGTATATGAAAAACATGTTTTTCAATGGCAAAAATCAATGAATATTGTAAATGCACAAACAGTAATATCTCCACATTGCAAGGTGCAATTCTGAAATTTTTTGCTTTTTCCTGCTAATCCTAGCATGATAAAGAAGATTCAAAGAGAGTGAGATGCCAGCTCCTTTCATTCAGTCAGTAGCTTCAAACATTTCTGGTATATGAAAAACATGCTTTTCAATGGCAAAAATCAATGAATATTGTAAATGCACAAACAGTAATATCTCCACATTGCAAGGTGCAATTCTGAAATTTTTTTCTTTTTCCTGTTAATCCTAGCATGATAAAGAAGATTCAAAGAGAGTGAGATGCCAGCTCCTTTCATTCAGTCAGTAGCTTCAAACATTTCTGGTATATGAAAAACATGTTTTTCAATGGCAAAAATCAATGAATATTGTAAATGCACAAACAGTAATATCTCCACATTGCAAGGTGCAATTCTGAAATTTTTTGCTTTTTCCTGCTAATCCTAGCATGATAAAGAAGATTCAAAGAGAGTGAGATGCCAGCTCCTTTCATTCAGTCAGTAGCTTCAAACATTTCTGGTATATGAAAAACATGTTTTTCAATGGCAAAAATCAATGAATATTGTAAATGCACAAACAGTAATATCTCCACATTGCACGGTGCAATTCTGAAATTTTTAGCTTTTTCCTGTTAATCCTAGCATGATAAAGAAGATTCAAAGAGAGTGAGATGCCAGCTCCTTTCATTCAGTCAGTAGCTTCAAACATTTCTGGTATATGAAAAACGTTTTTCAATGGCAAAAATCAATGAATATTGTAAATGCACAAACAGTAATATCTCCACATTGCAAGGTGCAATTCTGAAATTTTTTGCTTTTTCCTGCTAATCCTAGCATGATAAAGAAGATTCAAAGAGAGTGAGATGCCAGCTCCTTTCATTCAGTCAGTAGCTTCAAACATTTCTGGTATATGAAAAACATGTTTTTCAATGGCAAAAATCAATGAATATTGTAAATGCACAAACAGTAATATCTCCACATTGCACGGTGCAATTCTGAAATTTTTAGCTTTTTCCTGTTAATCCTAGCATGATAAAGAAGATTCAAAGAGAGTGAGATGCCAGCTCCTTTCATTCAGTCAGTAGCTTCAAACATTTCTGGTATATGAAAAACATGTTTTTCAATGGCAAAAATCAATGAATATTGTAAATGCACAAACAGTAATATCTCCACATTGCACGGTGCAATTCTGAAATTTTTAGCTTTTTCCTGTTAATCCTAGCATGATAAAGAAGATTCAAAGAGTGAGATGCCAGCTCCTTTCATTCAGTCAGTAGCTTCAAACATTTCTGGTATATGAAAAACATGTTTTTCAATGGCAAAAATCAATGAATATTGTAAATGCACAAACAGTAATATCTCCACATTGCAAGGTGCAATTCTGAAATTTTTTGCTTTTTCCTGCTAATCCTAGCATGATAAAGAAGATTCAGAGTGAGATGCCAGCTCCTTTCATTCAGTCAGTAGCTTCAAACATTTCTGGTATATGAAAAACATGTTTTTCAATGGCAAAAATCAATGAATATTGTAAATGCACAAACAGTAATATCTCAACATTGCACGGTGCAATTCTGAAATTTTTAGCTTTTTCCTGTTAATCCTAGCATGATAAAGAAGATTCAAAGAGAGTGAGATGCCAGCTCCTTTCATTCAGTCAGTAGCTTCAAACATTTCTGGTATATGAAAAACATGCTTTTCAATGGCAAAAATCAATGAATATTGTAAATGCACAAACAGTAATATCTCCACATTGCAAGGTGCAATTCTGAAATTTTTTGCTTTTTCCTGTTAATCCTAGCATGATAAAGAAGATTCAAAGAGAGTGAGATGCCAGCTCCTTTCATTCAGTCAGTAGCTTCAAACATTTCTGGTATATGAAAAACATGTTTTTCAATGGCAAAAATCAATGAATATTGTAAATGCACAAACAGTAATATCTCCACATTGCAAGGTGCAATTCTGAAATTTTTTGCTTTTTCCTGCTAATCCTAGCATGATAAAGAAGATTCAAAGAGAGTGAGATGCCAGCTCCTTTCATTCAGTCAGTAGCTTCAAACATTTCTGGTATATGAAAAACATGTTTTTCAATGGCAAAAATCAATGAATATTGTAAATGCACAAACAGTAATATCTCCACATTGCAAGGTGCAATTCTGAAATTTTTTGCTTTTTCCTGCTAATCCTAGCATGATAAAGAAGATTCAAAGAGAGTGAGATGCCAGCTCCTTTCATTCAGTCAGTAGCTTCAAACATTTCTGGTATATGAAAAACATGTTTTTCAATGGCAAAAATCAATGAATATTGTAAATGCACAAACAGTAATATCTCCACATTGCACGGTGCAATTCTGAAATTTTTAGCTTTTTCCTGTTAATCCTAGCATGATAAAGAAGATTCAAAGAGAGTGAGATGCCAGCTCCTTTCATTCAGTCAGTAGCTTCAAACATTTCTGGTATATGAAAAACGTTTTTCAATGGCAAAAATCAATGAATATTGTAAATGCACAAACAGTAATATCTCCACATTGCAAGGTGCAATTCTGAAATTTTTTGCTTTTTCCTGCTAATCCTAGCATGATAAAGAAGATTCAAAGAGAGTGAGATGCCAGCTCCTTTCATTCAGTCAGTAGCTTCAAACATTTCTGGTATATGAAAAACATGTTTTTCAATGGCAAAAATCAATGAATATTGTAAATGCACAAACAGTAATATCTCCACATTGCACGGTGCAATTCTGAAATTTTTAGCTTTTTCCTGTTAATCCTAGCATGATAAAGAAGATTCAAAGAGAGTGAGATGCCAGCTCCTTTCATTCAGTCAGTAGCTTCAAACATTTCTGGTATATGAAAAACATGTTTTTCAATGGCAAAAATCAATGAATATTGTAAATGCACAAACAGTAATATCTCCACATTGCACGGTGCAATTCTGAAATTTTTAGCTTTTTCCTGTTAATCCTAGCATGATAAAGAAGATTCAAAGAGTGAGATGCCAGCTCCTTTCATTCAGTCAGTAGCTTCAAACATTTCTGGTATATGAAAAACGTTTTTCAATGGCAAAAATCAATGAATATTGTAAATGCACAAACAGTAATATCTCCACATTGCAAGGTGCAATTCTGAAATTTTTTGCTTTTTCCTGCTAATCCTAGCATGATAAAGAAGATTCAAAGAGAGTGAGATGCCAGCTCCTTTCATTCAGTCAGTAGCTTCAAACATTTCTGGTATATGAAAAACATGTTTTTCAATGGCAAAAATCAATGAATATTGTAAATGCACAAGCAGTAATATCTCAACATTGCACGGTGCAATTCTGAAATTTTTAGCTTTTTCCTGTTAATCCTAGCATGATAAAGAAGATTCAAAGAGAGTGAGATGCCAGCTCCTTTCATTCAGTCAGTAGCTTCAAACATTTCTGGTATATGAAAAACATGCTTTTCAATGGCAAAAATCAATGAATATTGTAAATGCACAAACAGTAATATCTGCACATTGCAAGGTGCAATTCTGAAATTTTTTGCTTTTTCCTGTTAATCCTAGCATGATAAAGAAGATTCAAAGAGAGTGAGATGCCAGCTCCTTTCATTCAGTCAGTAGCTTCAAACATTTCTGGTATATGAAAAACATGTTTTTCAATGGCAAAAATCAATGAATATTGTAAATGCACAAACAGTAATATCTCCACATTGCAAGGTGCAATTCTGAAATTTTTTGCTTTTTCCTGCTAATCCTAGCATGATAAAGAAGATTCAAAGAGAGTGAGATGCCAGCTCCTTTCATTCAGTCAGTAGCTTCAAACATTTCTGGTATATGAAAAACATGTTTTTCAATGGCAAAAATCAATGAATATTGTAAATGCACAAACAGTAATATCTCCACATTGCACGGTGCAATTCTGAAATTTTTAGCTTTTTCCTGTTAATCCTAGCATGATAAAGAAGATTCAAATAGAGTGAGATGCCAGCTCCTTTCATTCAGTCAGTAGCTTCAAACATTTCTGGTATATGAAAAACGTTTTTCAATGGCAAAAATCAATGAATATTGTAAATGCACAAACAGTAATATCTCCACATTGCAAGGTGCAATTCTGAAATTTTTTGCTTTTTCCTGCTAATCCTAGCATGATAAAGAAGATTCAAAGAGAGTGAGATGCCAGCTCCTTTCATTCAGTCAGTAGCTTCAAACATTTCTGGTATATGAAAAACATGTTTTTCAATGGCAAAAATCAATGAATATTGTAAATGCACAAACAGTAATATCTCCACATTGCACGGTGCAATTCTGAAATTTTTAGCTTTTTCCTGTTAATCCTAGCATGATAAAGAAGATTCAAAGAGAGTGAGATGCCAGCTCCTTTCATTCAGTCAGTAGCTTCAAACATTTCTGGTATATGAAAAACGTTTTTCAATGGCAAAAATCAATGAATATTGTAAATGCACAAACAGTAATATCTCCACATTGCAAGGTGCAATTCTGAAATTTTTTGCTTTTTCCTGCTAATCCTAGCATAATAAAGAAGATTCAAAGAGAGTGAGATGCCAGCTCCTTTCATTCAGTCAGTAGCTTCAAACATTTCTGGTATATGAAAAACATGTTTTTCAATGGCAAAAATCAATGAATATTGTAAATGCACAAACAGTAATATCTCCACATTGCAAGGTGCAATTCTGAAATTTTTTGCTTTTTCCTGTTAATCCTAGCATGATAAAGAAGATTCAAAGAGAGTGAGATGCCAGCTCCTTTCATTCAGTCAGTAGCTTCAAACATTTCTGGTATATGAAAAACATGTTTTTCAATGGCAAAAATCAATGAATATTGTAAATGCACAAACAGTAATATCTCCACATTGCAAGGTGCAATTCTGAAATTTTTTGCTTTTTCCTGCTAATCCTAGCATGATAAAGAAGATTCAAAGAGAGTGAGATGCCAGCTCCTTTCATTCAGTCAGTAGCTTCAAACATTTCTGGTATATGAAAAACATGTTTTTCAATGGCAAAAATCAATGAATATTGTAAATGCACAAACAGTAATATCTCCACATTGCACGGTGCAATTCTGAAATTTTTAGCTTTTTCCTGTTAATCCTAGCATGATAAAGAAGATTCAAAGAGTGAGATGCCAGCTCCTTTCATTCAGTCAGTAGCTTCAAACATTTCTGGTATATGAAAAACATGTTTTTCAATGGCAAAAATCAATGAATATTGTAAATGCACAAACAGTAATATCTCCACATTGCAAGGTGCAATTCTGAAATTTTTTGCTTTTTCCTGCTAATCCTAGCATGATAAAGAAGATTCAAAGAGAGTGAGATGCCAGCTCCTTTCATTCAGTCAGTAGCTTCAAACATTTCTGGTATATGAAAAACATGTTTTTCAATGGCAAAAATCAATGAATATTGTAAATGCACAAACAGTAATATCTCAACATTGCACGGTGCAATTCTGAAATTTTTAGCTTTTTCCTGTTAATCCTAGCATGATAAAGAAGATTCAAAGAGAGTGAGATGCCAGCTCCTTTCATTCAGTCAGTAGCTTCAAACATTTCTGGTATATGAAAAACGTTTTTCAATGGCAAAAATGAATGAATATTGTAAATGCACAAACAGTAATATCTCCACATTGCAAGGTGCAATTCTGAAATTTTTTGCTTTTTCCTGCTAATCCTAGCATGATAAAGAAGATTCAAAGAGAGTGAGATGCCAGCTCCTTTCATTCAGTCAGTAGCTTCAAACATTTCTGGTATATGAAAAACATGTTTTTCAATGGCAAAAATCAATGAATATTGTAAATGCACAAACAGTAATATCTCCACATTGCACGGTGCAATTCTGAAATTTTTAGCTTTTTCCTGTTAATCCTAGCATGATAAAGAAGATTCAAAGAGAGTGAGATGCCAGCTCCTTTCATTCAGTCAGTAGCTTCAAACATTTCTGGTATATGAAAAACGTTTTTCAATGGCAAAAATGAATGAATATTGTAAATGCACAAACAGTAATATCTCCACATTGCAAGGTGCAATTCTGAAATTTTTTGCTTTTTCCTGCTAATCCTAGCATGATAAAGAAGATTCAAAGAGAGTGAGATGCCAGCTCCTTTCATTCAGTCAGTAGCTTCAAACATTTCTGGTATATGAAAAACATGTTTTTCAATGGCAAAAATCAATGAATATTGTAAATGCACAAACAGTAATATCTCCACATTGCAAGGTGCAATTCTGAAATTTTTTGCTTTTTCCTGCTAATCCTAGCATGATAAAGAAGATTCAAAGAGAGTGAGATGCCAGCTCCTTTCATTCAGTCAGTAGCTTCAAACATTTCTGGTATATGAAAAACATGTTTTTCAATGGCAAAAATCAATGAATATTGTAAATGCACAAACAGTAATATCTCCACATTGCACGGTGCAATTCTGAAATTTTTAGCTTTTTCCTGTTAATCCTAGCATGATAAAGAAGATTCAAAGAGAGTGAGATGCCAGCTCCTTTCATTCAGTCAGTAGCTTCAAACATTTCTGGTATATGAAAAACGTTTTTCAATGGCAAAAATCAATGAATATTGTAAATGCACAAACAGTAATATCTCCACATTGCAAGGTGCAATTCTGAAATTTTTTGCTTTTTCCTGCTAATCCTAGCATAATAAAGAAGATTCAAAGAGAGTGAGATGCCAGCTCCTTTCATTCAGTCAGTAGCTTCAAACATTTCTGGTATATGAAAAACATGTTTTTCAATGGCAAAAATCAATGAATATTGTAAATGCACAAACAGTAATATCTCCACATTGCAAGGTGCAATTCTGAAATTTTTTGCTTTTTCCTGTTAATCCTAGCATGATAAAGAAGATTCAAAGAGAGTGAGATGCCAGCTCCTTTCATTCAGTCAGTAGCTTCAAACATTTCTGGTATATGAAAAACATGTTTTTCAATGGCAAAAATCAATGAATATTGTAAATGCACAAACAGTAATATCTCCACATTGCAAGGTGCAATTCTGAAATTTTTTGCTTTTTCCTGCTAATCCTAGCATGATAAAGAAGATTCAAAGAGAGTGAGATGCCAGCTCCTTTCATTCAGTCAGTAGCTTCAAACATTTCTGGTATATGAAAAACATGTTTTTCAATGGCAAAAATCAATGAATATTGTAAATGCACAAACAGTAATATCTCCACATTGCACGGTGCAATTCTGAAATTTTTAGCTTTTTCCTGTTAATCCTAGCATGATAAAGAAGATTCAAAGAGTGAGATGCCAGCTCCTTTCATTCAGTCAGTAGCTTCAAACATTTCTGGTATATGAAAAACATGTTTTTCAATGGCAAAAATCAATGAATATTGTAAATGCACAAACAGTAATATCTCCACATTGCAAGGTGCAATTCTGAAATTTTTTGCTTTTTCCTGCTAATCCTAGCATGATAAAGAAGATTCAAAGAGAGTGAGATGCCAGCTCCTTTCATTCAGTCAGTAGCTTCAAACATTTCTGGTATATGAAAAACATGTTTTTCAATGGCAAAAATCAATGAATATTGTAAATGCACAAACAGTAATATCTCAACATTGCACGGTGCAATTCTGAAATTTTTAGCTTTTTCCTGTTAATCCTAGCATGATAAAGAAGATTCAAAGAGAGTGAGATGCCAGCTCCTTTCATTCAGTCAGTAGCTTCAAACATTTCTGGTATATGAAAAACATGCTTTTCAATGGCAAAAATCAATGAATATTGTAAATGCACAAACAGTAATATCTCCACATTGCAAGGTGCAATTCTGAAATTTTTTGCTTTTTCCTGTTAATCCTAGCATGATAAAGAAGATTCAAAGAGAGTGAGATGCCAGCTCCTTTCATTCAGTCAGTAGCTTCAAACATTTCTGGTATATGAAAAACATGTTTTTCAATGGCAAAAATCAATGAATATTGTAAATGCACAAACAGTAATATCTCCACATTGCAAGGTGCAATTCTGAAATTTTTTGCTTTTTCCTGCTAATCCTAGCATGATAAAGAAGATTCAAAGAGAGTGAGATGCCAGCTCCTTTCATTCAGTCAGTAGCTTCAAACATTTCTGGTATATGAAAAACATGTTTTTCAATGGCAAAAATCAATGAATATTGTAAATGCACAAACAGTAATATCTCCACATTGCACGGTGCAATTCTGAAATTTTTAGCTTTTTCCTGTTAATCCTAGCATGATAAAGAAGATTCAAAGAGAGTGAGATGCCAGCTCCTTTCATTCAGTCAGTAGCTTCAAACATTTCTGGTATATGAAAAACGTTTTTCAATGGCAAAAATGAATGAATATTGTAAATGCACAAACAGTAATATCTCCACATTGCAAGGTGCAATTCTGAAATTTTTTGCTTTTTCCTGCTAATCCTAGCATGATAAAGAAGATTCAAAGAGAGTGAGATGCCAGCTCCTTTCATTCAGTCAGTAGCTTCAAACATTTCTGGTATATGAAAAACATGTTTTTCAATGGCAAAAATCAATGAATATTGTAAATGCACAAACAGTAATATCTCCACATTGCACGGTGCAATTCTGAAATTTTTAGCTTTTTCCTGTTAATCCTAGCATGATAAAGAAGATTCAAAGAGAGTGAGATGCCAGCTCCTTTCATTCAGTCAGTAGCTTCAAACATTTCTGGTATATGAAAAACATGTTTTTCAATGGCAAAAATCAATGAATATTGTAAATGCACAAACAGTAATATCTCCACATTGCACGGTGCAATTCTGAAATTTTTAGCTTTTTCCTGTTAATCCTAGCATGATAAAGAAGATTCAAAGAGTGAGATGCCAGCTCCTTTCATTCAGTCAGTAGCTTCAAACATTTCTGGTATATGAAAAACATGTTTTTCAATGGCAAAAATCAATGAATATTGTAAATGCACAAACAGTAATATCTCCACATTGCAAGGTGCAATTCTGAAATTTTTTGCTTTTTCCTGCTAATCCTAGCATGATAAAGAAGATTCAAAGAGAGTGAGATGCCAGCTCCTTTCATTCAGTCAGTAGCTTCAAACATTTCTGGTATATGAAAAACATGTTTTTCAATGGCAAAAATCAATGAATATTGTAAATGCACAAACAGTAATATCTCAACATTGCACGGTGCAATTCTGAAATTTTTAGCTTTTTCCTGTTAATCCTAGCATGATAAAGAAGATTCAAAGAGAGTGAGATGCCAGCTCCTTTCATTCAGTCAGTAGCTTCAAACATTTCTGGTATATGAAAAACATGCTTTTCAATGGCAAAAATCAATGAATATTGTAAATGCACAAACAGTAATATCTCCACATTGCAAGGTGCAATTCTGAAATTTTTTGCTTTTTCCTGTTAATCCTAGCATGATAAAGAAGATTCAAAGAGAGTGAGATGCCAGCTCCTTTCATTCAGTCAGTAGCTTCAAACATTTCTGGTATATGAAAAACATGTTTTTCAATGGCAAAAATCAATGAATATTGTAAATGCACAAACAGTAATATCTCCACATTGCAAGGTGCAATTCTGAAATTTTTTGCTTTTTCCTGCTAATCCTAGCATGATAAAGAAGATTCAAAGAGAGTGAGATGCCAGCTCCTTTCATTCAGTCAGTAGCTTCAAACATTTCTGGTATATGAAAAACGTTTTTCAATGGCAAAAATCAATGAATATTGTAAATGCACAAACAGTAATATCTCCACATTGCAAGGTGCAATTCTGAAATTTTTTGCTTTTTCCTGCTAATCCTAGCATGATAAAGAAGATTCAAAGAGAGTGAGATGCCAGCTCCTTTCATTCAGTCAGTAGCTTCAAACATTTCTGGTATATGAAAAACATGTTTTTCAATGGCAAAAATCAATGAATATTGTAAATGCACAAACAGTAATATCTCCACATTGCACGGTGCAATTCTGAAATTTTTAGCTTTTTCCTGTTAATCCTAGCATGATAAAGAAGATTCAAAGAGTGAGATGCCAGCTCCTTTCATTCAGTCAGTAGCTTCAAACATTTCTGGTATATGAAAAACATGTTTTTCAATGGCAAAAATCAATGAATATTGTAAATGCACAAACAGTAATATCTCCACATTGCAAGGTGCAATTCTGAAATTTTTTGCTTTTTCCTGCTAATCCTAGCATGATAAAGAAGATTCAAAGAGAGTGAGATGCCAGCTCCTTTCATTCAGTCAGTAGCTTCAAACATTTCTGGTATATGAAAAACATGTTTTTCAATGGCAAAAATCAATGAATATTGTAAATGCACAAACAGTAATATCTCCACATTGCACGGTGCAATTCTGAAATTTTTTTCTTTTTCCTGTTAATCCTAGCATGATAAAGAAGATTCAAAGAGAGTGAGATGCCAGCTCCTTTCATTCAGTCAGTAGCTTCAAACATTTCTGGTATATGAAAAACATGTTTTTCAATGGCAAAAATCAATGAATATTGTAAATGCACAAACAGTAATATCTCCACATTGCACGGTGCAATTCTGAAATTTTTAGCTTTTTCCTGTTAATCCTAGCATGATAAAGAAGATTCAAAGAGTGAGATGCCAGCTCCTTTCATTCAGTCAGTAGCTTCAAACATTTCTGGTATATGAAAAACATGTTTTTCAATGGCAAAAATCAATGAATATTGTAAATGCACAAACAGTAATATCTCCACATTGCAAGGTGCAATTCTGAAATTTTTTGCTTTTTCCTGCTAATCCTAGCATGATAAAGAAGATTCAAAGAGAGTGAGATGCCAGCTCCTTTCATTCAGTCAGTAGCTTCAAACATTTCTGGTATATGAAAAACATGTTTTTCAATGGCAAAAATCAATGAATATTGTAAATGCACAAACAGTAATATCTCAACATTGCACGGTGCAATTCTGAAATTTTTAGCTTTTTCCTGTTAATCCTAGCATGATAAAGAAGATTCAAAGAGAGTGAGATGCCAGCTCCTTTCATTCAGTCAGTAGCTTCAAACATTTCTGGTATATGAAAAACATGCTTTTCAATGGCAAAAATCAATGAATATTGTAAATGCACAAACAGTAATATCTCCACATTGCAAGGTGCAATTCTGAAATTTTTTGCTTTTTCCTGTTAATCCTAGCATGATAAAGAAGATTCAAAGAGAGTGAGATGCCAGCTCCTTTCATTCAGTCAGTAGCTTCAAACATTTCTGGTATATGAAAAACATGTTTTTCAATGGCAAAAATCAATGAATATTGTAAATGCACAAACAGTAATATCTCCACATTGCAAGGTGCAATTCTGAAATGTTTTGCTTTTTCCTGCTAATCCTAGCATGATAAAGAAGATTCAAAGAGAGTGAGATGCCAGCTCCTTTCATTCAGTCAGTAGCTTCAAACATTTCTGGTATATGAAAAACATGTTTTTCAATGGCAAAAATCAATGAATATTGTAAATGCACAAACAGTAATATCTCCACATTGCAAGGTGCAATTCTGAAATTTTTTGCTTTTTCCTGCTAATCCTAGCATGATAAAGAAGATTCAAAGAGAGTGAGATGCCAGCTCCTTTCATTCAGTCAGTAGCTTCAAACATTTCTGGTATATGAAAAACATGTTTTTCAATGGCAAAAATCAATGAATATTGTAAATGCACAAACAGTAATATCTCCACATTGCACGGTGCAATTCTGAAATTTTTAGCTTTTTCCTGTTAATCCTAGCATGATAAAGAAGATTCAAAGAGAGTGAGATGCCAGCTCCTTTCATTCAGTCAGTAGCTTCAAACATTTCTGGTATATGAAAAACATGTTTTTCAATGGCAAAAATCAATGAATATTGTAAATGCACAAACAGTAATATCTCCACATTGCACGGTGCAATTCTGAAATTTTTAGCTTTTTCCTGTTAATCCTAGCATGATAAAGAAGATTCAAAGAGTGAGATGCCAGCTCCTTTCATTCAGTCAGTAGCTTCAAACATTTCTGGTATATGAAAAACGTTTTTCAATGGCAAAAATCAATGAATATTGTAAATGCACAAACAGTAATATCTCCACATTGCAAGGTGCAATTCTGAAATTTTTTGCTTTTTCCTGCTAATCCTAGCATGATAAAGAAGATTCAAAGAGAGTGAGATGCCAGCTCCTTTCATTCAGTCAGTAGCTTCAAACATTTCTGGTATATGAAAAACATGTTTTTCAATGGCAAAAATCAATGAATATTGTAAATGCACAAGCAGTAATATCTCAACATTGCACGGTGCAATTCTGAAATTTTTAGCTTTTTCCTGTTAATCCTAGCATGATAAAGAAGATTCAAAGAGAGTGAGATGCCAGCTCCTTTCATTCAGTCAGTAGCTTCAAACATTTCTGGTATATGAAAAACATGCTTTTCAATGGCAAAAATCAATGAATATTGTAAATGCACAAACAGTAATATCTGCACATTGCAAGGTGCAATTCTGAAATTTTTTGCTTTTTCCTGTTAATCCTAGCATGATAAAGAAGATTCAAAGAGAGTGAGATGCCAGCTCCTTTCATTCAGTCAGTAGCTTCAAACATTTCTGGTATATGAAAAACATGTTTTTCAATGGCAAAAATCAATGAATATTGTAAATGCACAAACAGTAATATCTCCACATTGCAAGGTGCAATTCTGAAATTTTTTGCTTTTTCCTGCTAATCCTAGCATGATAAAGAAGATTCAAAGAGAGTGAGATGCCAGCTCCTTTCATTCAGTCAGTAGCTTCAAACATTTCTGGTATATGAAAAACATGTTTTTCAATGGCAAAAATCAATGAATATTGTAAATGCACAAGCAGTAATATCTCAACATTGCACGGTGCAATTCTGAAATTTTTAGCTTTTTCCTGTTAATCCTAGCATGATAAAGAAGATTCAAAGAGAGTGAGATGCCAGCTCCTTTCATTCAGTCAGTAGCTTCAAACATTTCTGGTATATGAAAAACATGCTTTTCAATGGCAAAAATCAATGAATATTGTAAATGCACAAACAGTAATATCTGCACATTGCAAGGTGCAATTCTGAAATTTTTTGCTTTTTCCTGTTAATCCTAGCATGATAAAGAAGATTCAAAGAGAGTGAGATGCCAGCTCCTTTCATTCAGTCAGTAGCTTCAAACATTTCTGGTATATGAAAAACATGTTTTTCAATGGCAAAAATCAATGAATATTGTAAATGCACAAACAGTAATATCTCCACATTGCAAGGTGCAATTCTGAAATTTTTTGCTTTTTCCTGCTAATCCTAGCATGATAAAGAAGATTCAAAGAGAGTGAGATGCCAGCTCCTTTCATTCAGTCAGTAGCTTCAAACATTTCTGGTATATGAAAAACATGTTTTTCAATGGCAAAAATCAATGAATATTGTAAATGCACAAACAGTAATATCTCCACATTGCACGGTGCAATTCTGAAATTTTTAGCTTTTTCCTGTTAATCCTAGCATGATAAAGAAGATTCAAATAGAGTGAGATGCCAGCTCCTTTCATTCAGTCAGTAGCTTCAAACATTTCTGGTATATGAAAAACGTTTTTCAATGGCAAAAATCAATGAATATTGTAAATGCACAAACAGTAATATCTCCACATTGCAAGGTGCAATTCTGAAATTTTTTGCTTTTTCCTGCTAATCCTAGCATGATAAAGAAGATTCAAAGAGAGTGAGATGCCAGCTCCTTTCATTCAGTCAGTAGCTTCAAACATTTCTGGTATATGAAAAACATGTTTTTCAATGGCAAAAATCAATGAATATTGTAAATGCACAAACAGTAATATCTCCACATTGCACGGTGCAATTCTGAAATTTTTAGCTTTTTCCTGTTAATCCTAGCATGATAAAGAAGATTCAAAGAGAGTGAGATGCCAGCTCCTTTCATTCAGTCAGTAGCTTCAAACATTTCTGGTATATGAAAAACATGTTTTTCAATGGCAAAAATCAATGAATATTGTAAATGCACAAACAGTAATATCTCCACATTGCAAGGTGCAATTCTGAAATTTTTTGCTTTTTCCTGTTAATCCTAGCATGATAAAGAAGATTCAAAGAGAGTGAGATGCCAGCTCCTTTCATTCAGTCAGTAGCTTCAAACATTTCTGGTATATGAAAAACATGTTTTTCAATGGCAAAAATCAATGAATATTGTAAATGCACAAACAGTAATATCTCCACATTGCACGGTGCAATTCTGAAATTTTTAGCTTTTTCCTGTTAATCCTAGCATGATAAAGAAGATTCAAAGAGAGTGAGATGCCAGCTCCTTTCATTCAGTCAGTAGCTTCAAACATTTCTGGTATATGAAAAACATGTTTTTCAATGGCAAAAATCAATGAATATTGTAAATGCACAAGCAGTAATATCTCCACATTGCAAGGTGCAATTCTGAAATTTTTTGCTTTTTCCTGTTAATCCTAGCATGATAAAGAAGATTCAAAGAGAGTGAGATGCCAGCTCCTTTCATTCAGTCAGTAGCTTCAAACATTTCTGGTATATGAAAAACATGTTTTTCAATGGCAAAAATCAATGAATATTGTAAATGCACAAACAGTAATATCTCCACATTGCAAGGTGCAATTCTGAAATTTTTTGCTTTTTCCTGCTAATCCTAGCATGATAAAGAAGATTCAAAGAGAGTGAGATGCCAGCTCCTTTCATTCAGTCAGTAGCTTCAAACATTTCTGGTATATGAAAAACATGCTTTTCAATGGCAAAAATCAATGAATATTGTAAATGCACAAACAGTAATATCTCCACATTGCAAGGTGCAATTCTGAAATTTTTTTCTTTTTCCTGTTAATCCTAGCATGATAAAGAAGATTCAAAGAGAGTGAGATGCCAGCTCCTTTCATTCAGTCAGTAGCTTCAAACATTTCTGGTATATGAAAAACATGTTTTTCAATGGCAAAAATCAATGAATATTGTAAATGCACAAACAGTAATATCTCCACATTGCAAGGTGCAATTCTGAAATTTTTTGCTTTTTCCTGCTAATCCTAGCATGATAAAGAAGATTCAAAGAGAGTGAGATGCCAGCTCCTTTCATTCAGTCAGTAGCTTCAAACATTTCTGGTATATGAAAAACATGTTTTTCAATGGCAAAAATCAATGAATATTGTAAATGCACAAACAGTAATATCTCCACATTGCACGGTGCAATTCTGAAATTTTTAGCTTTTTCCTGTTAATCCTAGCATGATAAAGAAGATTCAAAGAGAGTGAGATGCCAGCTCCTTTCATTCAGTCAGTAGCTTCAAACATTTCTGGTATATGAAAAACGTTTTTCAATGGCAAAAATCAATGAATATTGTAAATGCACAAACAGTAATATCTCCACATTGCAAGGTGCAATTCTGAAATTTTTTGCTTTTTCCTGCTAATCCTAGCATGATAAAGAAGATTCAAAGAGAGTGAGATGCCAGCTCCTTTCATTCAGTCAGTAGCTTCAAACATTTCTGGTATATGAAAAACATGTTTTTCAATGGCAAAAATCAATGAATATTGTAAATGCACAAACAGTAATATCTCCACATTGCACGGTGCAATTCTGAAATTTTTAGCTTTTTCCTGTTAATCCTAGCATGATAAAGAAGATTCAAAGAGAGTGAGATGCCAGCTCCTTTCATTCAGTCAGTAGCTTCAAACATTTCTGGTATATGAAAAACATGTTTTTCAATGGCAAAAATCAATGAATATTGTAAATGCACAAACAGTAATATCTCCACATTGCACGGTGCAATTCTGAAATTTTTAGCTTTTTCCTGTTAATCCTAGCATGATAAAGAAGATTCAAAGAGTGAGATGCCAGCTCCTTTCATTCAGTCAGTAGCTTCAAACATTTCTGGTATATGAAAAACATGTTTTTCAATGGCAAAAATCAATGAATATTGTAAATGCACAAACAGTAATATCTCCACATTGCAAGGTGCAATTCTGAAATTTTTTGCTTTTTCCTGCTAATCCTAGCATGATAAAGAAGATTCAGAGTGAGATGCCAGCTCCTTTCATTCAGTCAGTAGCTTCAAACATTTCTGGTATATGAAAAACATGTTTTTCAATGGCAAAAATCAATGAATATTGTAAATGCACAAACAGTAATATCTCAACATTGCACGGTGCAATTCTGAAATTTTTAGCTTTTTCCTGTTAATCCTAGCATGATAAAGAAGATTCAAAGAGAGTGAGATGCCAGCTCCTTTCATTCAGTCAGTAGCTTCAAACATTTCTGGTATATGAAAAACATGCTTTTCAATGGCAAAAATCAATGAATATTGTAAATGCACAAACAGTAATATCTCCACATTGCAAGGTGCAATTCTGAAATTTTTTGCTTTTTCCTGTTAATCCTAGCATGATAAAGAAGATTCAAAGAGAGTGAGATGCCAGCTCCTTTCATTCAGTCAGTAGCTTCAAACATTTCTGGTATATGAAAAACATGTTTTTCAATGGCAAAAATCAATGAATATTGTAAATGCACAAACAGTAATATCTCCACATTGCAAGGTGCAATTCTGAAATTTTTTGCTTTTTCCTGCTAATCCTAGCATGATAAAGAAGATTCAAAGAGAGTGAGATGCCAGCTCCTTTCATTCAGTCAGTAGCTTCAAACATTTCTGGTATATGAAAAACATGTTTTTCAATGGCAAAAATCAATGAATATTGTAAATGCACAAACAGTAATATCTCCACATTGCAAGGTGCAATTCTGAAATTTTTTGCTTTTTCCTGCTAATCCTAGCATGATAAAGAAGATTCAAAGAGAGTGAGATGCCAGCTCCTTTCATTCAGTCAGTAGCTTCAAACATTTCTGGTATATGAAAAACATGTTTTTCAATGGCAAAAATCAATGAATATTGTAAATGCACAAACAGTAATATCTCCACATTGCACGGTGCAATTCTGAAATTTTTAGCTTTTTCCTGTTAATCCTAGCATGATAAAGAAGATTCAAAGAGAGTGAGATGCCAGCTCCTTTCATTCAGTCAGTAGCTTCAAACATTTCTGGTATATGAAAAACGTTTTTCAATGGCAAAAATCAATGAATATTGTAAATGCACAAACAGTAATATCTCCACATTGCAAGGTGCAATTCTGAAATTTTTTGCTTTTTCCTGCTAATCCTAGCATGATAAAGAAGATTCAAAGAGAGTGAGATGCCAGCTCCTTTCATTCAGTCAGTAGCTTCAAACATTTCTGGTATATGAAAAACATGTTTTTCAATGGCAAAAATCAATGAATATTGTAAATGCACAAACAGTAATATCTCCACATTGCACGGTGCAATTCTGAAATTTTTAGCTTTTTCCTGTTAATCCTAGCATGATAAAGAAGATTCAAAGAGAGTGAGATGCCAGCTCCTTTCATTCAGTCAGTAGCTTCAAACATTTCTGGTATATGAAAAACATGTTTTTCAATGGCAAAAATCAATGAATATTGTAAATGCACAAACAGTAATATCTCCACATTGCACGGTGCAATTCTGAAATTTTTAGCTTTTTCCTGTTAATCCTAGCATGATAAAGAAGATTCAAAGAGTGAGATGCCAGCTCCTTTCATTCAGTCAGTAGCTTCAAACATTTCTGGTATATGAAAAACGTTTTTCAATGGCAAAAATCAATGAATATTGTAAATGCACAAACAGTAATATCTCCACATTGCAAGGTGCAATTCTGAAATTTTTTGCTTTTTCCTGCTAATCCTAGCATGATAAAGAAGATTCAAAGAGAGTGAGATGCCAGCTCCTTTCATTCAGTCAGTAGCTTCAAACATTTCTGGTATATGAAAAACATGTTTTTCAATGGCAAAAATCAATGAATATTGTAAATGCACAAGCAGTAATATCTCAACATTGCACGGTGCAATTCTGAAATTTTTAGCTTTTTCCTGTTAATCCTAGCATGATAAAGAAGATTCAAAGAGAGTGAGATGCCAGCTCCTTTCATTCAGTCAGTAGCTTCAAACATTTCTGGTATATGAAAAACATGCTTTTCAATGGCAAAAATCAATGAATATTGTAAATGCACAAACAGTAATATCTGCACATTGCAAGGTGCAATTCTGAAATTTTTTGCTTTTTCCTGTTAATCCTAGCATGATAAAGAAGATTCAAAGAGAGTGAGATGCCAGCTCCTTTCATTCAGTCAGTAGCTTCAAACATTTCTGGTATATGAAAAACATGTTTTTCAATGGCAAAAATCAATGAATATTGTAAATGCACAAACAGTAATATCTCCACATTGCAAGGTGCAATTCTGAAATTTTTTGCTTTTTCCTGCTAATCCTAGCATGATAAAGAAGATTCAAAGAGAGTGAGATGCCAGCTCCTTTCATTCAGTCAGTAGCTTCAAACATTTCTGGTATATGAAAAACATGTTTTTCAATGGCAAAAATCAATGAATATTGTAAATGCACAAACAGTAATATCTCCACATTGCACGGTGCAATTCTGAAATTTTTAGCTTTTTCCTGTTAATCCTAGCATGATAAAGAAGATTCAAATAGAGTGAGATGCCAGCTCCTTTCATTCAGTCAGTAGCTTCAAACATTTCTGGTATATGAAAAACGTTTTTCAATGGCAAAAATCAATGAATATTGTAAATGCACAAACAGTAATATCTCCACATTGCAAGGTGCAATTCTGAAATTTTTTGCTTTTTCCTGCTAATCCTAGCATGATAAAGAAGATTCAAAGAGAGTGAGATGCCAGCTCCTTTCATTCAGTCAGTAGCTTCAAACATTTCTGGTATATGAAAAACATGTTTTTCAATGGCAAAAATCAATGAATATTGTAAATGCACAAACAGTAATATCTCCACATTGCACGGTGCAATTCTGAAATTTTTAGCTTTTTCCTGTTAATCCTAGCATGATAAAGAAGATTCAAAGAGAGTGAGATGCCAGCTCCTTTCATTCAGTCAGTAGCTTCAAACATTTCTGGTATATGAAAAACGTTTTTCAATGGCAAAAATCAATGAATATTGTAAATGCACAAACAGTAATATCTCCACATTGCAAGGTGCAATTCTGAAATTTTTTGCTTTTTCCTGCTAATCCTAGCATAATAAAGAAGATTCAAAGAGAGTGAGATGCCAGCTCCTTTCATTCAGTCAGTAGCTTCAAACATTTCTGGTATATGAAAAACATGTTTTTCAATGGCAAAAATCAATGAATATTGTAAATGCACAAACAGTAATATCTCCACATTGCAAGGTGCAATTCTGAAATTTTTTGCTTTTTCCTGTTAATCCTAGCATGATAAAGAAGATTCAAAGAGAGTGAGATGCCAGCTCCTTTCATTCAGTCAGTAGCTTCAAACATTTCTGGTATATGAAAAACATGTTTTTCAATGGCAAAAATCAATGAATATTGTAAATGCACAAACAGTAATATCTCCACATTGCAAGGTGCAATTCTGAAATTTTTTGCTTTTTCCTGCTAATCCTAGCATGATAAAGAAGATTCAAAGAGAGTGAGATGCCAGCTCCTTTCATTCAGTCAGTAGCTTCAAACATTTCTGGTATATGAAAAACATGTTTTTCAATGGCAAAAATCAATGAATATTGTAAATGCACAAACAGTAATATCTCCACATTGCACGGTGCAATTCTGAAATTTTTAGCTTTTTCCTGTTAATCCTAGCATGATAAAGAAGATTCAAAGAGTGAGATGCCAGCTCCTTTCATTCAGTCAGTAGCTTCAAACATTTCTGGTATATGAAAAACATGTTTTTCAATGGCAAAAATCAATGAATATTGTAAATGCACAAACAGTAATATCTCCACATTGCAAGGTGCAATTCTGAAATTTTTTGCTTTTTCCTGCTAATCCTAGCATGATAAAGAAGATTCAAAGAGAGTGAGATGCCAGCTCCTTTCATTCAGTCAGTAGCTTCAAACATTTCTGGTATATGAAAAACATGTTTTTCAATGGCAAAAATCAATGAATATTGTAAATGCACAAACAGTAATATCTCAACATTGCACGGTGCAATTCTGAAATTTTTAGCTTTTTCCTGTTAATCCTAGGATGATAAAGAAGATTCAAAGAGAGTGAGATGCCAGCTCCTTTCATTCAGTCAGTAGCTTCAAACATTTCTGGTATATGAAAAACGTTTTTCAATGGCAAAAATGAATGAATATTGTAAATGCACAAACAGTAATATCTCCACATTGCAAGGTGCAATTCTGAAATTTTTTGCTTTTTCCTGCTAATCCTAGCATGATAAAGAAGATTCAAAGAGAGTGAGATGCCAGCTCCTTTCATTCAGTCAGTAGCTTCAAACATTTCTGGTATATGAAAAACATGTTTTTCAATGGCAAAAATCAATGAATATTGTAAATGCACAAACAGTAATATCTCCACATTGCACGGTGCAATTCTGAAATTTTTAGCTTTTTCCTGTTAATCCTAGCATGATAAAGAAGATTCAAAGAGAGTGAGATGCCAGCTCCTTTCATTCAGTCAGTAGCTTCAAACATTTCTGGTATATGAAAAACGTTTTTCAATGGCAAAAATGAATGAATATTGTAAATGCACAAACAGTAATATCTCCACATTGCAAGGTGCAATTCTGAAATTTTTTGCTTTTTCCTGCTAATCCTAGCATGATAAAGAAGATTCAAAGAGAGTGAGATGCCAGCTCCTTTCATTCAGTCAGTAGCTTCAAACATTTCTGGTATATGAAAAACATGTTTTTCAATGGCAAAAATCAATGAATATTGTAAATGCACAAACAGTAATATCTCCACATTGCAAGGTGCAATTCTGAAATTTTTTGCTTTTTCCTGCTAATCCTAGCATGATAAAGAAGATTCAAAGAGAGTGAGATGCCAGCTCCTTTCATTCAGTCAGTAGCTTCAAACATTTCTGGTATATGAAAAACATGTTTTTCAATGGCAAAAATCAATGAATATTGTAAATGCACAAACAGTAATATCTCCACATTGCACGGTGCAATTCTGAAATTTTTAGCTTTTTCCTGTTAATCCTAGCATGATAAAGAAGATTCAAAGAGAGTGAGATGCCAGCTCCTTTCATTCAGTCAGTAGCTTCAAACATTTCTGGTATATGAAAAACGTTTTTCAATGGCAAAAATCAATGAATATTGTAAATGCACAAACAGTAATATCTCCACATTGCAAGGTGCAATTCTGAAATTTTTTGCTTTTTCCTGCTAATCCTAGCATAATAAAGAAGATTCAAAGAGAGTGAGATGCCAGCTCCTTTCATTCAGTCAGTAGCTTCAAACATTTCTGGTATATGAAAAACATGTTTTTCAATGGCAAAAATCAATGAATATTGTAAATGCACAAACAGTAATATCTCCACATTGCAAGGTGCAATTCTGAAATTTTTTGCTTTTTCCTGTTAATCCTAGCATGATAAAGAAGATTCAAAGAGAGTGAGATGCCAGCTCCTTTCATTCAGTCAGTAGCTTCAAACATTTCTGGTATATGAAAAACATGTTTTTCAATGGCAAAAATCAATGAATATTGTAAATGCACAAACAGTAATATCTCCACATTGCAAGGTGCAATTCTGAAATTTTTTGCTTTTTCCTGCTAATCCTAGCATGATAAAGAAGATTCAAAGAGAGTGAGATGCCAGCTCCTTTCATTCAGTCAGTAGCTTCAAACATTTCTGGTATATGAAAAACATGTTTTTCAATGGCAAAAATCAATGAATATTGTAAATGCACAAACAGTAATATCTCCACATTGCACGGTGCAATTCTGAAATTTTTAGCTTTTTCCTGTTAATCCTAGCATGATAAAGAAGATTCAAAGAGTGAGATGCCAGCTCCTTTCATTCAGTCAGTAGCTTCAAACATTTCTGGTATATGAAAAACATGTTTTTCAATGGCAAAAATCAATGAATATTGTAAATGCACAAACAGTAATATCTCCACATTGCAAGGTGCAATTCTGAAATTTTTTGCTTTTTCCTGCTAATCCTAGCATGATAAAGAAGATTCAAAGAGAGTGAGATGCCAGCTCCTTTCATTCAGTCAGTAGCTTCAAACATTTCTGGTATATGAAAAACATGTTTTTCAATGGCAAAAATCAATGAATATTGTAAATGCACAAACAGTAATATCTCAACATTGCACGGTGCAATTCTGAAATTTTTAGCTTTTTCCTGTTAATCCTAGCATGATAAAGAAGATTCAAAGAGAGTGAGATGCCAGCTCCTTTCATTCAGTCAGTAGCTTCAAACATTTCTGGTATATGAAAAACATGCTTTTCAATGGCAAAAATCAATGAATATTGTAAATGCACAAACAGTAATATCTCCACATTGCAAGGTGCAATTCTGAAATTTTTTGCTTTTTCCTGTTAATCCTAGCATGATAAAGAAGATTCAAAGAGAGTGAGATGCCAGCTCCTTTCATTCAGTCAGTAGCTTCAAACATTTCTGGTATATGAAAAACATGTTTTTCAATGGCAAAAATCAATGAATATTGTAAATGCACAAACAGTAATATCTCCACATTGCAAGGTGCAATTCTGAAATTTTTTGCTTTTTCCTGCTAATCCTAGCATGATAAAGAAGATTCAAAGAGAGTGAGATGCCAGCTCCTTTCATTCAGTCAGTAGCTTCAAACATTTCTGGTATATGAAAAACATGTTTTTCAATGGCAAAAATCAATGAATATTGTAAATGCACAAACAGTAATATCTCCACATTGCACGGTGCAATTCTGAAATTTTTAGCTTTTTCCTGTTAATCCTAGCATGATAAAGAAGATTCAAAGAGAGTGAGATGCCAGCTCCTTTCATTCAGTCAGTAGCTTCAAACATTTCTGGTATATGAAAAACGTTTTTCAATGGCAAAAATGAATGAATATTGTAAATGCACAAACAGTAATATCTCCACATTGCAAGGTGCAATTCTGAAATTTTTTGCTTTTTCCTGCTAATCCTAGCATGATAAAGAAGATTCAAAGAGAGTGAGATGCCAGCTCCTTTCATTCAGTCAGTAGCTTCAAACATTTCTGGTATATGAAAAACATGTTTTTCAATGGCAAAAATCAATGAATATTGTAAATGCACAAACAGTAATATCTCCACATTGCACGGTGCAATTCTGAAATTTTTAGCTTTTTCCTGTTAATCCTAGCATGATAAAGAAGATTCAAAGAGAGTGAGATGCCAGCTCCTTTCATTCAGTCAGTAGCTTCAAACATTTCTGGTATATGAAAAACATGTTTTTCAATGGCAAAAATCAATGAATATTGTAAATGCACAAACAGTAATATCTCCACATTGCACGGTGCAATTCTGAAATTTTTAGCTTTTTCCTGTTAATCCTAGCATGATAAAGAAGATTCAAAGAGTGAGATGCCAGCTCCTTTCATTCAGTCAGTAGCTTCAAACATTTCTGGTATATGAAAAACATGTTTTTCAATGGCAAAAATCAATGAATATTGTAAATGCACAAACAGTAATATCTCCACATTGCAAGGTGCAATTCTGAAATTTTTTGCTTTTTCCTGCTAATCCTAGCATGATAAAGAAGATTCAAAGAGAGTGAGATGCCAGCTCCTTTCATTCAGTCAGTAGCTTCAAACATTTCTGGTATATGAAAAACATGTTTTTCAATGGCAAAAATCAATGAATATTGTAAATGCACAAACAGTAATATCTCAACATTGCACGGTGCAATTCTGAAATTTTTAGCTTTTTCCTGTTAATCCTAGCATGATAAAGAAGATTCAAAGAGAGTGAGATGCCAGCTCCTTTCATTCAGTCAGTAGCTTCAAACATTTCTGGTATATGAAAAACATGCTTTTCAATGGCAAAAATCAATGAATATTGTAAATGCACAAACAGTAATATCTCCACATTGCAAGGTGCAATTCTGAAATTTTTTGCTTTTTCCTGTTAATCCTAGCATGATAAAGAAGATTCAAAGAGAGTGAGATGCCAGCTCCTTTCATTCAGTCAGTAGCTTCAAACATTTCTGGTATATGAAAAACATGTTTTTCAATGGCAAAAATCAATGAATATTGTAAATGCACAAACAGTAATATCTCCACATTGCAAGGTGCAATTCTGAAATTTTTTGCTTTTTCCTGCTAATCCTAGCATGATAAAGAAGATTCAAAGAGAGTGAGATGCCAGCTCCTTTCATTCAGTCAGTAGCTTCAAACATTTCTGGTATATGAAAAACGTTTTTCAATGGCAAAAATCAATGAATATTGTAAATGCACAAACAGTAATATCTCCACATTGCAAGGTGCAATTCTGAAATTTTTTGCTTTTTCCTGCTAATCCTAGCATGATAAAGAAGATTCAAAGAGAGTGAGATGCCAGCTCCTTTCATTCAGTCAGTAGCTTCAAACATTTCTGGTATATGAAAAACATGTTTTTCAATGGCAAAAATCAATGAATATTGTAAATGCACAAACAGTAATATCTCCACATTGCACGGTGCAATTCTGAAATTTTTAGCTTTTTCCTGTTAATCCTAGCATGATAAAGAAGATTCAAAGAGTGAGATGCCAGCTCCTTTCATTCAGTCAGTAGCTTCAAACATTTCTGGTATATGAAAAACATGTTTTTCAATGGCAAAAATCAATGAATATTGTAAATGCACAAACAGTAATATCTCCACATTGCAAGGTGCAATTCTGAAATTTTTTGCTTTTTCCTGCTAATCCTAGCATGATAAAGAAGATTCAAAGAGAGTGAGATGCCAGCTCCTTTCATTCAGTCAGTAGCTTCAAACATTTCTGGTATATGAAAAACATGTTTTTCAATGGCAAAAATCAATGAATATTGTAAATGCACAAACAGTAATATCTCCACATTGCACGGTGCAATTCTGAAATTTTTAGCTTTTTCCTGTTAATCCTAGCATGATAAAGAAGATTCAAAGAGAGTGAGATGCCAGCTCCTTTCATTCAGTCAGTAGCTTCAAACATTTCTGGTATATGAAAAACATGTTTTTCAATGGCAAAAATCAATGAATATTGTAAATGCACAAACAGTAATATCTCCACATTGCACGGTGCAATTCTGAAATTTTTAGCTTTTTCCTGTTAATCCTAGCATGATAAAGAAGATTCAAAGAGTGAGATGCCAGCTCCTTTCATTCAGTCAGTAGCTTCAAACATTTCTGGTATATGAAAAACATGTTTTTCAATGGCAAAAATCAATGAATATTGTAAATGCACAAACAGTAATATCTCCACATTGCAAGGTGCAATTCTGAAATTTTTTGCTTTTTCCTGCTAATCCTAGCATGATAAAGAAGATTCAAAGAGAGTGAGATGCCAAGCTCCTTTCATTCAGTCAGTAGCTTCAAACATTTCTGGTATATGAAAAACATGTTTTTCAATGGCAAAAATCAATGAATATTGTAAATGCACAAACAGTAATATCTCAACATTGCACGGTGCAATTCTGAAATTTTTAGCTTTTTCCTGTTAATCCTAGCATGATAAAGAAGATTCAAAGAGAGTGAGATGCCAGCTCCTTTCATTCAGTCAGTAGCTTCAAACATTTCTGGTATATGAAAAACATGCTTTTCAATGGCAAAAATCAATGAATATTGTAAATGCACAAACAGTAATATCTCCACATTGCAAGGTGCAATTCTGAAATTTTTTGCTTTTTCCTGTTAATCCTAGCATGATAAAGAAGATTCAAAGAGAGTGAGATGCCAGCTCCTTTCATTCAGTCAGTAGCTTCAAACATTTCTGGTATATGAAAAACATGTTTTTCAATGGCAAAAATCAATGAATATTGTAAATGCACAAACAGTAATATCTCCACATTGCAAGGTGCAATTCTGAAATTTTTTGCTTTTTCCTGCTAATCCTAGCATGATAAAGAAGATTCAAAGAGAGTGAGATGCCAGCTCCTTTCATTCAGTCAGTAGCTTCAAACATTTCTGGTATATGAAAAACATGTTTTTCAATGGCAAAAATCAATGAATATTGTAAATGCACAAACAGTAATATCTCCACATTGCAAGGTGCAATTCTGAAATTTTTTGCTTTTTCCTGCTAATCCTAGCATGATAAAGAAGATTCAAAGAGAGTGAGATGCCAGCTCCTTTCATTCAGTCAGTAGCTTCAAACATTTCTGGTATATGAAAAACATGTTTTTCAATGGCAAAAATCAATGAATATTGTAAATGCACAAACAGTAATATCTCCACATTGCACGGTGCAATTCTGAAATTTTTAGCTTTTTCCTGTTAATCCTAGCATGATAAAGAAGATTCAAAGAGAGTGAGATGCCAGCTCCTTTCATTCAGTCAGTAGCTTCAAACATTTCTGGTATATGAAAAACATGTTTTTCAATGGCAAAAATCAATGAATATTGTAAATGCACAAACAGTAATATCTCCACATTGCACGGTGCAATTCTGAAATTTTTAGCTTTTTCCTGTTAATCCTAGCATGATAAAGAAGATTCAAAGAGTGAGATGCCAGCTCCTTTCATTCAGTCAGTAGCTTCAAACATTTCTGGTATATGAAAAACGTTTTTCAATGGCAAAAATCAATGAATATTGTAAATGCACAAACAGTAATATCTCCACATTGCAAGGTGCAATTCTGAAATTTTTTGCTTTTTCCTGCTAATCCTAGCATGATAAAGAAGATTCAAAGAGAGTGAGATGCCAGCTCCTTTCATTCAGTCAGTAGCTTCAAACATTTCTGGTATATGAAAAACATGTTTTTCAATGGCAAAAATCAATGAATATTGTAAATGCACAAGCAGTAATATCTCAACATTGCACGGTGCAATTCTGAAATTTTTAGCTTTTTCCTGTTAATCCTAGCATGATAAAGAAGATTCAAAGAGAGTGAGATGCCAGCTCCTTTCATTCAGTCAGTAGCTTCAAACATTTCTGGTATATGAAAAACATGCTTTTCAATGGCAAAAATCAATGAATATTGTAAATGCACAAACAGTAATATCTGCACATTGCAAGGTGCAATTCTGAAATTTTTTGCTTTTTCCTGTTAATCCTAGCATGATAAAGAAGATTCAAAGAGAGTGAGATGCCAGCTCCTTTCATTCAGTCAGTAGCTTCAAACATTTCTGGTATATGAAAAACATGTTTTTCAATGGCAAAAATCAATGAATATTGTAAATGCACAAACAGTAATATCTCCACATTGCAAGGTGCAATTCTGAAATTTTTTGCTTTTTCCTGCTAATCCTAGCATGATAAAGAAGATTCAAAGAGAGTGAGATGCCAGCTCCTTTCATTCAGTCAGTAGCTTCAAACATTTCTGGTATATGAAAAACATGTTTTTCAATGGCAAAAATCAATGAATATTGTAAATGCACAAACAGTAATATCTCCACATTGCACGGTGCAATTCTGAAATTTTTAGCTTTTTCCTGTTAATCCTAGCATGATAAAGAAGATTCAAATAGAGTGAGATGCCAGCTCCTTTCATTCAGTCAGTAGCTTCAAACATTTCTGGTATATGAAAAACGTTTTTCAATGGCAAAAATCAATGAATATTGTAAATGCACAAACAGTAATATCTCCACATTGCAAGGTGCAATTCTGAAATTTTTTGCTTTTTCCTGCTAATCCTAGCATGATAAAGAAGATTCAAAGAGAGTGAGATGCCAGCTCCTTTCATTCAGTCAGTAGCTTCAAACATTTCTGGTATATGAAAAACATGTTTTTCAATGGCAAAAATCAATGAATATTGTAAATGCACAAACAGTAATATCTCCACATTGCACGGTGCAATTCTGAAATTTTTAGCTTTTTCCTGTTAATCCTAGCATGATAAAGAAGATTCAAAGAGTGAGATGCCAGCTCCTTTCATTCAGTCAGTAGCTTCAAACATTTCTGGTATATGAAAAACATGTTTTTCAATGGCAAAAATCAATGAATATTGTAAATGCACAAACAGTAATATCTCCACATTGCAAGGTGCAATTCTGAAATTTTTTGCTTTTTCCTGCTAATCCTAGCATGATAAAGAAGATTCAAAGAGAGTGAGATGCCAAGCTCCTTTCATTCAGTCAGTAGCTTCAAACATTTCTGGTATATGAAAAACATGTTTTTCAATGGCAAAAATCAATGAATATTGTAAATGCACAAACAGTAATATCTCAACATTGCACGGTGCAATTCTGAAATTTTTAGCTTTTTCCTGTTAATCCTAGCATGATAAAGAAGATTCAAAGAGAGTGAGATGCCAGCTCCTTTCATTCAGTCAGTAGCTTCAAACATTTCTGGTATATGAAAAACATGCTTTTCAATGGCAAAAATCAATGAATATTGTAAATGCACAAACAGTAATATCTCCACATTGCAAGGTGCAATTCTGAAATTTTTTGCTTTTTCCTGTTAATCCTAGCATGATAAAGAAGATTCAAAGAGAGTGAGATGCCAGCTCCTTTCATTCAGTCAGTAGCTTCAAACATTTCTGGTATATGAAAAACATGTTTTTCAATGGCAAAAATCAATGAATATTGTAAATGCACAAACAGTAATATCTCCACATTGCAAGGTGCAATTCTGAAATTTTTTGCTTTTTCCTGCTAATCCTAGCATGATAAAGAAGATTCAAAGAGAGTGAGATGCCAGCTCCTTTCATTCAGTCAGTAGCTTCAAACATTTCTGGTATATGAAAAACATGTTTTTCAATGGCAAAAATCAATGAATATTGTAAATGCACAAACAGTAATATCTCCACATTGCAAGGTGCAATTCTGAAATTTTTTGCTTTTTCCTGCTAATCCTAGCATGATAAAGAAGATTCAAAGAGAGTGAGATGCCAGCTCCTTTCATTCAGTCAGTAGCTTCAAACATTTCTGGTATATGAAAAACATGTTTTTCAATGGCAAAAATCAATGAATATTGTAAATGCACAAACAGTAATATCTCCACATTGCACGGTGCAATTCTGAAATTTTTAGCTTTTTCCTGTTAATCCTAGCATGATAAAGAAGATTCAAAGAGAGTGAGATGCCAGCTCCTTTCATTCAGTCAGTAGCTTCAAACATTTCTGGTATATGAAAAACATGTTTTTCAATGGCAAAAATCAATGAATATTGTAAATGCACAAACAGTAATATCTCCACATTGCACGGTGCAATTCTGAAATTTTTAGCTTTTTCCTGTTAATCCTAGCATGATAAAGAAGATTCAAAGAGTGAGATGCCAGCTCCTTTCATTCAGTCAGTAGCTTCAAACATTTCTGGTATATGAAAAACGTTTTTCAATGGCAAAAATCAATGAATATTGTAAATGCACAAACAGTAATATCTCCACATTGCAAGGTGCAATTCTGAAATTTTTTGCTTTTTCCTGCTAATCCTAGCATGATAAAGAAGATTCAAAGAGAGTGAGATGCCAGCTCCTTTCATTCAGTCAGTAGCTTCAAACATTTCTGGTATATGAAAAACATGTTTTTCAATGGCAAAAATCAATGAATATTGTAAATGCACAAGCAGTAATATCTCAACATTGCACGGTGCAATTCTGAAATTTTTAGCTTTTTCCTGTTAATCCTAGCATGATAAAGAAGATTCAAAGAGAGTGAGATGCCAGCTCCTTTCATTCAGTCAGTAGCTTCAAACATTTCTGGTATATGAAAAACATGCTTTTCAATGGCAAAAATCAATGAATATTGTAAATGCACAAACAGTAATATCTGCACATTGCAAGGTGCAATTCTGAAATTTTTTGCTTTTTCCTGTTAATCCTAGCATGATAAAGAAGATTCAAAGAGAGTGAGATGCCAGCTCCTTTCATTCAGTCAGTAGCTTCAAACATTTCTGGTATATGAAAAACATGTTTTTCAATGGCAAAAATCAATGAATATTGTAAATGCACAAACAGTAATATCTCCACATTGCAAGGTGCAATTCTGAAATTTTTTGCTTTTTCCTGCTAATCCTAGCATGATAAAGAAGATTCAAAGAGAGTGAGATGCCAGCTCCTTTCATTCAGTCAGTAGCTTCAAACATTTCTGGTATATGAAAAACATGTTTTTCAATGGCAAAAATCAATGAATATTGTAAATGCACAAACAGTAATATCTCCACATTGCACGGTGCAATTCTGAAATTTTTAGCTTTTTCCTGTTAATCCTAGCATGATAAAGAAGATTCAAATAGAGTGAGATGCCAGCTCCTTTCATTCAGTCAGTAGCTTCAAACATTTCTGGTATATGAAAAACGTTTTTCAATGGCAAAAATCAATGAATATTGTAAATGCACAAACAGTAATATCTCCACATTGCAAGGTGCAATTCTGAAATTTTTTGCTTTTTCCTGCTAATCCTAGCATGATAAAGAAGATTCAAAGAGAGTGAGATGCCAGCTCCTTTCATTCAGTCAGTAGCTTCAAACATTTCTGGTATATGAAAAACATGTTTTTCAATGGCAAAAATCAATGAATATTGTAAATGCACAAACAGTAATATCTCCACATTGCACGGTGCAATTCTGAAATTTTTAGCTTTTTCCTGTTAATCCTAGCATGATAAAGAAGATTCAAAGAGAGTGAGATGCCAGCTCCTTTCATTCAGTCAGTAGCTTCAAACATTTCTGGTATATGAAAAACATGTTTTTCAATGGCAAAAATCAATGAATATTGTAAATGCACAAACAGTAATATCTCCACATTGCAAGGTGCAATTCTGAAATTTTTTGCTTTTTCCTGTTAATCCTAGCATGATAAAGAAGATTCAAAGAGAGTGAGATGCCAGCTCCTTTCATTCAGTCAGTAGCTTCAAACATTTCTGGTATATGAAAAACATGTTTTTCAATGGCAAAAATCAATGAATATTGTAAATGCACAAACAGTAATATCTCCACATTGCACGGTGCAATTCTGAAATTTTTAGCTTTTTCCTGTTAATCCTAGCATGATAAAGAAGATTCAAAGAGAGTGAGATGCCAGCTCCTTTCATTCAGTCAGTAGCTTCAAACATTTCTGGTATATGAAAAACATGTTTTTCAATGGCAAAAATCAATGAATATTGTAAATGCACAAGCAGTAATATCTCCACATTGCAAGGTGCAATTCTGAAATTTTTTGCTTTTTCCTGTTAATCCTAGCATGATAAAGAAGATTCAAAGAGAGTGAGATGCCAGCTCCTTTCATTCAGTCAGTAGCTTCAAACATTTCTGGTATATGAAAAACATGTTTTTCAATGGCAAAAATCAATGAATATTGTAAATGCACAAACAGTAATATCTCCACATTGCAAGGTGCAATTCTGAAATTTTTTGCTTTTTCCTGCTAATCCTAGCATGATAAAGAAGATTCAAAGAGAGTGAGATGCCAGCTCCTTTCATTCAGTCAGTAGCTTCAAACATTTCTGGTATATGAAAAACATGCTTTTCAATGGCAAAAATCAATGAATATTGTAAATGCACAAACAGTAATATCTCCACATTGCAAGGTGCAATTCTGAAATTTTTTTCTTTTTCCTGTTAATCCTAGCATGATAAAGAAGATTCAAAGAGAGTGAGATGCCAGCTCCTTTCATTCAGTCAGTAGCTTCAAACATTTCTGGTATATGAAAAACATGTTTTTCAATGGCAAAAATCAATGAATATTGTAAATGCACAAACAGTAATATCTCCACATTGCAAGGTGCAATTCTGAAATTTTTTGCTTTTTCCTGCTAATCCTAGCATGATAAAGAAGATTCAAAGAGAGTGAGATGCCAGCTCCTTTCATTCAGTCAGTAGCTTCAAACATTTCTGGTATATGAAAAACATGTTTTTCAATGGCAAAAATCAATGAATATTGTAAATGCACAAACAGTAATATCTCCACATTGCACGGTGCAATTCTGAAATTTTTAGCTTTTTCCTGTTAATCCTAGCATGATAAAGAAGATTCAAAGAGAGTGAGATGCCAGCTCCTTTCATTCAGTCAGTAGCTTCAAACATTTCTGGTATATGAAAAACGTTTTTCAATGGCAAAAATCAATGAATATTGTAAATGCACAAACAGTAATATCTCCACATTGCAAGGTGCAATTCTGAAATTTTTTGCTTTTTCCTGCTAATCCTAGCATGATAAAGAAGATTCAAAGAGAGTGAGATGCCAGCTCCTTTCATTCAGTCAGTAGCTTCAAACATTTCTGGTATATGAAAAACATGTTTTTCAATGGCAAAAATCAATGAATATTGTAAATGCACAAACAGTAATATCTCCACATTGCACGGTGCAATTCTGAAATTTTTAGCTTTTTCCTGTTAATCCTAGCATGATAAAGAAGATTCAAAGAGAGTGAGATGCCAGCTCCTTTCATTCAGTCAGTAGCTTCAAACATTTCTGGTATATGAAAAACATGTTTTTCAATGGCAAAAATCAATGAATATTGTAAATGCACAAACAGTAATATCTCCACATTGCACGGTGCAATTCTGAAATTTTTAGCTTTTTCCTGTTAATCCTAGCATGATAAAGAAGATTCAAAGAGTGAGATGCCAGCTCCTTTCATTCAGTCAGTAGCTTCAAACATTTCTGGTATATGAAAAATGTTTTTCAATGGCAAAAATCAATGAATATTGTAAATGCACAAACAGTAATATCTCCACATTGCAAGGTGCAATTCTGAAATTTTTTGCTTTTTCCTGCTAATCCTAGCATGATAAAGAAGATTCAAAGAGAGTGAGATGCCAGCTCCTTTCATTCAGTCAGTAGCTTCAAACATTTCTGGTATATGAAAAACATGTTTTTCAATGGCAAAAATCAATGAATATTGTAAATGCACAAACAGTAATATCTCCACATTGCACGGTGCAATTCTGAAATTTTTAGCTTTTTCCTGTTAATCCTAGCATGATAAAGAAGATTCAAAGAGAGTGAGATGCCAGCTCCTTTCATTCAGTCAGTAGCTTCAAACATTTCTGGTATATGAAAAACATGTTTTTCAATGGCAAAAATCAATGAATATTGTAAATGCACAAACAGTAATATCTCCACATTGCACGGTGCAATTCTGAAATTTTTAGCTTTTTCCTGTTAATCCTAGCATGATAAAGAAGATTCAAAGAGTGAGATGCCAGCTCCTTTCATTCAGTCAGTAGCTTCAAACATTTCTGGTATATGAAAAACATGTTTTTCAATGGCAAAAATCAATGAATATTGTAAATGCACAAACAGTAATATCTCCACATTGCAAGGTGCAATTCTGAAATTTTTTGCTTTTTCCTGCTAATCCTAGCATGATAAAGAAGATTCAGAGTGAGATGCCAGCTCCTTTCATTCAGTCAGTAGCTTCAAACATTTCTGGTATATGAAAAACATGTTTTTCAATGGCAAAAATCAATGAATATTGTAAATGCACAAACAGTAATATCTCAACATTGCACGGTGCAATTCTGAAATTTTTAGCTTTTTCCTGTTAATCCTAGCATGATAAAGAAGATTCAAAGAGAGTGAGATGCCAGCTCCTTTCATTCAGTCAGTAGCTTCAAACATTTCTGGTATATGAAAAACATGCTTTTCAATGGCAAAAATCAATGAATATTGTAAATGCACAAACAGTAATATCTCCACATTGCAAGGTGCAATTCTGAAATTTTTTGCTTTTTCCTGTTAATCCTAGCATGATAAAGAAGATTCAAAGAGAGTGAGATGCCAGCTCCTTTCATTCAGTCAGTAGCTTCAAACATTTCTGGTATATGAAAAACATGTTTTTCAATGGCAAAAATCAATGAATATTGTAAATGCACAAACAGTAATATCTCCACATTGCAAGGTGCAATTCTGAAATTTTTTGCTTTTTCCTGCTAATCCTAGCATGATAAAGAAGATTCAAAGAGAGTGAGATGCCAGCTCCTTTCATTCAGTCAGTAGCTTCAAACATTTCTGGTATATGAAAAACATGTTTTTCAATGGCAAAAATCAATGAATATTGTAAATGCACAAACAGTAATATCTCCACATTGCAAGGTGCAATTCTGAAATTTTTTGCTTTTTCCTGCTAATCCTAGCATGATAAAGAAGATTCAAAGAGAGTGAGATGCCAGCTCCTTTCATTCAGTCAGTAGCTTCAAACATTTCTGGTATATGAAAAACATGTTTTTCAATGGCAAAAATCAATGAATATTGTAAATGCACAAACAGTAATATCTCCACATTGCACGGTGCAATTCTGAAATTTTTAGCTTTTTCCTGTTAATCCTAGCATGATAAAGAAGATTCAAAGAGAGTGAGATGCCAGCTCCTTTCATTCAGTCAGTAGCTTCAAACATTTCTGGTATATGAAAAACGTTTTTCAATGGCAAAAATCAATGAATATTGTAAATGCACAAACAGTAATATCTCCACATTGCAAGGTGCAATTCTGAAATTTTTTGCTTTTTCCTGCTAATCCTAGCATGATAAAGAAGATTCAAAGAGAGTGAGATGCCAGCTCCTTTCATTCAGTCAGTAGCTTCAAACATTTCTGGTATATGAAAAACATGTTTTTCAATGGCAAAAATCAATGAATATTGTAAATGCACAAACAGTAATATCTCCACATTGCACGGTGCAATTCTGAAATTTTTAGCTTTTTCCTGTTAATCCTAGCATGATAAAGAAGATTCAAAGAGAGTGAGATGCCAGCTCCTTTCATTCAGTCAGTAGCTTCAAACATTTCTGGTATATGAAAAACATGTTTTTCAATGGCAAAAATCAATGAATATTGTAAATGCACAAACAGTAATATCTCCACATTGCACGGTGCAATTCTGAAATTTTTAGCTTTTTCCTGTTAATCCTAGCATGATAAAGAAGATTCAAAGAGTGAGATGCCAGCTCCTTTCATTCAGTCAGTAGCTTCAAACATTTCTGGTATATGAAAAACGTTTTTCAATGGCAAAAATCAATGAATATTGTAAATGCACAAACAGTAATATCTCCACATTGCAAGGTGCAATTCTGAAATTTTTTGCTTTTTCCTGCTAATCCTAGCATGATAAAGAAGATTCAAAGAGAGTGAGATGCCAGCTCCTTTCATTCAGTCAGTAGCTTCAAACATTTCTGGTATATGAAAAACATGTTTTTCAATGGCAAAAATCAATGAATATTGTAAATGCACAAGCAGTAATATCTCAACATTGCACGGTGCAATTCTGAAATTTTTAGCTTTTTCCTGTTAATCCTAGCATGATAAAGAAGAATCAAAGAGAGTGAGATGCCAGCTCCTTTCATTCAGTCAGTAGCTTCAAACATTTCTGGTATATGAAAAACATGCTTTTCAATGGCAAAAATCAATGAATATTGTAAATGCACAAACAGTAATATCTGCACATTGCAAGGTGCAATTCTGAAATTTTTTGCTTTTTCCTGTTAATCCTAGCATGATAAAGAAGATTCAAAGAGAGTGAGATGCCAGCTCCTTTCATTCAGTCAGTAGCTTCAAACATTTCTGGTATATGAAAAACATGTTTTTCAATGGCAAAAATCAATGAATATTGTAAATGCACAAACAGTAATATCTCCACATTGCAAGGTGCAATTCTGAAATTTTTTGCTTTTTCCTGCTAATCCTAGCATGATAAAGAAGATTCAAAGAGAGTGAGATGCCAGCTCCTTTCATTCAGTCAGTAGCTTCAAACATTTCTGGTATATGAAAAACATGTTTTTCAATGGCAAAAATCAATGAATATTGTAAATGCACAAACAGTAATATCTCCACATTGCACGGTGCAATTCTGAAATTTTTAGCTTTTTCCTGTTAATCCTAGCATGATAAAGAAGATTCAAAGAGTGAGATGCCAGCTCCTTTCATTCAGTCAGTAGCTTCAAACATTTCTGGTATATGAAAAACATGTTTTTCAATGGCAAAAATCAATGAATATTGTAAATGCACAAACAGTAATATCTCCACATTGCAAGGTGCAATTCTGAAATTTTTTGCTTTTTCCTGCTAATCCTAGCATGATAAAGAAGATTCAAAGAGAGTGAGATGCCAGCTCCTTTCATTCAGTCAGTAGCTTCAAACATTTCTGGTATATGAAAAACATGTTTTTCAATGGCAAAAATCAATGAATATTGTAAATGCACAAACAGTAATATCTCCACATTGCAAGGTGCAATTCTGAAATTTTTTGCTTTTTCCTGCTAATCCTAGCATGATAAAGAAGATTCAAAGAGAGTGAGATGCCAGCTCCTTTCATTCAGTCAGTAGCTTCAAACATTTCTGGTATATGAAAAACATGTTTTTCAATGGCAAAAATCAATGAATATTGTAAATGCACAAACAGTAATATCTCCACATTGCAAGGTGCAATTCTGAAATTTTTTGCTTTTTCCTGTTAATCCTAGCATGATAAAGAAGATTCAAAGAGAGTGAGATGCCAGCTCCTTTCATTCAGTCAGTAGCTTCAAACATTTCTGGTATATGAAAAACATGTTTTTCAATGGCAAAAATCAATGAATATTGTAAATGCACAAACAGTAATATCTCCACATTGCAAGGTGCAATTCTGAAATTTTTTGCTTTTTCCTGTTAATCCTAGCATGATAAAGAAGATTCAAAGAGAGTGAGATGCCAGCTCCTTTCATTCAGTCAGTAGCTTCAAACATTTCTGGTATATGAAAAACATGTTTTTCAATGGCAAAAATCAATGAATATTGTAAATGCACAAACAGTAATATCTCCACATTGCAAGGTGCAATTCTGAAATTTTTTGCTTTTTCCTGCTAATCCTAGCATGATAAAGAAGATTCAAAGAGAGTGAGATGCCAGCTCCTTTCATTCAGTCAGTAGCTTCAAACATTTCTGGTATATGAAAAACATGTTTTTCAATGGCAAAAATCAATGAATATTGTAAATGCACAAACAGTAATATCTCCACATTGCACGGTGCAATTCTGAAATTTTTAGCTTTTTCCTGTTAATCCTAGCATGATAAAGAAGATTCAAAGAGTGAGATGCCAGCTCCTTTCATTCAGTCAGTAGCTTCAAACATTTCTGGTATATGAAAAACATGTTTTTCAATGGCAAAAATCAATGAATATTGTAAATGCACAAACAGTAATATCTCCACATTGCACGGTGCAATTCTGAAATTTTTAGCTTTTTCCTGTTAATCCTAGCATGATAAAGAAGATTCAAAGAGAGTGAGATGCCAGCTCCTTTCATTCAGTCAGTAGCTTCAAACATTTCTGGTATATGAAAAACATGTTTTTCAATGGCAAAAATCAATGAATATTGTAAATGCACAAACAGTAATATCTCCACATTGCAAGGTGCAATTCTGAAATTTTTTGCTTTTTCCTGTTAATCCTAGCATGATAAAGAAGATTCAAAGAGAGTGAGATGCCAGCTCCTTTCATTCAGTCAGTAGCTTCAAACATTTCTGGTATATGAAAAACATGTTTTTCAATGGCAAAAATCAATGAATATTGTAAATGCACAAACAGTAATATCTCCACATTGCACGGTGCAATTCTGAAATTTTTAGCTTTTTCCTGTTAATCCTAGCATGATAAAGAAGATTCAAAGAGAGTGAGATGCCAGCTCCTTTCATTCAGTCAGTAGCTTCAAACATTTCTGGTATATGAAAAACATGTTTTTCAATGGCAAAAATCAATGAATATTGTAAATGCACAAGCAGTAATATCTCCACATTGCAAGGTGCAATTCTGAAATTTTTTGCTTTTTCCTGTTAATCCTAGCATGATAAAGAAGATTCAAAGAGAGTGAGATGCCAGCTCCTTTCATTCAGTCAGTAGCTTCAAACATTTCTGGTATATGAAAAACATGTTTTTCAATGGCAAAAATCAATGAATATTGTAAATGCACAAACAGTAATATCTCCACATTGCAAGGTGCAATTCTGAAATTTTTTGCTTTTTCCTGCTAATCCTAGCATGATAAAGAAGATTCAAAGAGAGTGAGATGCCAGCTCCTTTCATTCAGTCAGTAGCTTCAAACATTTCTGGTATATGAAAAACATGCTTTTCAATGGCAAAAATCAATGAATATTGTAAATGCACAAACAGTAATATCTCCACATTGCAAGGTGCAATTCTGAAATTTTTTTCTTTTTCCTGTTAATCCTAGCATGATAAAGAAGATTCAAAGAGAGTGAGATGCCAGCTCCTTTCATTCAGTCAGTAGCTTCAAACATTTCTGGTATATGAAAAACATGTTTTTCAATGGCAAAAATCAATGAATATTGTAAATGCACAAACAGTAATATCTCCACATTGCAAGGTGCAATTCTGAAATTTTTTGCTTTTTCCTGCTAATCCTAGCATGATAAAGAAGATTCAAAGAGAGTGAGATGCCAGCTCCTTTCATTCAGTCAGTAGCTTCAAACATTTCTGGTATATGAAAAACATGTTTTTCAATGGCAAAAATCAATGAATATTGTAAATGCACAAACAGTAATATCTCCACATTGCACGGTGCAATTCTGAAATTTTTAGCTTTTTCCTGTTAATCCTAGCATGATAAAGAAGATTCAAAGAGAGTGAGATGCCAGCTCCTTTCATTCAGTCAGTAGCTTCAAACATTTCTGGTATATGAAAAACGTTTTTCAATGGCAAAAATCAATGAATATTGTAAATGCACAAACAGTAATATCTCCACATTGCAAGGTGCAATTCTGAAATTTTTAGCTTTTTCCTGTTAATCCTAGCATGATAAAGAAGATTCAAAGAGTGAGATGCCAGCTCCTTTCATTCAGTCAGTAGCTTCAAACATTTCTGGTATATGAAAAACATGTTTTTCAATGGCAAAAATCAATGAATATTGTAAATGCACAAACAGTAATATCTCCACATTGCAAGGTGCAATTCTGAAATTTTTTGCTTTTTCCTGCTAATCCTAGCATGATAAAGAAGATTCAGAGTGAGATGCCAGCTCCTTTCATTCAGTCAGTAGCTTCAAACATTTCTGGTATATGAAAAACATGTTTTTCAATGGCAAAAATCAATGAATATTGTAAATGCACAAACAGTAATATCTCAACATTGCACGGTGCAATTCTGAAATTTTTAGCTTTTTCCTGTTAATCCTAGCATGATAAAGAAGATTCAAAGAGAGTGAGATGCCAGCTCCTTTCATTCAGTCAGTAGCTTCAAACATTTCTGGTATATGAAAAACATGCTTTTCAATGGCAAAAATCAATGAATATTGTAAATGCACAAACAGTAATATCTCCACATTGCAAGGTGCAATTCTGAAATTTTTTGCTTTTTCCTGTTAATCCTAGCATGATAAAGAAGATTCAAAGAGAGTGAGATGCCAGCTCCTTTCATTCAGTCAGTAGCTTCAAACATTTCTGGTATATGAAAAACATGTTTTTCAATGGCAAAAATCAATGAATATTGTAAATGCACAAACAGTAATATCTCCACATTGCAAGGTGCAATTCTGAAATTTTTTGCTTTTTCCTGCTAATCCTAGCATGATAAAGAAGATTCAAAGAGAGTGAGATGCCAGCTCCTTTCATTCAGTCAGTAGCTTCAAACATTTCTGGTATATGAAAAACATGTTTTTCAATGGCAAAAATCAATGAATATTGTAAATGCACAAACAGTAATATCTCCACATTGCAAGGTGCAATTCTGAAATTTTTTGCTTTTTCCTGCTAATCCTAGCATGATAAAGAAGATTCAAAGAGAGTGAGATGCCAGCTCCTTTCATTCAGTCAGTAGCTTCAAACATTTCTGGTATATGAAAAACATGTTTTTCAATGGCAAAAATCAATGAATATTGTAAATGCACAAACAGTAATATCTCCACATTGCACGGTGCAATTCTGAAATTTTTAGCTTTTTCCTGTTAATCCTAGCATGATAAAGAAGATTCAAAGAGAGTGAGATGCCAGCTCCTTTCATTCAGTCAGTAGCTTCAAACATTTCTGGTATATGAAAAACGTTTTTCAATGGCAAAAATCAATGAATATTGTAAATGCACAAACAGTAATATCTCCACATTGCAAGGTGCAATTCTGAAATTTTTTGCTTTTTCCTGCTAATCCTAGCATGATAAAGAAGATTCAAAGAGAGTGAGATGCCAGCTCCTTTCATTCAGTCAGTAGCTTCAAACATTTCTGGTATATGAAAAACATGTTTTTCAATGGCAAAAATCAATGAATATTGTAAATGCACAAACAGTAATATCTCCACATTGCACGGTGCAATTCTGAAATTTTTAGCTTTTTCCTGTTAATCCTAGCATGATAAAGAAGATTCAAAGAGAGTGAGATGCCAGCTCCTTTCATTCAGTCAGTAGCTTCAAACATTTCTGGTATATGAAAAACATGTTTTTCAATGGCAAAAATCAATGAATATTGTAAATGCACAAACAGTAATATCTCCACATTGCAAGGTGCAATTCTGAAATTTTTTGCTTTTTCCTGTTAATCCTAGCATGATAAAGAAGATTCAAAGAGAGTGAGATGCCAGCTCCTTTCATTCAGTCAGTAGCTTCAAACATTTCTGGTATATGAAAAACATGTTTTTCAATGGCAAAAATCAATGAATATTGTAAATGCACAAACAGTAATATCTCCACATTGCACGGTGCAATTCTGAAATTTTTAGCTTTTTCCTGTTAATCCTAGCATGATAAAGAAGATTCAAAGAGAGTGAGATGCCAGCTCCTTTCATTCAGTCAGTAGCTTCAAACATTTCTGGTATATGAAAAACATGTTTTTCAATGGCAAAAATCAATGAATATTGTAAATGCACAAGCAGTAATATCTCCACATTGCAAGGTGCAATTCTGAAATTTTTTGCTTTTTCCTGTTAATCCTAGCATGATAAAGAAGATTCAAAGAGAGTGAGATGCCAGCTCCTTTCATTCAGTCAGTAGCTTCAAACATTTCTGGTATATGAAAAACATGTTTTTCAATGGCAAAAATCAATGAATATTGTAAATGCACAAACAGTAATATCTCCACATTGCAAGGTGCAATTCTGAAATTTTTTGCTTTTTCCTGCTAATCCTAGCATGATAAAGAAGATTCAAAGAGAGTGAGATGCCAGCTCCTTTCATTCAGTCAGTAGCTTCAAACATTTCTGGTATATGAAAAACATGCTTTTCAATGGCAAAAATCAATGAATATTGTAAATGCACAAACAGTAATATCTCCACATTGCAAGGTGCAATTCTGAAATTTTTTTCTTTTTCCTGTTAATCCTAGCATGATAAAGAAGATTCAAAGAGAGTGAGATGCCAGCTCCTTTCATTCAGTCAGTAGCTTCAAACATTTCTGGTATATGAAAAACATGTTTTTCAATGGCAAAAATCAATGAATATTGTAAATGCACAAACAGTAATATCTCCACATTGCAAGGTGCAATTCTGAAATTTTTTGCTTTTTCCTGCTAATCCTAGCATGATAAAGAAGATTCAAAGAGAGTGAGATGCCAGCTCCTTTCATTCAGTCAGTAGCTTCAAACATTTCTGGTATATGAAAAACATGTTTTTCAATGGCAAAAATCAATGAATATTGTAAATGCACAAACAGTAATATCTCCACATTGCACGGTGCAATTCTGAAATTTTTAGCTTTTTCCTGTTAATCCTAGCATGATAAAGAAGATTCAAAGAGAGTGAGATGCCAGCTCCTTTCATTCAGTCAGTAGCTTCAAACATTTCTGGTATATGAAAAACGTTTTTCAATGGCAAAAATCAATGAATATTGTAAATGCACAAACAGTAATATCTCCACATTGCAAGGTGCAATTCTGAAATTTTTAGCTTTTTCCTGTTAATCCTAGCATGATAAAGAAGATTCAAAGAGTGAGATGCCAGCTCCTTTCATTCAGTCAGTAGCTTCAAACATTTCTGGTATATGAAAAACATGTTTTTCAATGGCAAAAATCAATGAATATTGTAAATGCACAAACAGTAATATCTCCACATTGCAAGGTGCAATTCTGAAATTTTTTGCTTTTTCCTGCTAATCCTAGCATGATAAAGAAGATTCAGAGTGAGATGCCAGCTCCTTTCATTCAGTCAGTAGCTTCAAACATTTCTGGTATATGAAAAACATGTTTTTCAATGGCAAAAATCAATGAATATTGTAAATGCACAAACAGTAATATCTCAACATTGCACGGTGCAATTCTGAAATTTTTAGCTTTTTCCTGTTAATCCTAGCATGATAAAGAAGATTCAAAGAGAGTGAGATGCCAGCTCCTTTCATTCAGTCAGTAGCTTCAAACATTTCTGGTATATGAAAAACATGCTTTTCAATGGCAAAAATCAATGAATATTGTAAATGCACAAACAGTAATATCTCCACATTGCAAGGTGCAATTCTGAAATTTTTTGCTTTTTCCTGTTAATCCTAGCATGATAAAGAAGATTCAAAGAGAGTGAGATGCCAGCTCCTTTCATTCAGTCAGTAGCTTCAAACATTTCTGGTATATGAAAAACATGTTTTTCAATGGCAAAAATCAATGAATATTGTAAATGCACAAACAGTAATATCTCCACATTGCAAGGTGCAATTCTGAAATTTTTTGCTTTTTCCTGCTAATCCTAGCATGATAAAGAAGATTCAAAGAGAGTGAGATGCCAGCTCCTTTCATTCAGTCAGTAGCTTCAAACATTTCTGGTATATGAAAAACATGTTTTTCAATGGCAAAAATCAATGAATATTGTAAATGCACAAACAGTAATATCTCCACATTGCAAGGTGCAATTCTGAAATTTTTTGCTTTTTCCTGCTAATCCTAGCATGATAAAGAAGATTCAAAGAGAGTGAGATGCCAGCTCCTTTCATTCAGTCAGTAGCTTCAAACATTTCTGGTATATGAAAAACATGTTTTTCAATGGCAAAAATCAATGAATATTGTAAATGCACAAACAGTAATATCTCCACATTGCACGGTGCAATTCTGAAATTTTTAGCTTTTTCCTGTTAATCCTAGCATGATAAAGAAGATTCAAAGAGAGTGAGATGCCAGCTCCTTTCATTCAGTCAGTAGCTTCAAACATTTCTGGTATATGAAAAACGTTTTTCAATGGCAAAAATCAATGAATATTGTAAATGCACAAACAGTAATATCTCCACATTGCAAGGTGCAATTCTGAAATTTTTTGCTTTTTCCTGCTAATCCTAGCATGATAAAGAAGATTCAAAGAGAGTGAGATGCCAGCTCCTTTCATTCAGTCAGTAGCTTCAAACATTTCTGGTATATGAAAAACATGTTTTTCAATGGCAAAAATCAATGAATATTGTAAATGCACAAACAGTAATATCTCCACATTGCACGGTGCAATTCTGAAATTTTTAGCTTTTTCCTGTTAATCCTAGCATGATAAAGAAGATTCAAAGAGAGTGAGATGCCAGCTCCTTTCATTCAGTCAGTAGCTTCAAACATTTCTGGTATATGAAAAACATGTTTTTCAATGGCAAAAATCAATGAATATTGTAAATGCACAAACAGTAATATCTCCACATTGCACGGTGCAATTCTGAAATTTTTAGCTTTTTCCTGTTAATCCTAGCATGATAAAGAAGATTCAAAGAGTGAGATGCCAGCTCCTTTCATTCAGTCAGTAGCTTCAAACATTTCTGGTATATGAAAAACGTTTTTCAATGGCAAAAATCAATGAATATTGTAAATGCACAAACAGTAATATCTCCACATTGCAAGGTGCAATTCTGAAATTTTTTGCTTTTTCCTGCTAATCCTAGCATGATAAAGAAGATTCAAAGAGAGTGAGATGCCAGCTCCTTTCATTCAGTCAGTAGCTTCAAACATTTCTGGTATATGAAAAACATGTTTTTCAATGGCAAAAATCAATGAATATTGTAAATGCACAAGCAGTAATATCTCAACATTGCACGGTGCAATTCTGAAATTTTTAGCTTTTTCCTGTTAATCCTAGCATGATAAAGAAGAATCAAAGAGAGTGAGATGCCAGCTCCTTTCATTCAGTCAGTAGCTTCAAACATTTCTGGTATATGAAAAACATGCTTTTCAATGGCAAAAATCAATGAATATTGTAAATGCACAAACAGTAATATCTGCACATTGCAAGGTGCAATTCTGAAATTTTTTGCTTTTTCCTGTTAATCCTAGCATGATAAAGAAGATTCAAAGAGAGTGAGATGCCAGCTCCTTTCATTCAGTCAGTAGCTTCAAACATTTCTGGTATATGAAAAACATGTTTTTCAATGGCAAAAATCAATGAATATTGTAAATGCACAAACAGTAATATCTCCACATTGCAAGGTGCAATTCTGAAATTTTTTGCTTTTTCCTGCTAATCCTAGCATGATAAAGAAGATTCAAAGAGAGTGAGATGCCAGCTCCTTTCATTCAGTCAGTAGCTTCAAACATTTCTGGTATATGAAAAACATGTTTTTCAATGGCAAAAATCAATGAATATTGTAAATGCACAAACAGTAATATCTCCACATTGCACGGTGCAATTCTGAAATTTTTAGCTTTTTCCTGTTAATCCTAGCATGATAAAGAAGATTCAAAGAGTGAGATGCCAGCTCCTTTCATTCAGTCAGTAGCTTCAAACATTTCTGGTATATGAAAAACATGTTTTTCAATGGCAAAAATCAATGAATATTGTAAATGCACAAACAGTAATATCTCCACATTGCAAGGTGCAATTCTGAAATTTTTTGCTTTTTCCTGCTAATCCTAGCATGATAAAGAAGATTCAAAGAGAGTGAGATGCCAGCTCCTTTCATTCAGTCAGTAGCTTCAAACATTTCTGGTATATGAAAAACATGTTTTTCAATGGCAAAAATCAATGAATATTGTAAATGCACAAACAGTAATATCTCCACATTGCAAGGTGCAATTCTGAAATTTTTTGCTTTTTCCTGTTAATCCTAGCATGATAAAGAAGATTCAAAGAGAGTGAGATGCCAGCTCCTTTCATTCAGTCAGTAGCTTCAAACATTTCTGGTATATGAAAAACATGTTTTTCAATGGCAAAAATCAATGAATATTGTAAATGCACAAACAGTAATATCTCCACATTGCAAGGTGCAATTCTGAAATTTTTTGCTTTTTCCTGTTAATCCTAGCATGATAAAGAAGATTCAAAGAGAGTGAGATGCCAGCTCCTTTCATTCAGTCAGTAGCTTCAAACATTTCTGGTATATGAAAAACATGTTTTTCAATGGCAAAAATCAATGAATATTGTAAATGCACAAACAGTAATATCTCCACATTGCAAGGTGCAATTCTGAAATTTTTTGCTTTTTCCTGCTAATCCTAGCATGATAAAGAAGATTCAAAGAGAGTGAGATGCCAGCTCCTTTCATTCAGTCAGTAGCTTCAAACATTTCTGGTATATGAAAAACATGTTTTTCAATGGCAAAAATCAATGAATATTGTAAATGCACAAACAGTAATATCTCCACATTGCACGGTGCAATTCTGAAATTTTTAGCTTTTTCCTGTTAATCCTAGCATGATAAAGAAGATTCAAAGAGTGAGATGCCAGCTCCTTTCATTCAGTCAGTAGCTTCAAACATTTCTGGTATATGAAAAACATGTTTTTCAATGGCAAAAATCAATGAATATTGTAAATGCACAAACAGTAATATCTCCACATTGCAAGGTGCAATTCTGAAATTTTTTGCTTTTTCCTGCTAATCCTAGCATGATAAAGAAGATTCAAAGAGAGTGAGATGCCAGCTCCTTTCATTCAGTCAGTAGCTTCAAACATTTCTGGTATATGAAAAACATGTTTTTCAATGGCAAAAATCAATGAATATTGTAAATGCACAAACAGTAATATCTCCACATTGCACGGTGCAATTCTGAAATTTTTAGCTTTTTCCTGTTAATCCTAGCATGATAAAGAAGATTCAAAGAGAGTGAGATGCCAGCTCCTTTCATTCAGTCAGTAGCTTCAAACATTTCTGGTATATGAAAAACATGTTTTTCAATGGCAAAAATCAATGAATATTGTAAATGCACAAACAGTAATATCTCCACATTGCAAGGTGCAATTCTGAAATTTTTTGCTTTTTCCTGCTAATCCTAGCATGATAAAGAAGATTCAAAGAAAGTGAGATGCCAGCTCCTTTCATTCAGTCAGTAGCTTCAAACATTTCTGGTATCTGAAAAACATGTTTTTCAATGGCAAAAATCAATGAATGTTGTAAATGCACAAACAGTAATATCTCCACATTGCACGGTGCAATTCTGAAATTTTTAGCTTTTTCCTGTTAATCCTAGCATGATAAAGAAGATTCAAAGAGAGTGAGATGCCAGCTCCTTTCATTCAGTCAGTAGCTTCAAACATTTCTGGTATATGAAAAACATGTTTTTCAATGGCAAAAATCAATGAATATTGTAAATGCACAAACAGTAATATCTCCACATTGCAAGGTGCAATTCTGAAATTTTTTGCTTTTTCCTGCTAATCCTAGCATGATAAAGAAGATTCAAAGAGAGTGAGATGCCAGCTCCTTTCATTCAGTCAGTAGCTTCAAACATTTCTGGTATCTGAAAAACATGTTTTTCAATGGCAAAAATCAATGAATATTGTAAATGCACAAACAGTAATATCTCCACATTGCACGGTGCAATTCTGAAATTTTTAGCTTTTTCCTGTTAATCCTAGCATGATAAAGAAGATTCAAAGAGAGTGCGATGCCAGCTCCTTTCATTCAGTCAGTAGCTTCAAACATTTCTGGTATATGAAAAACATGTTTTTCAATGGCAAAAATCAATGAATGTTGTAAATGCACAAACAGTAATATCTCCACATTGCACGGTGCAATTCTGAAATTTTTAGCTTTTTCCTGTTAATCCTAGCATGATAAAGAAGATTCAAAGAGAGTGAGATGCCAGCTCCTTTCATTCAGTCAGTAGCTTCAAACATTTCTGGTATATGAAAAACATGTTTTTCAATGGCAAAAATCAATGAATATTGTAAATGCACAAACTAATATCTCCACATTGCAAGGTGCAATTCTGAAATTTTTTGCTTTTTCCTGCTAATCCTAGCATGATAAAGAAGATTCAAAGAGAGTGAGATGCCAGCTCCTTTCATTCAGTCAGTAGCTTCAAACATTTCTGGTATATGAAAAACATGTTTTTCAATGGCAAAAATCAATGAATATTGTAAATGCACAAACAGTAATATCTCCACATTGCACGGTGCAATTCTGAAATTTTTAGCTTTTTCCTGTTAATCCTAGCATGATAAAGAAGATTCAAAGAGAGTGAGATGCCAGCTCCTTTCATTCAGTCAGTAGCTTCAAACATTTCTGGTATATGAAAAACATGTTTTTCAATGGCAAAAATCAATGAATATTGTAAATGCACAAACAGTAATATCTCCACATTGCACGGTGCAATTCTGAAATTTTTAGCTTTTTCCTGTTAATCCTAGCATGATAAAGAAGATTCAAAGAGAGTGAGATGCCAGCTCCTTTCATTCAGTCAGTAGCTTCAAACATTTCTGGTATATGAAAAACATGTTTTTCAATGGCAAAAATCAATGAATATTGTAAATGCACAAACAGTAATATCTCCACATTGCACGGTGCAATTCTGAAATTTTTAGCTTTTTCCTGTTAATCCTAGCATGATAAAGAAGATTCAAATAGAGTGAGATGCCAGCTCCTTTCATTCAGTCAGTAGCTTCAAACATTTCTGGTATATGAAAAACGTTTTTCAATGGCAAAAATCAATGAATATTGTAAATGCACAAACAGTAATATCTCCACATTGCAAGGTGCAATTCTGAAATTTTTTGCTTTTTCCTGCTAATCCTAGCATGATAAAGAAGATTCAAAGAGAGTGAGATGCCAGCTCCTTTCATTCAGTCAGTAGCTTCAAACATTTCTGGTATATGAAAAACATGTTTTTCAATGGCAAAAATCAATGAATATTGTAAATGCACAAACAGTAATATCTCCACATTGCACGGTGCAATTCTGAAATTTTTAGCTTTTTCCTGTTAATCCTAGCATGATAAAGAAGATTCAAAGAGAGTGAGATGCCAGCTCCTTTCATTCAGTCAGTAGCTTCAAACATTTCTGGTATATGAAAAACGTTTTTCAATGGCAAAAATCAATGAATATTGTAAATGCACAAACTAATATCTCCACATTGCAAGGTGCAATTCTGAAATTTTTTGCTTTTTCCTGCTAATCCTAGCATAATAAAGAAGATTCAAAGAGAGTGAGATGCCAGCTCCTTTCATTCAGTCAGTAGCTTCAAACATTTCTGGTATATGAAAAACATGTTTTTCAATGGCAAAAATCAATGAATATTGTAAATGCACAAACAGTAATATCTCCACATTGCAAGGTGCAATTCTGAAATTTTTTGCTTTTTCCTGTTAATCCTAGCATGATAAAGAAGATTCAAAGAGAGTGAGATGCCAGCTCCTTTCATTCAGTCAGTAGCTTCAAACATTTCTGGTATATGAAAAACATGTTTTTCAATGGCAAAAATCAATGAATATTGTAAATGCACAAACAGTAATATCTCCACATTGCAAGGTGCAATTCTGAAATTTTTTGCTTTTTCCTGCTAATCCTAGCATGATAAAGAAGATTCAAAGAGAGTGAGATGCCAGCTCCTTTCATTCAGTCAGTAGCTTCAAACATTTCTGGTATATGAAAAACATGTTTTTCAATGGCAAAAATCAATGAATATTGTAAATGCACAAACAGTAATATCTCCACATTGCACGGTGCAATTCTGAAATTTTTAGCTTTTTCCTGTTAATCCTAGCATGATAAAGAAGATTCAAAGAGTGAGATGCCAGCTCCTTTCATTCAGTCAGTAGCTTCAAACATTTCTGGTATATGAAAAACATGTTTTTCAATGGCAAAAATCAATGAATATTGTAAATGCACAAACAGTAATATCTCCACATTGCAAGGTGCAATTCTGAAATTTTTTGCTTTTTCCTGCTAATCCTAGCATGATAAAGAAGATTCAAAGAGAGTGAGATGCCAGCTCCTTTCATTCAGTCAGTAGCTTCAAACATTTCTGGTATATGAAAAACATGTTTTTCAATGGCAAAAATCAATGAATATTGTAAATGCACAAACAGTAATATCTCAACATTGCACGGTGCAATTCTGAAATTTTTAGCTTTTTCCTGTTAATCCTAGCATGATAAAGAAGATTCAAAGAGAGTGAGATGCCAGCTCCTTTCATTCAGTCAGTAGCTTCAAACATTTCTGGTATATGAAAAACATGCTTTTCAATGGCAAAAATCAATGAATATTGTAAATGCACAAACAGTAATATCTCCACATTGCAAGGTGCAATTCTGAAATTTTTTGCTTTTTCCTGTTAATCCTAGCATGATAAAGAAGATTCAAAGAGAGTGAGATGCCAGCTCCTTTCATTCAGTCAGTAGCTTCAAACATTTCTGGTATATGAAAAACATGTTTTTCAATGGCAAAAATCAATGAATATTGTAAATGCACAAACAGTAATATCTCCACATTGCAAGGTGCAATTCTGAAATTTTTTGCTTTTTCCTGCTAATCCTAGCATGATAAAGAAGATTCAAAGAGAGTGAGATGCCAGCTCCTTTCATTCAGTCAGTAGCTTCAAACATTTCTGGTATATGAAAAACATGTTTTTCAATGGCAAAAATCAATGAATATTGTAAATGCACAAACAGTAATATCTCCACATTGCACGGTGCAATTCTGAAATTTTTAGCTTTTTCCTGTTAATCCTAGCATGATAAAGAAGATTCAAAGAGAGTGAGATGCCAGCTCCTTTCATTCAGTCAGTAGCTTCAAACATTTCTGGTATATGAAAAACGTTTTTCAATGGCAAAAATGAATGAATATTGTAAATGCACAAACAGTAATATCTCCACATTGCAAGGTGCAATTCTGAAATTTTTTGCTTTTTCCTGCTAATCCTAGCATGATAAAGAAGATTCAAAGAGAGTGAGATGCCAGCTCCTTTCATTCAGTCAGTAGCTTCAAACATTTCTGGTATATGAAAAACATGTTTTTCAATGGCAAAAATCAATGAATATTGTAAATGCACAAACAGTAATATCTCCACATTGCACGGTGCAATTCTGAAATTTTTAGCTTTTTCCTGTTAATCCTAGCATGATAAAGAAGATTCAAAGAGAGTGAGATGCCAGCTCCTTTCATTCAGTCAGTAGCTTCAAACATTTCTGGTATATGAAAAACGTTTTTCAATGGCAAAAATGAATGAATATTGTAAATGCACAAACAGTAATATCTCCACATTGCAAGGTGCAATTCTGAAATTTTTTGCTTTTTCCTGCTAATCCTAGCATGATAAAGAAGATTCAAAGAGAGTGAGATGCCAGCTCCTTTCATTCAGTCAGTAGCTTCAAACATTTCTGGTATATGACAAACATGTTTTTCAATGGCAAAAATCAATGAATATTGTAAATGCACAAACAGTAATATCTCCACATTGCAAGGTGCAATTCTGAAATTTTTTGCTTTTTCCTGCTAATCCTAGCATGATAAAGAAGATTCAAAGAGAGTGAGATGCCAGCTCCTTTCATTCAGTCAGTAGCTTCAAACATTTCTGGTATATGAAAAACATGTTTTTCAATGGCAAAAATCAATGAATATTGTAAATGCACAAACAGTAATATCTCCACATTGCACGGTGCAATTCTGAAATTTTTAGCTTTTTCCTGTTAATCCTAGCATGATAAAGAAGATTCAAAGAGAGTGAGATGCCAGCTCCTTTCATTCAGTCAGTAGCTTCAAACATTTCTGGTATATGAAAAACGTTTTTCAATGGCAAAAATCAATGAATATTGTAAATGCACAAACAGTAATATCTCCACATTGCAAGGTGCAATTCTGAAATTTTTTGCTTTTTCCTGCTAATCCTAGCATAATAAAGAAGATTCAAAGAGAGTGAGATGCCAGCTCCTTTCATTCAGTCAGTAGCTTCAAACATTTCTGGTATATGAAAAACATGTTTTTCAATGGCAAAAATCAATGAATATTGTAAATGCACAAACAGTAATATCTCCACATTGCAAGGTGCAATTCTGAAATTTTTTGCTTTTTCCTGTTAATCCTAGCATGATAAAGAAGATTCAAAGAGAGTGAGATGCCAGCTCCTTTCATTCAGTCAGTAGCTTCAAACATTTCTGGTATATGAAAAACATGTTTTTCAATGGCAAAAATCAATGAATATTGTAAATGCACAAACAGTAATATCTCCACATTGCAAGGTGCAATTCTGAAATTTTTTGCTTTTTCCTGCTAATCCTAGCATGATAAAGAAGATTCAAAGAGAGTGAGATGCCAGCTCCTTTCATTCAGTCAGTAGCTTCAAACATTTCTGGTATATGAAAAACATGTTTTTCAATGGCAAAAATCAATGAATATTGTAAATGCACAAACAGTAATATCTCCACATTGCACGGTGCAATTCTGAAATTTTTAGCTTTTTCCTGTTAATCCTAGCATGATAAAGAAGATTCAAAGAGTGAGATGCCAGCTCCTTTCATTCAGTCAGTAGCTTCAAACATTTCTGGTATATGAAAAACATGTTTTTCAATGGCAAAAATCAATGAATATTGTAAATGCACAAACAGTAATATCTCCACATTGCAAGGTGCAATTCTGAAATTTTTTGCTTTTTCCTGCTAATCCTAGCATGATAAAGAAGATTCAAAGAGAGTGAGATGCCAGCTCCTTTCATTCAGTCAGTAGCTTCAAACATTTCTGGTATATGAAAAACATGTTTTTCAATGGCAAAAATCAATGAATATTGTAAATGCACAAACAGTAATATCTCAACATTGCACGGTGCAATTCTGAAATTTTTAGCTTTTTCCTGTTAATCCTAGCATGATAAAGAAGATTCAAAGAGAGTGAGATGCCAGCTCCTTTCATTCAGTCAGTAGCTTCAAACATTTCTGGTATATGAAAAACATGCTTTTCAATGGCAAAAATCAATGAATATTGTAAATGCACAAACAGTAATATCTCCACATTGCAAGGTGCAATTCTGAAATTTTTTGCTTTTTCCTGTTAATCCTAGCATGATAAAGAAGATTCAAAGAGAGTGAGATGCCAGCTCCTTTCATTCAGTCAGTAGCTTCAAACATTTCTGGTATATGAAAAACATGTTTTTCAATGGCAAAAATCAATGAATATTGTAAATGCACAAACAGTAATATCTCCACATTGCAAGGTGCAATTCTGAAATTTTTTGCTTTTTCCTGCTAATCCTAGCATGATAAAGAAGATTCAAAGAGAGTGAGATGCCAGCTCCTTTCATTCAGTCAGTAGCTTCAAACATTTCTGGTATATGAAAAACATGTTTTTCAATGGCAAAAATCAATGAATATTGTAAATGCACAAACAGTAATATCTCCACATTGCACGGTGCAATTCTGAAATTTTTAGCTTTTTCCTGTTAATCCTAGCATGATAAAGAAGATTCAAAGAGAGTGAGATGCCAGCTCCTTTCATTCAGTCAGTAGCTTCAAACATTTCTGGTATATGAAAAACGTTTTTCAATGGCAAAAATGAATGAATATTGTAAATGCACAAACAGTAATATCTCCACATTGCAAGGTGCAATTCTGAAATTTTTTGCTTTTTCCTGCTAATCCTAGCATGATAAAGAAGATTCAAAGAGAGTGAGATGCCAGCTCCTTTCATTCAGTCAGTAGCTTCAAACATTTCTGGTATATGAAAAACATGTTTTTCAATGGCAAAAATCAATGAATATTGTAAATGCACAAACAGTAATATCTCCACATTGCACGGTGCAATTCTGAAATTTTTAGCTTTTTCCTGTTAATCCTAGCATGATAAAGAAGATTCAAAGAGAGTGAGATGCCAGCTCCTTTCATTCAGTCAGTAGCTTCAAACATTTCTGGTATATGAAAAACATGTTTTTCAATGGCAAAAATCAATGAATATTGTAAATGCACAAACAGTAATATCTCCACATTGCACGGTGCAATTCTGAAATTTTTAGCTTTTTCCTGTTAATCCTAGCATGATAAAGAAGATTCAAAGAGTGAGATGCCAGCTCCTTTCATTCAGTCAGTAGCTTCAAACATTTCTGGTATATGAAAAACATGTTTTTCAATGGCAAAAATCAATGAATATTGTAAATGCACAAACAGTAATATCTCCACATTGCAAGGTGCAATTCTGAAATTTTTTGCTTTTTCCTGCTAATCCTAGCATGATAAAGAAGATTCAAAGAGAGTGAGATGCCAGCTCCTTTCATTCAGTCAGTAGCTTCAAACATTTCTGGTATATGAAAAACATGTTTTTCAATGGCAAAAATCAATGAATATTGTAAATGCACAAACAGTAATATCTCAACATTGCACGGTGCAATTCTGAAATTTTTAGCTTTTTCCTGTTAATCCTAGCATGATAAAGAAGATTCAAAGAGAGTGAGATGCCAGCTCCTTTCATTCAGTCAGTAGCTTCAAACATTTCTGGTATATGAAAAACATGCTTTTCAATGGCAAAAATCAATGAATATTGTAAATGCACAAACAGTAATATCTCCACATTGCAAGGTGCAATTCTGAAATTTTTTGCTTTTTCCTGTTAATCCTAGCATGATAAAGAAGATTCAAAGAGAGTGAGATGCCAGCTCCTTTCATTCAGTCAGTAGCTTCAAACATTTCTGGTATATGAAAAACATGTTTTTCAATGGCAAAAATCAATGAATATTGTAAATGCACAAACAGTAATATCTCCACATTGCAAGGTGCAATTCTGAAATTTTTTGCTTTTTCCTGCTAATCCTAGCATGATAAAGAAGATTCAAAGAGAGTGAGATGCCAGCTCCTTTCATTCAGTCAGTAGCTTCAAACATTTCTGGTATATGAAAAACGTTTTTCAATGGCAAAAATCAATGAATATTGTAAATGCACAAACAGTAATATCTCCACATTGCAAGGTGCAATTCTGAAATTTTTTGCTTTTTCCTGCTAATCCTAGCATGATAAAGAAGATTCAAAGAGAGTGAGATGCCAGCTCCTTTCATTCAGTCAGTAGCTTCAAACATTTCTGGTATATGAAAAACATGTTTTTCAATGGCAAAAATCAATGAATATTGTAAATGCACAAACAGTAATATCTCCACATTGCACGGTGCAATTCTGAAATTTTTAGCTTTTTCCTGTTAATCCTAGCATGATAAAGAAGATTCAAAGAGTGAGATGCCAGCTCCTTTCATTCAGTCAGTAGCTTCAAACATTTCTGGTATATGAAAAACATGTTTTTCAATGGCAAAAATCAATGAATATTGTAAATGCACAAACAGTAATATCTCCACATTGCAAGGTGCAATTCTGAAATTTTTTGCTTTTTCCTGCTAATCCTAGCATGATAAAGAAGATTCAAAGAGAGTGAGATGCCAGCTCCTTTCATTCAGTCAGTAGCTTCAAACATTTCTGGTATATGAAAAACATGTTTTTCAATGGCAAAAATCAATGAATATTGTAAATGCACAAACAGTAATATCTCCACATTGCACGGTGCAATTCTGAAATTTTTAGCTTTTTCCTGTTAATCCTAGCATGATAAAGAAGATTCAAAGAGAGTGAGATGCCAGCTCCTTTCATTCAGTCAGTAGCTTCAAACATTTCTGGTATATGAAAAACATGTTTTTCAATGGCAAAAATCAATGAATATTGTAAATGCACAAACAGTAATATCTCCACATTGCACGGTGCAATTCTGAAATTTTTAGCTTTTTCCTGTTAATCCTAGCATGATAAAGAAGATTCAAAGAGTGAGATGCCAGCTCCTTTCATTCAGTCAGTAGCTTCAAACATTTCTGGTATATGAAAAACATGTTTTTCAATGGCAAAAATCAATGAATATTGTAAATGCACAAACAGTAATATCTCCACATTGCAAGGTGCAATTCTGAAATTTTTTGCTTTTTCCTGCTAATCCTAGCATGATAAAGAAGATTCAAAGAGAGTGAGATGCCAGCTCCTTTCATTCAGTCAGTAGCTTCAAACATTTCTGGTATATGAAAAACATGTTTTTCAATGGCAAAAATCAATGAATATTGTAAATGCACAAACAGTAATATCTCAACATTGCACGGTGCAATTCTGAAATTTTTAGCTTTTTCCTGTTAATCCTAGCATGATAAAGAAGATTCAAAGAGAGTGAGATGCCAGCTCCTTTCATTCAGTCAGTAGCTTCAAGCATTTCTGGTATATGAAAAACATGCTTTTCAATGGCAAAAATCAATGAATATTGTAAATGCACAAACAGTAATATCTCCACATTGCAAGGTGCAATTCTGAAATTTTTTGCTTTTTCCTGTTAATCCTAGCATGATAAAGAAGATTCAAAGAGAGTGAGATGCCAGCTCCTTTCATTCAGTCAGTAGCTTCAAACATTTCTGGTATATGAAAAACATGTTTTTCAATGGCAAAAATCAATGAATATTGTAAATGCACAAACAGTAATATCTCCACATTGCAAGGTGCAATTCTGAAATTTTTTGCTTTTTCCTGCTAATCCTAGCATGATAAAGAAGATTCAAAGAGAGTGAGATGCCAGCTCCTTTCATTCAGTCAGTAGCTTCAAACATTTCTGGTATATGAAAAACATGTTTTTCAATGGCAAAAATCAATGAATATTGTAAATGCACAAACAGTAATATCTCCACATTGCAAGGTGCAATTCTGAAATTTTTTGCTTTTTCCTGCTAATCCTAGCATGATAAAGAAGATTCAAAGAGAGTGAGATGCCAGCTCCTTTCATTCAGTCAGTAGCTTCAAACATTTCTGGTATATGAAAAACATGTTTTTCAATGGCAAAAATCAATGAATATTGTAAATGCACAAACAGTAATATCTCCACATTGCACGGTGCAATTCTGAAATTTTTAGCTTTTTCCTGTTAATCCTAGCATGATAAAGAAGATTCAAAGAGAGTGAGATGCCAGCTCCTTTCATTCAGTCAGTAGCTTCAAACATTTCTGGTATATGAAAAACATGTTTTTCAATGGCAAAAATCAATGAATATTGTAAATGCACAAACAGTAATATCTCCACATTGCACGGTGCAATTCTGAAATTTTTAGCTTTTTCCTGTTAATCCTAGCATGATAAAGAAGATTCAAAGAGTGAGATGCCAGCTCCTTTCATTCAGTCAGTAGCTTCAAACATTTCTGGTATATGAAAAACGTTTTTCAATGGCAAAAATCAATGAATATTGTAAATGCACAAACAGTAATATCTCCACATTGCAAGGTGCAATTCTGAAATTTTTTGCTTTTTCCTGCTAATCCTAGCATGATAAAGAAGATTCAAAGAGAGTGAGATGCCAGCTCCTTTCATTCAGTCAGTAGCTTCAAACATTTCTGGTATATGAAAAACATGTTTTTCAATGGCAAAAATCAATGAATATTGTAAATGCACAAGCAGTAATATCTCAACATTGCACGGTGCAATTCTGAAATTTTTAGCTTTTTCCTGTTAATCCTAGCATGATAAAGAAGATTCAAAGAGAGTGAGATGCCAGCTCCTTTCATTCAGTCAGTAGCTTCAAACATTTCTGGTATATGAAAAACATGCTTTTCAATGGCAAAAATCAATGAATATTGTAAATGCACAAACAGTAATATCTGCACATTGCAAGGTGCAATTCTGAAATTTTTTGCTTTTTCCTGTTAATCCTAGCATGATAAAGAAGATTCAAAGAGAGTGAGATGCCAGCTCCTTTCATTCAGTCAGTAGCTTCAAACATTTCTGGTATATGAAAAACATGTTTTTCAATGGCAAAAATCAATGAATATTGTAAATGCACAAACAGTAATATCTCCACATTGCAAGGTGCAATTCTGAAATTTTTTGCTTTTTCCTGCTAATCCTAGCATGATAAAGAAGATTCAAAGAGAGTGAGATGCCAGCTCCTTTCATTCAGTCAGTAGCTTCAAACATTTCTGGTATATGAAAAACATGTTTTTCAATGGCAAAAATCAATGAATATTGTAAATGCACAAACAGTAATATCTCCACATTGCACGGTGCAATTCTGAAATTTTTAGCTTTTTCCTGTTAATCCTAGCATGATAAAGAAGATTCAAATAGAGTGAGATGCCAGCTCCTTTCATTCAGTCAGTAGCTTCAAACATTTCTGGTATATGAAAAACGTTTTTCAATGGCAAAAATCAATGAATATTGTAAATGCACAAACAGTAATATCTCCACATTGCAAGGTGCAATTCTGAAATTTTTTGCTTTTTCCTGCTAATCCTAGCATGATAAAGAAGATTCAAAGAGAGTGAGATGCCAGCTCCTTTCATTCAGTCAGTAGCTTCAAACATTTCTGGTATATGAAAAACATGTTTTTCAATGGCAAAAATCAATGAATATTGTAAATGCACAAACAGTAATATCTCCACATTGCACGGTGCAATTCTGAAATTTTTAGCTTTTTCCTGTTAATCCTAGCATGATAAAGAAGATTCAAAGAGAGTGAGATGCCAGCTCCTTTCATTCAGTCAGTAGCTTCAAACATTTCTGGTATATGAAAAACATGTTTTTCAATGGCAAAAATCAATGAATATTGTAAATGCACAAACAGTAATATCTCCACATTGCAAGGTGCAATTCTGAAATTTTTTGCTTTTTCCTGTTAATCCTAGCATGATAAAGAAGATTCAAAGAGAGTGAGATGCCAGCTCCTTTCATTCAGTCAGTAGCTTCAAACATTTCTGGTATATGAAAAACATGTTTTTCAATGGCAAAAATCAATGAATATTGTAAATGCACAAACAGTAATATCTCCACATTGCACGGTGCAATTCTGAAATTTTTAGCTTTTTCCTGTTAATCCTAGCATGATAAAGAAGATTCAAAGAGAGTGAGATGCCAGCTCCTTTCATTCAGTCAGTAGCTTCAAACATTTCTGGTATATGAAAAACATGTTTTTCAATGGCAAAAATCAATGAATATTGTAAATGCACAAGCAGTAATATCTCCACATTGCAAGGTGCAATTCTGAAATTTTTTGCTTTTTCCTGTTAATCCTAGCATGATAAAGAAGATTCAAAGAGAGTGAGATGCCAGCTCCTTTCATTCAGTCAGTAGCTTCAAACATTTCTGGTATATGAAAAACATGTTTTTCAATGGCAAAAATCAATGAATATTGTAAATGCACAAACAGTAATATCTCCACATTGCAAGGTGCAATTCTGAAATTTTTTGCTTTTTCCTGCTAATCCTAGCATGATAAAGAAGATTCAAAGAGAGTGAGATGCCAGCTCCTTTCATTCAGTCAGTAGCTTCAAACATTTCTGGTATATGAAAAACATGCTTTTCAATGGCAAAAATCAATGAATATTGTAAATGCACAAACAGTAATATCTCCACATTGCAAGGTGCAATTCTGAAATTTTTTTCTTTTTCCTGTTAATCCTAGCATGATAAAGAAGATTCAAAGAGAGTGAGATGCCAGCTCCTTTCATTCAGTCAGTAGCTTCAAACATTTCTGGTATATGAAAAACATGTTTTTCAATGGCAAAAATCAATGAATATTGTAAATGCACAAACAGTAATATCTCCACATTGCAAGGTGCAATTCTGAAATTTTTTGCTTTTTCCTGCTAATCCTAGCATGATAAAGAAGATTCAAAGAGAGTGAGATGCCAGCTCCTTTCATTCAGTCAGTAGCTTCAAACATTTCTGGTATATGAAAAACATGTTTTTCAATGGCAAAAATCAATGAATATTGTAAATGCACAAACAGTAATATCTCCACATTGCACGGTGCAATTCTGAAATTTTTAGCTTTTTCCTGTTAATCCTAGCATGATAAAGAAGATTCAAAGAGAGTGAGATGCCAGCTCCTTTCATTCAGTCAGTAGCTTCAAACATTTCTGGTATATGAAAAACGTTTTTCAATGGCAAAAATCAATGAATATTGTAAATGCACAAACAGTAATATCTCCACATTGCAAGGTGCAATTCTGAAATTTTTTGCTTTTTCCTGCTAATCCTAGCATGATAAAGAAGATTCAAAGAGAGTGAGATGCCAGCTCCTTTCATTCAGTCAGTAGCTTCAAACATTTCTGGTATATGAAAAACATGTTTTTCAATGGCAAAAATCAATGAATATTGTAAATGCACAAACAGTAATATCTCCACATTGCACGGTGCAATTCTGAAATTTTTAGCTTTTTCCTGTTAATCCTAGCATGATAAAGAAGATTCAAAGAGAGTGAGATGCCAGCTCCTTTCATTCAGTCAGTAGCTTCAAACATTTCTGGTATATGAAAAACATGTTTTTCAATGGCAAAAATCAATGAATATTGTAAATGCACAAACAGTAATATCTCCACATTGCACGGTGCAATTCTGAAATTTTTAGCTTTTTCCTGTTAATCCTAGCATGATAAAGATTCAAAGAGTGAGATGCCAGCTCCTTTCATTCAGTCAGTAGCTTCAAACATTTCTGGTATATGAAAAACATGTTTTTCAATGGCAAAAATCAATGAATATTGTAAATGCACAAACAGTAATATCTCCACATTGCAAGGTGCAATTCTGAAATTTTTTGCTTTTTCCTGCTAATCCTAGCATGATAAAGAAGATTCAGAGTGAGATGCCAGCTCCTTTCATTCAGTCAGTAGCTTCAAACATTTCTGGTATATGAAAAACATGTTTTTCAATGGCAAAAATCAATGAATATTGTAAATGCACAAACAGTAATATCTCAACATTGCACGGTGCAATTCTGAAATTTTTAGCTTTTTCCTGTTAATCCTAGCATGATAAAGAAGATTCAAAGAGAGTGAGATGCCAGCTCCTTTCATTCAGTCAGTAGCTTCAAACATTTCTGGTATATGAAAAACATGCTTTTCAATGGCAAAAATCAATGAATATTGTAAATGCACAAACAGTAATATCTCCACATTGCAAGGTGCAATTCTGAAATTTTTTGCTTTTTCCTGTTAATCCTAGCATGATAAAGAAGATTCAAAGAGAGTGAGATGCCAGCTCCTTTCATTCAGTCAGTAGCTTCAAACATTTCTGGTATATGAAAAACATGTTTTTCAATGGCAAAAATCAATGAATATTGTAAATGCACAAACAGTAATATCTCCACATTGCAAGGTGCAATTCTGAAATTTTTTGCTTTTTCCTGCTAATCCTAGCATGATAAAGAAGATTCAAAGAGAGTGAGATGCCAGCTCCTTTCATTCAGTCAGTAGCTTCAAACATTTCTGGTATATGAAAAACATGTTTTTCAATGGCAAAAATCAATGAATATTGTAAATGCACAAACAGTAATATCTCCACATTGCAAGGTGCAATTCTGAAATTTTTTGCTTTTTCCTGCTAATCCTAGCATGATAAAGAAGATTCAAAGAGAGTGAGATGCCAGCTCCTTTCATTCAGTCAGTAGCTTCAAACATTTCTGGTATATGAAAAACATGTTTTTCAATGGCAAAAATCAATGAATATTGTAAATGCACAAACAGTAATATCTCCACATTGCACGGTGCAATTCTGAAATTTTTAGCTTTTTCCTGTTAATCCTAGCATGATAAAGAAGATTCAAAGAGAGTGAGATGCCAGCTCCTTTCATTCAGTCAGTAGCTTCAAACATTTCTGGTATATGAAAAACGTTTTTCAATGGCAAAAATCAATGAATATTGTAAATGCACAAACAGTAATATCTCCACATTGCAAGGTGCAATTCTGAAATTTTTTGCTTTTTCCTGCTAATCCTAGCATGATAAAGAAGATTCAAAGAGAGTGAGATGCCAGCTCCTTTCATTCAGTCAGTAGCTTCAAACATTTCTGGTATATGAAAAACATGTTTTTCAATGGCAAAAATCAATGAATATTGTAAATGCACAAACAGTAATATCTCCACATTGCACGGTGCAATTCTGAAATTTTTAGCTTTTTCCTGTTAATCCTAGCATGATAAAGAAGATTCAAAGAGAGTGAGATGCCAGCTCCTTTCATTCAGTCAGTAGCTTCAAACATTTCTGGTATATGAAAAACATGTTTTTCAATGGCAAAAATCAATGAATATTGTAAATGCACAAACAGTAATATCTCCACATTGCACGGTGCAATTCTGAAATTTTTAGCTTTTTCCTGTTAATCCTAGCATGATAAAGAAGATTCAAAGAGTGAGATGCCAGCTCCTTTCATTCAGTCAGTAGCTTCAAACATTTCTGGTATATGAAAAACGTTTTTCAATGGCAAAAATCAATGAATATTGTAAATGCACAAACAGTAATATCTCCACATTGCAAGGTGCAATTCTGAAATTTTTTGCTTTTTCCTGCTAATCCTAGCATGATAAAGAAGATTCAAAGAGAGTGAGATGCCAGCTCCTTTCATTCAGTCAGTAGCTTCAAACATTTCTGGTATATGAAAAACATGTTTTTCAATGGCAAAAATCAATGAATATTGTAAATGCACAAGCAGTAATATCTCAACATTGCACGGTGCAATTCTGAAATTTTTAGCTTTTTCCTGTTAATCCTAGCATGATAAAGAAGATTCAAAGAGAGTGAGATGCCAGCTCCTTTCATTCAGTCAGTAGCTTCAAACATTTCTGGTATATGAAAAACATGCTTTTCAATGGCAAAAATCAATGAATATTGTAAATGCACAAACAGTAATATCTGCACATTGCAAGGTGCAATTCTGAAATTTTTTGCTTTTTCCTGTTAATCCTAGCATGATAAAGAAGATTCAAAGAGAGTGAGATGCCAGCTCCTTTCATTCAGTCAGTAGCTTCAAACATTTCTGGTATATGAAAAACATGTTTTTCAATGGCAAAAATCAATGAATATTGTAAATGCACAAACAGTAATATCTCCACATTGCAAGGTGCAATTCTGAAATTTTTTGCTTTTTCCTGCTAATCCTAGCATGATAAAGAAGATTCAAAGAGAGTGAGATGCCAGCTCCTTTCATTCAGTCAGTAGCTTCAAACATTTCTGGTATATGAAAAACATGTTTTTCAATGGCAAAAATCAATGAATATTGTAAATGCACAAACAGTAATATCTCCACATTGCACGGTGCAATTCTGAAATTTTTAGCTTTTTCCTGTTAATCCTAGCATGATAAAGAAGATTCAAATAGAGTGAGATGCCAGCTCCTTTCATTCAGTCAGTAGCTTCAAACATTTCTGGTATATGAAAAACGTTTTTCAATGGCAAAAATCAATGAATATTGTAAATGCACAAACAGTAATATCTCCACATTGCAAGGTGCAATTCTGAAATTTTTTGCTTTTTCCTGCTAATCCTAGCATGATAAAGAAGATTCAAAGAGAGTGAGATGCCAGCTCCTTTCATTCAGTCAGTAGCTTCAAACATTTCTGGTATATGAAAAACATGTTTTTCAATGGCAAAAATCAATGAATATTGTAAATGCACAAACAGTAATATCTCCACATTGCACGGTGCAATTCTGAAATTTTTAGCTTTTTCCTGTTAATCCTAGCATGATAAAGAAGATTCAAAGAGAGTGAGATGCCAGCTCCTTTCATTCAGTCAGTAGCTTCAAACATTTCTGGTATATGAAAAACATGTTTTTCAATGGCAAAAATCAATGAATATTGTAAATGCACAAACAGTAATATCTCCACATTGCAAGGTGCAATTCTGAAATTTTTTGCTTTTTCCTGTTAATCCTAGCATGATAAAGAAGATTCAAAGAGAGTGAGATGCCAGCTCCTTTCATTCAGTCAGTAGCTTCAAACATTTCTGGTATATGAAAAACATGTTTTTCAATGGCAAAAATCAATGAATATTGTAAATGCACAAACAGTAATATCTCCACATTGCACGGTGCAATTCTGAAATTTTTAGCTTTTTCCTGTTAATCCTAGCATGATAAAGAAGATTCAAAGAGAGTGAGATGCCAGCTCCTTTCATTCAGTCAGTAGCTTCAAACATTTCTGGTATATGAAAAACATGTTTTTCAATGGCAAAAATCAATGAATATTGTAAATGCACAAGCAGTAATATCTCCACATTGCAAGGTGCAATTCTGAAAATTTTTTGCTTTTTCCTGTTAATCCCTAGCATGATAAAGAAGATTCAAAGAGAGTGAGATGCCAGCTCCTTTCATTCAGTCAGTAGCTTCAAACATTTCTGGTATATGAAAAACATGTTTTTCAATGGCAAAAATCAATGAATATTGTAAATGCACAAACAGTAATATCTCCACATTGCAAGGTGCAATTCTGAAATTTTTTGCTTTTTCCTGCTAATCCTAGCATGATAAAGAAGATTCAAAGAGAGTGAGATGCCAGCTCCTTTCATTCAGTCAGTAGCTTCAAACATTTCTGGTATATGAAAAACATGCTTTTCAATGGCAAAAATCAATGAATATTGTAAATGCACAAACAGTAATATCTCCACATTGCAAGGTGCAATTCTGAAATTTTTTTCTTTTTCCTGTTAATCCTAGCATGATAAAGAAGATTCAAAGAGAGTGAGATGCCAGCTCCTTTCATTCAGTCAGTAGCTTCAAACATTTCTGGTATATGAAAAACATGTTTTTCAATGGCAAAAATCAATGAATATTGTAAATGCACAAACAGTAATATCTCCACATTGCAAGGATTCAGGTCAGTAGCTTCAAACATTTCTGGTATATGAAAAACATGTTTTTCAATGGCAAAAATCAATGAATATTGTAAATGCACAAACAAGCTCCTTTCATTCAGTCAGTAGCTTCAAACATTCTGGTATATGAAAACGTTTTTCAATGGCAAAATCAATGAATATTGTAAATGCACAAACAGTAATATCTCCACATTGCAAGGTGCAATTCTGAAATTTTTTGCTTTTTCCTGCTAATCCTAGCATGATAAAGAAGATTCAAAGAGAGAGATGCCAGCTCCTTTCATTCAGTCAGTAGCTTCAAACATTTCTGGTATATGAAAAACATTGTTTTTCAATGGCAAAAATCAATGAATATTGTAAATGCACAAACAGTAATATCTCCACATTGCACGGTGCAATTCTGAAATTTTTAGCTTTTTCCTGTTAATCCTAGCATGATAAAGAAGATTCAAAGAGAGTGAGATGCCAGCTCCTTTCATTGTCAGTAGCTTCAAACATTTCTGGTATATGAAAAACATGTTTTTCAATGGCAAAAATCAATGAATATTGTAAATGCACAAACAGTAATATCTCCACATTGCAAGGTGCAATTCTGAAATTTTTTGCTTTTTCCTGTTAATCCTAGCATGATAAAGAAGATTCAGAGTGAGATGCCAGCTCCTTTCATTCAGTCAGTAGCTTCAAACATTTCTGGTATATGAAAAACATGTTTTTCAATGGCAAAAATCAATGAATATTGTAAATGCACAAACAGTAATATCTCCACATTGCACGGTGCAATTCTGAAATTTTTAGCTTTTTCCTGTTAATCCTAGCATGATAAAGAAGATTCAAAGAGAGTGAGATGCCAGCTCCTTTCATTCAGTCAGTAGCTTCAAACATTTCTGGTATATGAAAAACATGTTTTTCAATGGCAAAAATCAATGAATATTGTAAATGCACAAGCAGTAATATCTCCACATTGCAAGGTGCAATTCTGAAATTTTTTGCTTTTTCCTGTTAATCCTAGCATGATAAAGAAGATTCAAAGAGAGTGAGATGCCAGCTCCTTTCATTCAGTCAGTAGCTTCAAACATTTCTGGTATATGAAAAACATGTTTTTCAATGGCAAAAATCAATGAATATTATAAATGCACAAACAGTAAATTCTCCACATTGCAAGGTGCAATTCTGAAATTTTTTGCTTTTTCCTGCTAATCCTAGCATGATAAAGAAGATTCAAAAGAGTGAGTTCCCAGCTCCTTTCATTATTCAGTAGCTTCAACAATTTCTGGTATATGAAAAACATGTTTTTCAATGGCAAAAATCAATGAATATTGTAAATGCACACAGTAATATCTCCACATTGCACGGTGCAATTCTGAAATTTTTAGCTTTTTCCTGTTAATTCCTAGCATGATAAAGAAGATTCAAAGAGAGTGAGATGCCAGCTCCTTTCATTCAGTCAGTAGCTTCAAACATTTCTGGTATATGAAAAACATGTTTTTCAATGGCAAAAATCAATGAATATTGTAAATGCACAAACAGTAATATCTCCACATTGCAAGGTGCAATTCTGAAATTTTTTGCTTTTTCCTGCTAATCCTAGCATGATAAAGAAGATTCAAAGAGAGTGAGATGCCAGCTCCTTTCATTCAGTCAGTAGCTTCAAACATTTCTGGTATATGAAAAACATGTTTTTCAATGGCAAAAATCAATGAATATTGTAAATGCACAAACAGTAATATCTCCACATTGCACGGTGCAATTCTGAAATTTTTAGGCTTTTTCCTGTTAATCCTAGCATGTAAAGAAGATTCAAAGAGAGTGAGATGCAGCTCCTTTTCATTCAGTCAGTAGCTTCAAACATTTCTGGTATAATGATAAAACAAGTTTTCCCAATGGCAAAAATCAATGAATAATAGGTAAATGCACAAACAGTA